>NC_136620.1:41943695-42356195 GCF_933228915.1 Telmatherina bonti | reverse complement strand
ACATACCCACCCACACACATAAATATATACACCCACACAAGCCAACTCTAGATTCGTGGAGAACAAAACCGTTGACAATCATGAAGACCAGAAACTAGCAAGTTAAGTCAAAAAGACAGAAAGAGAGCTACCTGCTGTTAGTGAATAAACTTGCTGGATGACTCAGTGACTGTGACACATGCAGAACATTCATGCAGAACATTCAGAGTGGAACGTGTTTAGAGAAGAGTGATCATGCCAATGTGACCCCGCCCGCCTACAGCTAGAGGAAGGCCAGGAGAACCCAGAGACCCGGGTAACCGACAGTCACCCCCAGGTACAGATCCCAACCCCCCCACTCCAGAGCCAGCCATGCATCTGCCCAGGAGGTGGCGAAGGAGGTGCCCAACCAGAGTCCCCCGCAGTCAGGGGGAACAGGCCCCAGCAGGCCCAGGCCGGCAAGGGCCGATCCCGCCGGGCACCGGCCACCTAGGGCAGACAGAGCGCAGGCCCCAGGGCCCCAAGAGCCCGTGAGCAGCCCCCCGCCCCCGCAGGCAGAGGGCACAGCCCACACCGACGGAGGACCAGGATCCCCAGACCGCCACCCAGCGGCAGCCAGGTCGCACCCCAGCGCACCAGCTGCGCCCCCGGGTACAGGACACCACCCCCCCACCACCAAACCACACACACATATACATGCATACCCCGCCCCCCCCCCCCAACACGCACTCCCCTCACACATATACATGCATACCCCCCCCCCCCCCCCCAAACACGCACTCCCCTCTCAACCCCCATCCACACAACCCTCTGCAATCCATGCACATCATCCATAACATATACAACCCCACCCCACCTCTACTCACTCACCCATACCAAGTCACACGAACCCCAATCGCCCCCACCCCCACACACGCTCACCCCCCCCCACACACACACACACGCTCACACCCCGCCACCCCATCCCTCTACTTCTACCCAACCACACATGCCCCACCAAACACCCCTCCACCACCCATAGCCCCCCTCCAAACTTCACCCTCACTCACACATCCCATTCCGCATATACACCCCCCCCTACACACACACACACACACACACACATACCCTCACTCCTCCAACACAGGCACACCCCAATACAACCCACGCGCCAACATACCCCTCCACACACACATCTACTCATCCTCACACATCCCTATCCCCTACCCACCTATATCCCTAACCCTAATCCCCCCCCCCAGCCATCCCACCATCCATCTGTAACCCCATACACCCACTCCCACACATCCTCACCTCACCCCTCCATCATGTCCCATGTGAGATACCTCAGAGGGGGCAGAGGACAGGATGGCCCCGATCAGGGCCCCCATAATTACCGCCCACCACTCCCAGCGTCCCCCCCACCACCCCACAGATGCAGCCGACCCAGCACCCCCCCAGGGCCGGCGACAACCCTCCTACAGCCAGGCCAGCCCAGACTTAGGCCTAATGGACGGCACTCTTCCCCCACCCGTACCCCCCCCCAGTAAAGCCCCGAGAGCAGGGGCATGAGAAGACCCTATCGTCCCTGCCTCCCCCCCGCTTATGACTGATTGTGAAGTATGTATTAGTTGCAATTAAAACTGAGGGAATTGCCACGCGGTGCTGGGAGAGGGACCACCTAAGCAGCCCCGCCCACCATACACCGCATGCTCTTCCCCCTAATCATGTGAGTCGTCAGTGTTTTGGTGTTTGGTGTCTAAGTGTAATTAAAACTGGGAGGTGAGCCGAGGCTGGGTGCAGCGATCAAGACCACCTTGATGGCCTTTCTCACCACCCAGCGCCACGTGCACACCTCCCAATACCCTGCCTGTGTGTGATGGGGAGCGGGGAGGAAGAGGGGTTGAGGGATTTAAGTCTGGAGGAAAGTGAGCTTTCCTCCAGAAGGTGAGCCGCCCGCAGCACTGGGCATGCCCCCTACTCCCAGGGCCCCCCAAGGACCAGGACAAGCCGGGGACAGCCATCCCCGTAACCAGAGCCTTCGGCGACTCTAACCAGAGAGTCATCACCGACCCAAGAGGGGACCAACTCACCACATGCAGAAGGGGGGCATGAGGACAAAGAGGAGGCGGGGCGGCAGAAGGGGAATCCCAGACCGATTGTCCACCGCCCCCTCACTCACAGAGGACACCCCCACCTGGGGACATGAAGTCCCCACCTTGTCCACACATCGGCACCTCACACTGTCTCAGCACAAACCTACAGCCACACACACACACACACTTCCAGACACATTCAGGTCCACCCAGCCACCCGTTCAGCCCACCCTTAAAACCATCCTCCTGACCCCCACGTCACATCCAAATCTCCCCCACTCCCATCCATCATATCTACACTTATCCACCAACCTACCACACACATGCACCACCCACTCCCCCATACATACACCCCTGCCCCCCCCCACACACACACAGACAGCACGCCCCCCTCCCCCCTCCTCCCCCCCCTACACACACCCGTATACATGCACCACCGCCACTCCCCACATACACGCATCACCCCACTCCCCTACACACACGGCACTACCCCCCCCCACAGACACCACGACACCCCCCCCACACACGCATCATCACACTTCCCCACCCACACACATCCACATACCTATGTACCGCCACCAGTCCTCAACGCACACCCCCTACACACATCCCTCCATACACACTCACATCCCATCCACACTATCAAACACCCCCCACTCAACAAGTCCCAGGGTCGCAACCAGGCACCAGAGCACGTACCTGCCCGCCGCCGCAGCGGCAGGTCCAGGTCAGCCCAGCCCCCCCCCGGCACAAGCCGACCCCCCACCCCCAAGAGACAGGGGACAACCCCGGGCACCGGAGCCCGGGACCCCGCCCAGCCCACCCCACGGCGGCACAGGCGCCCGTTACGGAGTCACGCCCGCCAACCCATCCCCCGCCAGCGACCTCGCCCCGCCGCTGCGCGGCAACTCCAGCCGCTGGCCCATCCAGGTCCACAGTAGGGCTAGAAACCTAGCCACTCCAGCAATGGAGCAGTCAAAATCCCCCCCCCAGGAGCCCACCACAGACCCACAGCCCCCAGAGAACCCCAACCGGCCACCAACCCCGAGCGCAATAAGGTCACATTCTCCCCCCATACTAAGTGATGGAGCTGATCACAGGGGACCAGAGGGAATAAAGTTCAGCTGACTGATCTCTTGAGGAGGCAGACATCATCTCGACACTGATGTGATCTAATAAGAGATTTCTGAACTGCTGGATACACAGACTTTGTTTGCTTTTCCAGTTTAGAAGGATAGTTTTCTTTGCGATACATAAACTGGTGAGGATTAAGTTTGCAGAATTAAATTCTATGTTAATTTCACCCAAGTAACCCAGTAGGCCCAGTTTGGGGTTTGTAGGGATGTTACATTTGAAGCAATTTGACAGATCTTTACATACCTGAAACCAGAATTCCTGGACAGGTGGGCAAGACCACAAAGCATGGTAGTAGCTGTCAGTCGTGTTGCCAGTGCAGTGTGGACAGATGTTTGATTGTGACAGACCCATCCTGAACATCCTGTGTCCTGTATAATGAGTTCTATGCAGAATTTTAAATTGTATTAGTTGCATGTTTGAATTCTTAGTCATTGTAAATGTATTTGAACAGATTTGTGACCATTCATTTTGGTCAAAGTTACTGGATAAGTCTGCTTCCCATTTAGAAGTTGGGAGACATATGGAATCGTCTAGCTTTGATAGTAATCTATATATTTTGGATAACAGTTTCGGGGCATTGAGATTTAAGAATTCTGCAGCCCTGATAGGTAGCTGCAAGTTTAATTGATCAGGGGTGTATTTCTTACCTATAATAGATTTAAGTTGGTGGTATTCTAAGAATTTTGTGCTGCTGATTTCATATCGTGAAGTAATTGTATCAAAAGGGAGAAAGTTCCCATTTTCTATTAAATGTTCTAACTGTTTTATTCCTTTATTCTTCCACTGAGGGAAGTTTATCATTTTCCGGTTTTGCTGGATGTCGGGATTGTTCCAAATAGGTGTAAGTTTGCATGGAATAAGCAAGGATTTGGTTAGTTTAAGAAATTCCCACCAGGCCATTAGTGAGGAGCTGATATTAATGCTTTTAAAGCATTTTTGGCGTTTGACAGCTGTGCTGATAAATGGCAGGTCTGAAATTGCCATATCCTCACACATAGCTTCTTCTATATTAAGCCATGGTTCATCTAGATAGCTAGGTTTAAGCCATTTAGAGATGTATTGTAGTCTATTGCTTATAAAGTAATTTTGGAAATTAGGCAAGTCTAAGCCACCGCTATCTTTAGTCTTCTGGAGTGTTTTTAGACTAATCCGTGGTGGTTTGTCTTTCCAGAGAAATCTAGTAACATTAGAGTCCAGTGATTTAAACCAGGTGGAGGGAGGTTTAATGGGGATCATTGAAAACAGATAATTGATTTTAGGTAGAATCATCATTTTTATAGTTGCAACTCTTCCCATTAGTGATATGGGTAAAGATTTCCACCGTGTGAGATCGTCCTCAATTGTTTTTAGTAGAGGGACATAATTTAGCTTTATAAGGTCTGACAGTCTGGGTGAGATGTTTATTCCCAAGTATCTAATATCTCCTGACTGTAAAGCAGTGTCAGGAGTATTATGGAAGGAACAGTTGATGGGTAGAACGGTGGTTTTAGACCAATTAATGGAATATTCAGAAATTGATGAGAATTTATTGATGAGTGCGATTGTCTGACAGATGGATGATTGTGAATTTTGAAGGAAAAGTAATACATCATCAGCATAAAGACTGGTCTTATGCTCCATATTTCTACAGTTAATGCCTTTAATGTCTTTGTTTTGTCTAATGCTAGCTGCTAAGGGTTCAATAAAGATTGCAAAAAGTGAGGGGGAGAGTGGACAGCCTTGTCTGGTGCCTCTCTGCAATCTGAAGCTGTGAGAAGTTTGATCATTTGTCCTGACGCATGCATTTGGATTGCTATACAGTATCTTTATCCAGTCGATAAACGATGAGCCAAACCCGAATTTTTTTAATGTTGCAAATAAGAATTTCCAGTTCACCCTGTCAAATGCTTTTTCAGCATCTAGAGAGATTATTGTAGTTTCCAGGTTATGTATGGTGGCATAATCAATTAGATTTATTAGTCTGCGCGTATTAGTGGTGGAATGTCGTCCCTTGATAAATCCTGTTTGATCAGGATGTATGATAAGTGGAGTTATTTTTTCTAGTCTTGTAGCAAGCACTTTACTGATTATTTTAAGATCTACGTTCATTAGTGATATTGGACGATAACTAGATGGGAGTTTGGGGTCTTTTCCTGGTTTTAGTATTACTGTAATACTAGCCAAATTCATGTTTTGAGATATTTGGCCTTTTTCCTTAATTTCTAAAACCATTTTATAAAAAGTGGGTGCTAGTATAGACCAAAATTCTTTATAATATTCAACTGGAAAACCGTCTGGTCCTGGAGCTTTATTGCTGGGCATGTGTTTTAAAGCTTCATGTAGTTCCCCTACTGAAATGGGTGCGTCCAAAACCATTTCCTGGTCCTGTTGTAACTTTGGAAGATTGAGGTAGCTGAGAAATTCCTCAATGCTGTTGTCTGATGGATCTGTTTCTGAGGAATATAATGTTTTATAGAAATCCCTAAATGTGTCATTTATTCCATCAAGATCATGGAGGATATTTCCTCTTGAATCTTTAACAGAGGAGATGGTTGTTTTCTCCTTGTTTGCTTTTAATTGATTTGCGAGAAATCTTCCAGATTTGTTGCTATGTTCAAAATTCTCTAAGCGAAGTCTTTGTAGCAAAAACTGGGTTTTTTGGTTAATTATTTCATTCAGCTCTAGTTTAGCCTTTCTTATGTGATTCAGCACTTGCTCTTCTGGAGAAGCCTTGTAGGCATCTTCTAGTGATTTTATTTTAAGCTCTAGTTCAGATATTTTTGAACTCTCCTTCTTTTTCTTATGTGATGAAAATGAAATTATTTTCCCTCTCATTACTGCTTTTCCTGCCTCCCAAAGAACACATGCTGATGTTCCTGGTATGTCATTGTTTTCTATATACAAAGACCACTCCCGTTTGAAGTAACTGATAAAATCAGGATCTTTAAGTAATGATGTATTAAGTCTCCATTTGCTATAAGATGGTTTAGTTTTCTTATTCATTAGGGTAAATGATACTGGTGCGTGATCACTGATAGTGATGGAATGGATTTTAGTTTCTGAGATATTGTTCATCATAGAGCTGTTAGTGAGGAAGTAGTCTATTCTGGAGTATGAGTGGTGGACAGATGAAAAGTAAGTGTACTCTCTAGCAGTGAGGTGTTGTGAGCGCCAGACATCACAAAGACCAAAATCCTCCATATATTGTTTAACAACTCTTGCTGACTGCCAGACCCTATGTTTCCCTGCTCCGCCCCCCTTGTCCATCCCAGAGTTTAAGGTCATGTTGAGGTCGCCCCCAATGATAAGTGTATTATCAAGGTGATCATATAGTAAGGAGAAGAAGGAATGAAAAAAGGAGGGGTCATCAGTGTTTGGGCCATAAATATTTGCAATGCATAACTTCATGTTTAGGATAGATAATGTCATTATTATGAATCTTCCACCTGGGTCTAAAATTATATTATTAGCAGTAAAAATGTATTTTCCTGTTTATCAGAATGGCTACTCCTCTTTGTCTTGAGTTGAAGCAGGCCGAGTACACGTGAGGGAACTGTACTGTAGAGAGTACGTTAGCTGTTGTTTTTAATAAATGAGTCTCCTGTAGCAGGACAATGTCTGCCTGTAGATCATTCAATCTGCTAAACACCTTCAACCTCTTCTCCCTGGAACCAGCTCCACGTATATTCCACGTAACAAACCTCAGGGTGGTCATGCTCAAGCTACTGAAGTGTTTCTATAAAAGTATGTGTGTGTTTGTGTGTGTGCAAGCCCACATTAATGCATGCATGCTGTGTGTAGATTGTGTGCGTATATAAATTAATCTGTGTGTACAATGTTCCTATATGTCTGTCCACATGCTTAGAGTGTGTGTGAGAGTTGGGGGTGAGTGTTGATGTGATTAAACGTGCTCTGTGTTGTAGGTGTGTTATGTGCATGACATTTAGTGTCTGTGTCATGTGGATGTACGTGCGTACCCTACCTATTATTGTTGTTATGGCATAATAGAATGAAAGAGCAGCTAGAAAGGAAAGGAGTGAGAAAAGCAAACAACTACAACTACACATAAAAAGAAATAGCACAAACAAAAGAGCAAAAACAAAAGCCCTAAAGGGGGGGGGGGGGGGGGGGGGGCAAAAAACAAAAACAGAACAAAACGAAAGCAACAACAACAGCAAATTTACAAAGACTGGCAGTAAATGTACAGTTCTGAATTACCATAATTAATGTGCTTATAGCAGATTAACATGTAAATTGAACAATAATTAGCTGTATGAGTGATAGATATTACCTGAGGTTAGTAGAGCCAGGGGGTGGTATTTTTGTCACGGTAAAGCTGTCCATTGACGAACAATTTGTCCACCGCGATGACTGCACGGGATCCTTCGTCTCTGAGCTTCTTCCGGATGGGAAACAGGACCCTGCGTCTCTCCAGAATCTCTTTGGGAAACTGATTATTTACACTAAAATCGGTCCCGCGGAGTTCCGGACCTCGATCCCTCACCTGCTCTTTCTGCTTGTAGCTCACGAACTTGGCTACAATCGGTCTGGGTCTGCGGCTGTCCGGTCTTTTCCCACCTAAGCGATGAACTCGGTGAAATGAGATGTTCCTCACCGCGTCTTCGGGTAGCTTCAGCTTGGTTTGGATAAATGATCTTATTGTTTGCTCTGGATCCTCTTCTTGTTGCTCCGGGATTCCTGCGAAGACCAGGTTGTCCCTCATGCTGCGCGCCTGGAGATCGATCACAGTTTCCTTTATTTTTTTATTTTCCTCTGTGAGTCGAGTCATTCCCTCGTTGAGAGAAGTCACCGTCTCCCTGAGGCTGGCGTTCTCTGCGGCCAGAGACTCCACCTGCTTCTGGCTGAATTCCAGCGACTCCCGCAGCGACTGAAACTCCCGGTGGAGAACTTCCAACAGGCCCAGACGAGCGTCGAAGCTGGCGAGATTTTTGTCAATGGACATCAGGATGTCCGAGGTGTCGTCCCCGTTAGAGGACGTCGCTCCGGGTGAGTCTTCTTTCCGGCTTCTCTTGGAGGTTGAAGCGGATCTGGGCGCAGACGGAGTCGGTGTTTGGCTTGGCTTGCCCATGACGATGCGGTGGAAACACTCGTCAATAAACTCCGACAAGCTGGTGAGATCCTCCTCGCTTTGCTCCAGAGTTTACCTTGAATAAGACTTTTTAATTATTTGCTTCCAGAAACAGTTTTAAGATTATATTGGCAAGAATATGATGTAGAATGAATATTTGTTTTCACGCGCCTTGACTAAATCTGCCGTCTCGCAAAATTTACGTCACTGCCACATCACTTACCTGCGCCTCTCTCACTTACCTGCGCCTCCTCTCACGGGCTGCGTGAGAGGACATCATTGCATTTCCAAATGAGCGTGTCTGCGAGTGTGTCTGTATGTCTGCGAGCGTGTCTGTATGTCTGCGAGCGTGTCTGCGAGTGTGTCTGTATGTCTGCGAGCGTGTCTGTATGTCTGCGAGCGTGTCTGCGAGTGTGTCTGTATGTCTGCGAGCGTGTCTGTATGTCTGCGAGCGTGTCTGCGAGTGTGTCTGTATGTCTGCGAGTGTGTCTGTATGTCTGCGAGTGTGTCTGTATGTCTGCGAGCGTGTCTGTATGTCTGCGAGCGTGTCTGCGAGCGTGTCTATGTCTGCGAGCGTGTCTGTATGTCTGCGAGCGTGTCTGTATGTCTGCGAGCGTGTCTGCGAGCGTGTCTGTATGTCTGCGAGCGTGTCTGTATGTCTGCGAGCGTGTCTGTATGTCTGCGAGCGTGTCTGTATGTCTGCGAGCGTGTCTGCGAGCGTGTCTATGTCTGCGAGCGTGTCTGTATGTCTGCGAGCGTGTCTGTATGTCTGCGAGCGTGTCTGTATGTCTGCGAGCGTGTCTGCGAGCGTGTCTGTATGTCTGCGAGTGTGTCTGCGAGCGTGTCTGTATGTCTGTGAGCGTGTCTGTATGTCTGCGAGCGTGTCTGTATGTCTGCGAGCGTGTCTGTATGTCTGCGAGCGTGTCTGTATGTCTGCGAGCGTGTCTATGTCTGCGAGCGTGTCTGTATGTCTGCGAGCGTGTCTGTATGTCTGCGAGCGTGTCTGCGAGCGTGTCTGTATGTCTGCGAGCGTGTCTGCGAGCGTGTCTGTATGTCTGCGAGCGTGTCTGTATGTCTGCGAGCGTGTCTGTATGTCTGCGAGCGTGTCTGCGAGCGTGTCTGTATGTCTGCGAGCGTGTCTGCGAGTGTGTCTGTATGTCTGCGAGTGTGTCTGTATTGTCTGCGAGCGTGTCTGTATGTCTGCGAGCGTGTCTGTATGGCTGCGAGCGTGTCTGCGAGCGTGTCTGTATGTCTGCGAGCGTGTCTGCATGTCTGCGAGCGTGTCTGTATGTCTGCGAGCGTGTCTGTATGTCTGCGAGCGTGTCTGTATGTCTGCGAGCGTGTCTGCGAGCGTGTCTGCGAGCGTGTCTGTATGTCTGCGAGCGTGTCTGCGAGTGTGTCTGTATGTCTGCGAGTGTGTCTGTGAGCGTGTCTGTATGTCTGCGAGTGTGTCTGTATGTCTGTGAGTGTGTCTGTATGTCTGCGAGCGTGTCTGTATGGCTGCGAGCGTGTCTGCGAGCGTGTCTGTATGTCTGCGAGCGTGTCTGCATGTCTGCGAGCGTGTCTGTATGTCTGCGAGCGTGTCTGTATGTCTGCGAGCGTGTCTGTATGGCTGCGAGCGTGTCTGCGAGCGTGTCTGTATGTCTGCGAGCGTGTCTGCATGTCTGCGAGCGTGTCTGTATGTCTGCGAGCGTGTCTGTATGTCTGCGAGTGTGTCTGTGAGCGTGTCTGTATGTCTGCGAGTGTGTCTGTATGTCTGTGAGTGTGTCTGCGAGCGTGTCTGTATGTCTGCGAGCGTGTCTGTATGTCTGCGAGCGTGTCTGTATGTCTGCGAGCGTGTCTGTATGTCTGCGAGCGTGTCTGCGAGCGTGTCTGTATGTCTGCGAGCGTGTCTGTATGTCTGCGAGCGTGTCTGCGAGCGTGTCTGTATGTCTGCGAGCGTGTCTGCGAGTGTGTCTGTATGTCTGCGAGCGTGTCTGCGAGCGTGTCTGTATGTCTGCGAGTGTGTCTGCGAGCGTGTCTGTATGTCTGCGAGTGTGTCTGCGAGCGTGTCTGTATGTCTGCGAGCGTGTCTGTATGTCTGCGAGCGTGTCTGTATGTCTGCGAGTGTGTCTGTATGTCTGCGAGCGTCTGTATGTCTGCGAGTGTGTCTGTATGTCTGCGAGCGTGTCTGTATGTCTGCGAGTGTGTCTGTATGTCTGCGAGTGTGTCTGTATGTCTGCGAGCGTGTCTGTATGTCTGCGAGCGTCTGTATGTCTGCGAGTGTGTCTGTATGTCTGCGAGCGTGTCTGTATGTCTGCGAGTGTGTCTGTATGTCTGCGAGTGTGTCTGTATGTCTGCGAGTGTGTCTGTATGTCTGCGAGTGTGTCTGTATGTCTGCGAGTGTGTCTGTATGTCTGCGAGCGTGTCTGTATGTCTGCGAGCGTGTCTGTATGTCTGCGAGTGTGTCTGTATGTCTGCGAGTGTGTCTGTATGTCTGCGAGTGTGTCTGTATGTCTGCGAGCGTGTCTGTATGTCTGCGAGTGTGTCTGTATGTCTGCGAGTGTGTCTGTATGTCTGCGAGTGTGTCTGTATGTCTGCGAGCGTGTCTGCGAGTGTGTCTGCATGTCTGCGAGCGTGTCTGTATGTCTGCGAGCGTGTCTGTATGTCTGCGAGCGTGTCTGTATGTCTGCGAGCGTGTCTGTATGTCTGCGAGCGTGTCTGCGAGCGTGTCTGCGAGCGTGTCTGTATGTCTGCGAGCGTGTCTGTATGTCTGCGAGCGTGTCTGCGAGCGTGTCTGTATGTCTGCGAGCGTGTCTGCGAGCGTGTCTGTATGTCTGCGAGCGTGTCTGTATGTCTGCGAGCGTGTCTGTATGTCTGCGAGTGTGTCTGTATGTCTGCGAGCGTGTCTGCGAGCGTGTCTATGTCTGCGAGCGTGTCTGTATGTCTGCGAGCGTGTCTGTATGTCTGCGAGCGTGTCTGCGAGCGTGTCTGTATGTCTGCGAGCGTGTCTGTATGTCTGCGAGCGTGTCTGTATGTCTGCGAGCGTGTCTGTATGTCTGCGAGCGTGTCTGCGAGCGTGTCTGCGAGCGTGTCTGCGAGCGTGTCTGTATGTCTGCGAGTGTGTCTGTATGTCTGCGAGTGTGTCTGTATGTCTGCGAGCGTGTCTGCGAGCGTGTCTGTATGTCTGCGAGCGTGTCTGTATGTCTGCGAGCGTGTCTGCGAGCGTGTCTGTATGTCTGCGAGCGTGTCTGTATGTCTGCGAGCGTGTCTGCGAGCGTGTCTGTATGTCTGTGAGCGTGTCTGTATGTCTGCGAGCGTGTCTGTATGTCTGCGAGCGTGTCTGTATGTCTGCGAGCGTGTCTGTATGTCTGCGAGCGTGTCTATGTCTGCGAGCGTGTCTGTATGTCTGCGAGCGTGTCTGTATGTCTGCGAGCGTGTCTGCGAGCGTGTCTGTATGTCTGCGAGCGTGTCTGCGAGCGTGTCTGTATGTCTGCGAGCGTGTCTGTATGTCTGCGAGCGTGTCTGTATGTCTGCGAGCGTGTCTGCGAGCGTGTCTGTATGTCTGCGAGCGTGTCTGCGAGTGTGTCTGTATGTCTGCGAGTGTGTCTGTATTGTCTGCGAGCGTGTCTGCGAGCGTGTCTGTATGTCTGCGAGCGTGTCTGTATGGCTGCGAGCGTGTCTGCGAGCGTGTCTGTATGTCTGCGAGCGTGTCTGCATGTCTGCGAGCGTGTCTGTATGTCTGCGAGCGTGTCTGTATGTCTGCGAGCGTGTCTGTATGTCTGCGAGCGTGTCTGCGAGCGTGTCTGCGAGCGTGTCTGTATGTCTGCGAGCGTGTCTGCGAGTGTGTCTGTATGTCTGCGAGTGTGTCTGTGAGCGTGTCTGTATGTCTGCGAGTGTGTCTGTATGTCTGTGAGTGTGTCTGCGAGCGTGTCTGTATGTCTGCGAGCGTGTCTGTATGTCTGCGAGCGTGTCTGTATGTCTGCGAGCGTGTCTGTATGTCTGCGAGCGTGTCTGCGAGCGTGTCTGTATGTCTGCGAGCGTGTCTGTATGTCTGCGAGCGTGTCTGCGAGCGTGTCTGTATGTCTGCGAGCGTGTCTGCGAGTGTGTCTGTATGTCTGCGAGCGTGTCTGCGAGCGTGTCTGTATGTCTGCGAGTGTGTCTGCGAGCGTGTCTGTATGTCTGCGAGTGTGTCTGCGAGCGTGTCTGTATGTCTGCGAGCGTGTCTGTATGTCTGCGAGCGTGTCTGCGAGTGTGTCTGTATGTCTGCGAGCGTGTCTGTATGTCTGCGAGCGTCTGTATGTCTGCGAGTGTGTCTGTATGTCTGCGAGCGTGTCTGTATGTCTGCGAGTGTGTCTGTATGTCTGCGAGTGTGTCTGTATGTCTGCGAGTGTGTCTGTATGTCTGCGAGTGTGTCTGTATGTCTGCGAGTGTGTCTGTATGTCTGCGAGCGTGTCTGTATGTCTGCGAGCGTGTCTGTATGTCTGCGAGTGTGTCTGTATGTCTGCGAGTGTGTCTGTATGTCTGCGAGTGTGTCTGTATGTCTGCGAGCGTGTCTGTATGTCTGCGAGCGTGTCTGTATGTCTGCGAGTGTGTCTGTATGTCTGCGAGTGTGTCTGTATGTCTGCGAGTGTGTCTGTATGTCTGCGAGTGTGTCTGTATGTCTGCGAGTGTGTCTGTATGTCTGCGAGTGTGTCTGTATGTCTGCGAGTGTGTCTGTATGTCTGCGAGCGTGTCTGCGAGTGTGTCTGCATGTCTGCGAGCGTGTCTGTATGTCTGCGAGCGTGTCTGTATGTCTGCGAGCGTGTCTGTATGTCTGCGAGCGTGTCTGTATGTCTGCGAGCGTGTCTGTATGTCTGCGAGCGTGTCTGCGAGCGTGTCTATGTCTGCGAGCGTGTCTGTATGTCTGCGAGCGTGTCTGTATGTCTGCGAGCGTGTCTGCGAGCGTGTCTGTATGTCTGCGAGCGTGTCTGCGAGCGTGTCTGTATGTCTGCGAGCGTGTCTGTATGTCTGCGAGCGTGTCTGTATGTCTGCGAGTGTGTCTGTATGTCTGCGAGCGTGTCTGCGAGCGTGTCTATGTCTGCGAGCGTGTCTGTATGTCTGCGAGCGTGTCTGTATGTCTGCGAGCGTGTCTGCGAGCGTGTCTGTATGTCTGCGAGCGTGTCTGCGAGCGTGTCTGTATGTCTGCGAGCGTGTCTGTATGTCTGCGAGCGTGTCTGTATGTCTGCGAGCGTGTCTGCGAGCGTGTCTGCGAGCGTGTCTGTATGTCTGCGAGCGTGTCTGCGAGCGTGTCTGTATGTCTGCGAGTGTGTCTGTATGTCTGCGAGTGTGTCTGTATGTCTGCGAGCGTGTCTGCGAGCGTGTCTGTATGTCTGCGAGCGTGTCTGTATGTCTGCGAGCGTGTCTGCGAGCGTGTCTGTATGTCTGCGAGCGTGTCTGTATGTCTGCGAGCGTGTCTGTATGTCTGCGAGTGTGTCTGTATGTCTGCGAGCGTGTCTGTATGTCTGCGAGCGTGTCTGCGAGTGTGTCTGTATGTCTGCGAGTGTGTCTGCGAGTGTGTCTGTATGTCTGCGAATGTGTCTGCGAGTGTGTCTGTATGATTGCGAGCGTGTCTGCGAGTGTGTCTGTATGTCTGCGAGCGTGTCTGCGAGTGTGTCTGTATGTCTGCGAGCGTGTCTGTATGATTGCGAGCGTGTCTGCGAGTGTGTCTGTATGTCTGCGAGCGTGTCTGTATGATTGCGAGCGTGTCTGCGAGTGTGTCTGTATGTCTGCGAGCGTGTCTGTATGTCTGCGAGTGTGTCTGTATGTCTGCGAGCGTGTCTGCGAGTGTGTCTGTATGTCTGCGAGCGTGTCTGTATGTCTGCGAGCGTGTCTGTATGTCTGCGAGTGTGTCTGTATGTCTGCGAGTGTGTCTGCGAGTGTGTCTGTATGTCTGCGAGTGTGTCTGCGAGTGTGTTTGTATGTCTGCGAGCGTGTCTGTATGTCTGCGAGCGTGTCTGCGAGTGTGTCTGTATGTCTGCGAGCGTGTCTGTATGTCTGCGAGCGTGTCTGCGAATGTGTCTGTATGTCTGCGAGCGTGTCTGCGAGCGTGTCTGTATGTCTGCGAGCGTGTCTGTATGTCTGCGAGCGTGTCTGTATGTCTGCGAGCGTGTCTGGATGTCTGCGAGCGTGTCTGTATATCTGCGAGCGTGTCTGTATGATTGCGAGCGTGTCTGCGAGTGTGTCTGTATGTCTGCGAGCGTGTCTGCGAGTGTGTCTGTATGATTGCGAGCGTGTCTGCGAGTGTGTCTGTATGATTGCGAGCGTGTCTGCGAGTGTGTCTGTATGTCTGCGAGTGTGTCTGTATGTCTGCGAGCGTGTCTGTATGTCTGCGAGCGTGTCTGCGAGTGTGTCTGTATGATTGCGAGCGTGTCTGCGAGTGTGTCTGTATGTCTGCGAGCGTGTCTGCGAGCGTGTCTGTATGTCTGCGAGCGTGTCTGCGAGTGTGTCTGTATGTCTGCGAGCGTGTCTGTATGTCTGCGAGCGTGTCTGCGAGTGTGTCTGTATGTCTGCGAGCGTGTCTGCGAGTGTGTCTGTATGTCTGCGAGCGTGTCTGCGAGTGTGTCTGTATGTCTGCGAGCGTGTCTGTATGTCTGCGAGCGTGTCTGTATGTCTGCGAGCGTGTCTTCGAGCGTGTCTGTATGTCTGCGAGCGTGTCTGCGAGCGTGTCTGTATGTCTGCAAGCGTCTGTATGTCTGCGAGCGTGTCTGTATGTCTGCGAGCGTGTCTGCGAGCGTGTCTGTATGTCTGCGAGCGTGTCTGCGAGCGTGTCTGTATGTCTGCGAGCGTGTCTGCGAGCGTGTCTGTATGTCTGCGAGCGTGTCTGCGAGTGTGTCTGTATGTCTGCGAGCGTGTCTGCGAGCGTGTCTGTATGTCTGCGAGCGTGTCTGCGAGCGTGTCTGTATGTCTGCGAGCGTGTCTGCGAGCGTGTCTGTATGTCTGCGAGCGTGTCTGCGAGTGTGTCTGTATGTCTGCGAGCGTGTCTGCGAGCGTGTCTGTATGTCTGCGAGTGTGTCTGTATGTCTGCGAGCGTGTCTATGTCTGCGAGCGTGTCTGTATGTCTGCGAGCGTGTCTGTATGTCTGCGAGCGTGTCTGCGAGCGTGTCTGTATGTCTGCGAGCGTGTCTGTATGTCTGCGAGCGTGTCTGTATGTCTGCGAGCGTGTCTGTATGTCTGCGAGCGTGTCTGTATGTCTGCGAACGTGTCTGTATGTCTGCGAGCGTGTCTGCGAGCGTGTCTATGTCTGCGAGCGTGTCTGTATGTCTGCGAGCGTGTCTGTATGTCTGCGAGCGTGTCTGCGAGCGTGTCTGTATGTCTGCGAGCGTGTCTGCGAGCGTGTCTGTATGTCTGCGAGCGTGTCTGCGAGCGTATCTGTATGTCTGCGAGCGTGTCTGTATGTCTGCGAGCGTGTCTGCGAGCGTGTCTGCGAGCGTGTCTGTATGTCTGCGAGCGTGTCTGCGAGCGTGTCTGTATGTCTGCGAGCGTGTCTGTATGTCTGCGAGCGTGTCTGTATGTCTGCGAGCGTGTCTGCGAGCGTGTCTGTGTGTCTGCGAGCGTGTCTGTATGTCTGCGAGCGTTTCTGTATGTCTGCGAGCGTGTCTGCGAGTGTGTCTGTATGTCTGCGAGCGTGTCTGTATGTCTGCGAGCGTGTCTGCGAGTGTGTCTGTATGTCTGCGAGCGCGTCTGCGAGTGTGTCTGTATGTCTGTGAGCGTGGCTGCGAGTGTGTCTGTATGTCTGCGAGTGTGTCTGTATGTCTGCGAGCGTGTCTGTATGTCTGCGAGCGTGGCTGCGAGCGTGTCTGTATGTCTGCGAGCGTGTCTGCGAGTGTGTCTGTATGTCTGCGAGTTTGTATGTCTGCGAGCGTGACTGTATGTCTGCGAGCGTGTCTGCGAGTGTGTCTGTATGTCTGCGAGTGTGTCTGTATGTCTGCGAGCGTGTCTGTATGTCTGCGAGCGTGTCTGTATGTCTGCGAGTGTGTCTGTATGGCTGCGAGTGTGTCTGTATGGCTGCGAGTGTGTCTGTATGTCTGCGAGCGTGTCTGTATGTCTGCGAGTGTGTCTGTATGTCTGCGAGCGTGTCTGTATGTCTGCGAGTGTGTCTGCGAGTGTGTCTGTATGTCTGCGACTGTGTCTGTATGTCTGCGAGTGTGTCTGTATGTCTGCGAGTGTGTCTTTATGTCTGCGAGCGTGTCTGTATGTCTGCGAGCGTGTCTGCGAGCGTGTCTGTATGTCTGCGAGCGTGTCTGCGAGCGTGTCTGTATGTCTGCGAGCGTGTCTGTATGTCTGCGAGCGTGTCTGCGAGCGTGTCTGTATGTCTGCGAGCGTGTCTGTATGTCTGCGAGCGTGTCTGTATGTCTGCGAGTGTGTCTGCGAGTGTGTCTGTATGTCTGCGAGTGTGTCTGCGAGTGTGTCTGTATGTCTGCGAGCGTGTCTGTATGTCTGCGAGCGTGTCTGTATGGCTGCGAGTGTGTCTGTATGTCTGCGAGTGTGTCTGTATGTCTGCGAGCGTGTCTGCGAGTGTGTCTGTATGTCTGCGAGCGTGTCTGTATGTCTGCGAGTGTGTCTGTATGTCTGCGAGCGTGTCTGCGAGTGTGTCTGCATGTCTGCGAGCGTGTCTGTATGTCTGCGAGCGTGTCTGTATGTCTGCGAGTGTGTCTGTATGTCTGCGAGTGTGTCTGCGAGTGTGTCTGTATGTCTGCGAGTGTGTCTGCGAGTGTGTCTGTATGTCTGCGAGTGTGTCTGCGAGTGTGTCTGTATGTCTGCGAGCGTGTCTGCGAGTGTGTCTGTATGTCTGCGAGTGTGTCTGTATGTCTGCGAGTGTGTCTGTATGATTGCGAGCGTGTCTGCGAGTGTGTCTGTATGTCTGCGAGCGTGTCTGTATGTCTGCGAGCGTGTCTGCGAGTGTGTCTGTATGTCTGCGAGCGTGTCTGTATGTCTGCGAGCGTGTCTGCGAGTGTGTCTGTATGTCTGCGAGCGTGTCTGCGAGCGTGTCTGTATGTCTGCGAGCGTGTCTGCGAGCGTGTCTGTATGTCTGCGAGCGTGTCTGTATGTCTGCGAGCGTGTCTGCATGTCTGCGAGCGTGTCTGTATGTCCGCGAGCGTGTCTGTATGTCTGCGAGCGTGTCTGTATGTCTGCGAGCGTGTCTGTATGTCTACGAGCGTGTCTGTATGTCTGCGAGCGTGTCTGCGAGCGTGTCTGTATGTCTGCGAGCGTGTCTTCGAGCATGTCTGTATGTCTGCGAGCGTGTCTGCGAGCGTGTCTGTATGTCTGCGAGCGTGTCTGCGAGCGTGTCTGTATGTCTGCGAGCGTGTCTGCATGTCTGCGAGCGTGTCTGTATGTCCGCGAGCGTGTCTGTATGTCTGCGAGCGTGTCTGTATGTCTGCGAGCGTGTCTGTATGTCTGCGAGCGTGTCTGTATGTCTGCGAGCGTGTCTGTATGTCTGCGAGCGTGTCTGCGAGCGTGTCTATGTCTGCGAGCGTGTCTGTATGTCTGCGAGCGTGTCTGTATGTCTGCGAGCGTGTCTGCGAGCGTGTCTGTATGTCTGCGAGCGTGTCTGCGAGCGTGTCTGTATGTCTGCGAGCGTGGCTGCGAGCGTGTCTGCGAGCGTGTCTGTATGTCTGCTAGCGTGTCTGCGAGCGTGTCTGTATGTCTGCGAGCGTGTCTGTATGTCTGCGAGCGTGTCTGTATGTCTGCTAGCGTGTCTGTATGTCTGCGAGCGTGTCTGTATGTCTGCGAGTGTGTCTGTATGTCTGCGAGCGTGTCTGTATGTCTGCGAGCGTGTCTGTATGTCTGCGAGCGTGTCTGTATGTCTGCGAGCGTGTCTGTATGTCTGCGAGCGTGTCTGTATGTCTGCGAGCGTGTCTGCGAGCGTGTCTGTATGTCTGCGAGCGTGTCTGCGAGCGTGTCTGCGAGCGTGTCTGTATGTCTGCGAGTGTGTCTGTATGTCTGCTAGCGTGTCTGCGAGCGTGTCTGTATGTCTGCGAGCGTGTCTGTATGTCTGCGAGCGTGTCTGTATGTCTGCTAGCGTGTCTGCGAGCGTGTCTGTATGTCTGCGAGCGTGTCTGTATGTCTGCTAGCGTGTCTGCGAGCGTGTCTGTATGTCTGCGAGTGTGTCTGTATGTCTGCGAGCGTGTCTGTATGTCTGCGAGCGTGTCTGTATGTCTGCGAGCGTGTCTGTATGTCTGCGAGCGTGTCTGTATGTCTGCGAGCGTGTCTGCGAGCGTGTCTGTGTGTCTGCGAGCGTGTCTGTATGTCTGCGAGCGTGTCTGTATGTCTGCGAGCGTGTCTGCGAGTGTGTCTGTATGTCTGCGAGCGTGTCTGTATGTCTGCGAGCGTGTCTGCGAGTGTGTCTGTATGTCTGCGAGCGCGTCTGCGAGTGTGTCTGTATGTCTGCGAGCGTGTCTGTATGTCTGTGAGCTTGGCTGCGAGTGTGTCTGTATGTCTGCGAGTGTGTCTGTATGTCTGCGAGCGTGTCTGTATGTCTGCGAGTGTGTCTGTATGTCTGCGAGTGTGTCTGTATGTCTGCGAGCGTGTCTGTATGTCTGTGAGCTTGGCTGCGAGTGTGTCTGTATGTCTGCGAGTGTGTCTGTATGTCTGCGAGCGTGTCTGTATGTCTGCGAGCGTGTCTGCGAGTGTGTCTGTATGTCTGCGAGTTTGTATGTCTGCGAGCGTGACTGTATGTCTGCGAGCGTGTCTGCGAGTGTGTCTGTATGTCTGCGAGTGTGTCTGTATGTCTGCGAGCGTGTCTGTATGTCTGCGAGCGTGTCTGTATGTCTGCGAGTGTGTCTGTATGGCTGCGAGTGTGTCTGTATGTCTGCGAGTGTGTCTGTATGTCTGCGAGCGTGTCTGTATGTCTGCGAGCGTGTCTGTATGTCTGCGAGTGTGTCTGTATGGCTGCGAGTGTGTCTGTATGGCTGCGAGTGTGTCTGTATGGCTGCGAGTGTGTCTGTATGTCTGCGAGCGTGTCTGTATGTCTGCGAGTGTGTCTGCGAGTGTGTCTGTATGTCTGCGAGCGTGTCTGCGAGTGTGTCTGTATGTCTGCGACTGTGTCTGTATGTCTGCGAGCGTGTCTGTATGTCTGCGAGCGTGTCTGCGAGTGTGTCTGTATGTCTGCGAGCGTGTCTGTATGTCTGCGAGCGTGTCTGCGAGTGTGTCTGTATGTCTGCGAGCGTGTCTGTATGTCTGCGAGTGTGTCTGTATGTCTGCGAGCGTGTCTGTATGTCTGCGAGCGTGTCTGCGAGTGTGTCTGTATGTCTGCGAGTTTGTATGTCTGCGAGCGTGACTGTATGTCTGCGAGTGTGTCTGTATGTCTGCGAGTGTGTCTGTATGTCTGCGAGCGTGTCTGTATCTCTGCGAGCGTGTCTGTATGTCTGCGAGTGTGTCTGTATGGCTGCGAGTGTGTCTGTATGTCTGCGAGTGTGTCTGTATGGCTGCGAGTGTGTCTGTATGTCTGCGAGCGTGTCTGTATGTCTGCGGGCGTGTCTGTATGTCTGCGAGTGTGTCTGTATGGCTGCGAGTGTGTCTGTATGGCTGCGAGTGTGTCTGTATGGCTGCGAGTGTGTCTGTATGTCTGCGAGCGTGTCTGTATGGCTGCGAGTGTGTCTGTATGTCTGCGAGTGTGTCTGCGAGTGTGTCTGTATGGCTGCGAGTGTGTCTGTATGGCTGCGAGTGTGTCTGTATGGCTGCGAGTGTGTCTGTATGGCTGCGAGTGTGTCTGTATGGCTGCGAGTGTGTCTGTATGTCTGCGAGTGTGTCTGCGAGTGTGTCTGTATGTCTGCGAGTGTGTCTGCGAGTGTGTCTGTATGTCTGCGACTGTGTCTGTATGTCTGCGAGCGTGTCTGCGAGCGTGTCTGTATGTCTGCGAGCGTGTCTGTATGTCTGCGAGCGTGTCTGTATGTCTGCGAGCGTGTCTGTATGTCTGCGAGTGTGTCTGTATGTCTGCGAGCGTGTCTGTATGTCTGCGAGCGTGTCTGCGAGTGTGTCTGTATGTCTGCGAGCGTGTCTGCGAGTGTGTCTGTATGTCTGCGAGCGTGTCTGCGAGTGTGTCTGTATGTCTGCGAGCGTGTCTGCGAGCGTGTCTGTATGTCTGCGAGCGTGTCTGTATGTCTGCGAGCGTGTCTGTATGTCTGTGAGCGTGTCTGCGAGCGTGTCTGTATGTCTGTGAGCGTGTCTGCGAGCGTGTCTGTATGTCTGCGAGTGTGTCTGTATGTCTGCGAGCGTGTCTGTATGTCTGCGAGTGTGTCTGTATGTCTGCGAGTGTGTCTGTATGTCTGCGAGTGTGTCTGTATGTCTGCGAGTGTGTCTGTATGTCTGCGAGTGTGTCTGTATGTCTGCGAGCGTGTCTGTATGTCTGCGAGCGTGTCTGCGAGTGTGTCTGTATGTCTGCGAGTGTGTCTGAAAGTCTGCGAGCGTGTCTGTATGTCTGCGAGCGTGTCTGTATGTCTGCGAGTGTGTCTGCGAGTGTGTCTGTATGTCTGCGAGTGTGTCTGTATGTCTGCGAGCGTGTCTGTATGTCTGCGAGCGTGTCTGTATGTCTGCGAGCGTGTCTGTATGTCTGCGAGTGTGTCTGTATGTCTGCGAGTGTGTCTGTATGTCTGCGAGTGTGTCTGTATGTCTGCGAGCGTGTCTGTATGTCTGCGAGCGTGGCTGCGAGTGTGTCTGTATGTCTGCGAGCGTGTCTGCGAGTGTGTCTGTATGTCTGCGAGTGTGTCTGAAAGTCTGCGAGCGTGTCTGTATGTCTGCGAGCGTGTCTGTATGTCTGCGAGTGTGTCTGCGAGTGTGTCTGTATGTCTGCGAGTGTGTCTGTATGTCTGCGAGCGTGTCTGTATGTCTGCGAGCGTGTCTGTATGTCTGCGAGTGTGTCTGTATGTCTGCGAGCGTGTCTGTATGTCTGCGAGTGTGTCTGTATGTCTGCGAGTGTGTCTGTATGTCTGCGAGCGTGTCTGTATGTCTGCGAGCGTGGCTACGAGTGTGTCTGTATGTCTGCGAGTGTGTCTGTATGTCTGCGAGCGTGTCTGTATGTCTGCGAGCGTGTCTGCGAGTGTGTCTGTATGGCTGCGAGTGTTTCTGTATGTCTGCGAGTGTGTCTGTATGTCTGCGAGTGTGTCTGTATGTCTGCGAGTGTGTCTGTATGTCTGCGAGCGTGTCTGCGAGTGTGTCTGTATGTCTGCGAGTGTGTCTGTATGTCTGCGAGTGTGTCTGTATGTCTGCGAGCGTGTCTGCGAGTGTGTCTGTATGGCTGCGAGTGTGTCTGTATGTCTGCGAGTTTGTCTGTATGTCTGCGAGTGTGTCTGTATGTCTGTGAGTGTGTCTGTATGTCTGCGAGTGTGTCTGTATGTCTGCGAGCGTGTCTGTATGTCTGCGAGCGTGTCTGTATGTCTGCGAGTGTGTCTGTATGTCTGCGAGCGTGTCTGCGAGTGTGTCTGTATGGCTGCGAGTGTGTATGTATGTCTGCGAGTGTGTCTGTATGTCTGCGAGTGTGTCTGTATGTCTGCGAGTGTGTCTGTATGTCTGCGAGCGTGTCTGCGAGTGTGTCTGTATGTCTGCGAGCGTGGCTGCGAGTGTGTCTGTATGTCTGCGAGTGTGTCTGTATGTCTGCGAGTGTGTCTGTATGTCTGCGAGTGTGTCTGTATGTCTGCGAGCGTGTCTGTATGTCTGCGAGCGTGGCTACGAGTGTGTCTGTATGTCTGCGAGTGTGTCTGTATGTCTGCGAGTATGTCTGTATGTCTGCGAGTGTGTCTGTATGTCTGCGAGTGTGTCTGTATGTCTGCGAGCGTGTCTGTATGTCTGCGAGCGTGTCTGTATGTCTGCGAGTGTGTCTGTATGTCTGCGAGCGTGGCTGCGAGTGTGTCTGTATGTCTGCGAGTGTGTCTGTATGTCTGCGAGTGTGTCTGTATGTCTGCGAGTGTGTCTGTATGTCTGCGAGTGTGTCTGTATGTCTGCGAGTGTGTCTGTATGTCTGCGAGCGTGTCTGTATGTCTGCGAGCGTGGCTACGAGTGTGTCTGTATGTCTGCGAGTGTGTCTGTATGTCTGCGAGCGTGTCTGTATGTCTGCGAGTGTGTCTGTATGTCTGCGAGTGTGTCTGTATGTCTGCGAGTGTGTCTGTATGTCTGCGAGCGTGTCTGTATGTCTGCGAGCGTGGCTACGAGTGTGTCTGTATGTCTGCGAGTGTGTCTGTATGTCTGCGAGTGTGTCTGTATGTCTGCGAGCGTGTCTGCGAGTGTGTCTGTATGTCTGCGAGTGTGTCTGTATGTCTGCGAGCGTGGATGTATGGCTGCGAGCGTGTCTGTATGTCTGCGAGCGTGTCTGTATGTCTGCGAGCGTGTCTGTATGTCTGCGAGTGTGTCTGTATGTCTGCGAGCGTGTCTGTATGTCTGCGAGTGTGTCTGTATGTCTGCGAGTGTGTCTGTATGTCTGCGAGCGTGTCTGTATGTCTGCGAGTCTGTCTGTATGTCTGCGAGCGTGTCTGTATGTCTGCGAGTCTGTCTGTATGTCTGCGAGTCTGTCTGTATGTCTGCGAGTGTGTCTGTATGTCTGCGAGTGTGTCTGTATGTCTGCGAGCGTGTCTGTATGTCTGCGAGTCTGTCTGTATGTCTGCGAGTCTGTCTGTATGTGTGCGAGTGTGTCTGTATGTCTGCGAGTGTGTCTGTAGGTCTGCGAGCGTGTCTGTATGTCTGCGAGTGTGTCTGTATGTCTGCGAGTGTGTCTGTATGTCTGCGAGCGTGTCTGTATGTCTGCGAGTCTGTCTGTATGTCTGCGAGTGTGTCTGTATGTCTGCGAGTGTGTCTGTAGGTCTGCGAGCGTGTCTGTATGTCTGCGAGCGTGGCTGCGAGTGTGTCTGTATGTCTGCGAGTGTGTCTGTATGTCTGCGAGTGTGTCTGTATGTCTGCGAGCGTGTCTGTATGTCTGCGAGTCTATCTGTATGTCTGCGAGTGTGTCTGTATGTCTGCGAGTGTGTCTGTATGTCTGCGAGCGTGTCTGTATGTCTGCGAGTGTGTCTGTATGTCTGCGAGCGTGTCTGCGAGTGTGTCTGTATGTCTGCGAGCGTGTCTGCGAGCGTGTCTGCGAGCGTGTCTGTATGTCTGCGAGCGTGTCTGTATGTCTGCGAGCGTGTCTGCGAGCGTGTCTGCGAGCGTGTCTGTATGTCTGCGAGTGTGTCTGTATGTCTGCGAGTGTGTCTGTATGTCTGCGAGCGTGTCTGCGAGTGTGTCTGTATGTCTGCGAGCGTGTCTGCGAGCGTGTCTGCGAGCGTGTCTGTATGTCTGCGAGCGTGTCTGTATGTCTGCGAGCGTGTCTTCGAGCGTGTCTGTATGTCTGCGAGCATGTCTTCGAGCGTGTCTGTATGTCTGCGAGCGTGTCTGTATGTCTGCGAGCGTGTCTGTATGTCTGCGAGTGTGTCTGTATGTCTGTGAGCGTCTGTTTGTCTGCGAGCGTGTCTGTATGTCTGCGAGCGTGTCTGCGAGCGTGTCTATGTCTGCGAGCGTGTCTGTATGTCTGCGAGCGTGTCTGTATGTCTGCGAGCGTGTCTGCATGTCTGCGAGCGTGTCTGTATGTCTGCGAGCGTGTCTGTATGTCTGCGAGCGTGTCTGTATGTCTGCGAGCGTGTCTGTTTGTCTGCGAGCGTGTCTGTATGTCTGCGAGCGTGTCTGCGAGCGTGTCTATGTCTGCGAGCGTGTCTGTATGTCTGCGAGCGTGTCTGTATGTCTGCGAGTGTGTCTGTATGTCTGCGAGCGTGTCTATGTCTGCGAGTGTGTCTGTATGTCTGCGAGTGTGTCTGTATGTCTGCGAGTGTGTCTGTATGTCTGCGAGCGTGTCTGCATGTCTGCGAGCGTGTCTGTATGTCTGCGAGCGTGTCTGCATGTCTGCGAGCGTGTCTGTTTGTCTGCGAGCGTGTCTGTATGTCTGCGAGCGTGTCTGCGAGCGTGTCTATGTCTGCGAGCGTGTCTGTATGTCTGCGAGCGTGTCTGTATGTCTGCGAGTGTGTCTGTATGTCTGCGAGCGTGTCTATGTCTGCGAGTGTGTCTGTATGTCTGCGAGTGTGTCTGTATGTCTGCGAGTGTGTCTGTATGTCTGCGAGCGTGTCTGCATGTCTGCGAGCGTGTCTGCGAGCGTGTCTATGTCTGCGAGTGTGTCTGTATGTCTGCGAGTGTGTCTGTATGTCTGCGAGTGTGTCTGTATGTCTGCGAGCGTGTCTGTATGTCTGCGAGCGTGTCTGTATGTCTGCGAGCGTGTCTGTATGTCTGCGAGCGTGTCTGCGAGCGTGTCTATGTCTGCGAGCGTGTCTGTATGTCTGCGAGCGTGTCTGTATGTCTGCGAGCGTGTCTGTATGTCTGCGAGTGTGTCTGTATGTCTGCGAGTGTGTCTGTATGTCTGCGAGCGTGGATGTATGGCTGCGAGCGTGTCTGTATGTCTGCGAGCGTGTCTGTATGTCTGCGAGCGTGTCTGTATGTATGCGAGTGTGTCTGTATGTCTGCGAGCGTGTCTGTATGGCTGCGAGCGTGTCTGTATGGCTGCGAGCGTGTCTGTATGTCTGCGAGTGTGTCTGTATGTCTGCGAGTGTGTCTGTATGTCTGCGAGCGTGTCTGTATGTCTGCGAGCGTGTCTGTATGGCTGCGAGTGTGTCTTTATGTCTGCGAGCGTGTCTGTATGTCTGCGAGTGTGTCTGTATGTCTGCGAGCGTGTCTGTATGTCTGCGAGTGTGTCTGTATGTCTGCGAGTGTGTCTGTATGGCTGCGAGCGTGTCTGTATGTCTGCGAGCGTGTCTGTATGTCTGCGAGTGTGTCTGCGAGTGTGTCTGTATGTCTGCGAGCGTGTCTGCGAGTGTGTCTGTATGTCTGCGAGCGTGTCTGTATGTCTGCGAGTGTGTCTGTATGTCTGCGAGTGTGTCTATATGTCTGCGAGTGTGTCTGTATGTCTGCGAGTTTGTATGTCTGCGAGCGTGACTGTATGTCTGCGAGCGTGTCTGCGAGTGTGTCTGTATGTCTGCGAGTGTGTCTGTATGTCTGCGAGCGTGTCTGTATGTCTGCGAGCGTGTCTGTATGTCTGCGAGTGTGTCTGTATGGCTGCGAGTGTGTCTGTATGTCTGCGAGTGTGTCTGTATGTCTGCGAGCGTGTCTGTATGTCTGCGAGCGTGTCTGTATGTCTGCGAGTGTGTCTGTATGGCTGCGAGTGTGTCTGTATGGCTGCGAGTGTGTCTGTATGTCTGCGAGTGTGTCTGTATGGCTGCGAGTGTGTCTGTATGGCTGCGAGTGTGTCTGTATGGCTGCGAGTGTGTCTGTATGTCTGCGAGCGTGTCTGTATGTCTGCGAGTGTGTCTGCGAGTGTGTCTGTATGTCTGCGAGCGTGTCTGTATGTCTGCGAGTGTGTCTGTATGTCTGCGAGTGTGTCTGTATGTCTGCGACTGTGTCTGTATGTCTGCGAGCGTGTCTGCGAGTGTGTCTGTATGTCTGCGAGCGTGTCTGTATGTCTGCGAGCGTGTCTGCGAGTGTGTCTGTATGTCTGCGAGCGTGTCTGTATGTCTGCGAGTGTGTCTGTATGTCTGCGAGCGTGTCTGTATGTCTGCGAGCGTGTCTGCGAGTGTGTCTGTATGTCTGCGAGTTTGTATGTCTGCGAGCGTGACTGTATGTCTGCGAGTGTGTCTGTATGTCTGCGAGCGTGTCTGTATCTCTGCGAGCGTGTCTGTATGTCTGCGAGTGTGTCTGTATGGCTGCGAGTGTGTCTGTATGTCTGCGAGCGTGTCTGTATCTCTGCGAGCGTGTCTGTATGTCTGCGAGTGTGTCTGTATGGCTGCGAGTGTGTCTGTATGTCTGCGAGTGTGTCTGTATGGCTGCGAGTGTGTATGTATGTCTGCGAGCGTGTCTGTATGTCTGCGGGCGTGTCTGTATGTCTGCGAGTGTGTCTGTATGGCTGCGAGTGTGTCTGTATGGCTGCGAGTGTGTCTGTATGTCTGCGAGCGTGTCTGTATGGCTGCGAGTGTGTCTGTATGTCTGCGAGTGTGTCTGCGAGTGTGTCTGTATGGCTGCGAGTGTGTCTGTATGGCTGCGAGTGTGTCTGTATGGCTGCGAGTGTGTCTGTATGGCTGCGAGTGTGTCTGTATGGCTGCGAGTGTGTCTGTATGTCTGCGAGTGTGTCTGTATGTCTGCGAGCGTGTCTGCGAGCGTGTCTGTATGTCTGCGAGCGTGTCTGTATGTCTGCGAGCGTGTCTGTATGTCTGCGAGCGTGTCTGCGAGCGTGTCTGCGAGTGTGTCTGTATGTCTGCGAGCGTGTCTGTATGTCTGCGAGTGTGTCTGTATGTCTGCGAGTGTGTCTGTATGTCTGCGAGTGTGTCTGTATGTCTGCGAGTGTGTCTGCGAGTGTGTCTGTATGTCTGCGAGCGTGTCTGCGAGTGTGTCTGTATGTCTGCGAGTGTGTCTGCGAGTGTGTCTGTATGTCTGCGAGCGTGTCTGCGAGTGTGTCTGTATGTCTGCGAGCGTGGCTGTATGTCTGCGAGCGTGTCTGCGAGTGTGTCTGTATGTCTGCGAGTGTGTCTGTATGTCTGCGAGTGTGTCTGTATGTCTGCGAGTGTGTCTGCGAGTGTGTCTGTATGTCTGCGAGTGTGTCTGCGAGCGTGTCTGTATGTCTGCGAGTGTGTCTGCGAGTGTGTCTGTATGTCTGCGAGCGTGTCTGCGAGTGTGTCTGTATGTCTGCGAGCGTGTCTGTATGTCTGCGAGCGTGGCTGCGAGTGTGTCTGTATGTCTGCGAGCGTGTCTGCGAGTGTGTCTGTATGTCTGCGAGCGTGTCTGCGAGTGTGTCTGTATGTCTGCGAGTGTGTCTGTATGTCTGCGAGCGTGTCTGCGAGTGTGTCTGTATGTCTGCGAGTGTGTCTGCGAGTGTGTCTGTATGTCTGCGAGTGTGTCTGCGAGTGTGTCTGTATGTCTGCGAGCGTGTCTGCGAGTGTGTCTGTATGTCTGCGAGCGTGTCTGCGAGTGTGTCTGTATGTCTGCGAGTGTGTCTGTATGTCTGCGAGCGTGTCTGCGAGTGTGTCTGTATGTCTGCGAGTGTGTCTGTATGTCTGCGAGTGTGTCTGTATGTCTGCGAGTGTGTCTGTATGTCTGCGAGTGTGTCTGTATGTCTGCGAGTGTGTCTGTATGTCTGCGAGCGTGTCTGTATGTCTGCGAGCGTGTCTGCGAGTGTGTCTGTATGTCTGCGAGTGTGTCTGTATGTCTGCGAGCGTGTCTGTATGTCTGCGAGCGTGTCTGTATGTCTGCGAGTGTGTCTGCGAGTGTGTCTGTATGTCTGCGAGTGTGTCTGTATGTCTGCGAGCGTGTCTGTATGTCTGCGAGCGTGTCTGTATGTCTGCGAGTGTGTCTGTATGTCTGCGAGTGTGTCTGCGAGTGTGTCTGTATGTCTGCGAGTGTGTCTGTATGTCTGCGAGCGTGTCTGTATGTCTGCGAGCGTGGCTACGAGTGTGTCTGTATGTCTGCGAGTGTGTCTGTATGTCTGCGAGCGTGTCTGTATGTCTGCGAGCGTGTCTGCGAGTGTGTCTGTATGGCTGCGAGTGTGTCTGTATGTCTGCGAGTGTGTCTGTATGTCTGCGAGTGTGTCTGTATGTCTGCGAGCGTGTCTGCGAGTGTGTCTGTATGGCTGCGAGTGTGTCTGTATGTCTGCGAGTGTGTCTGTATGTCTGCGAGTGTGTCTGTATGTCTGCGAGCGTGTCTGTATGTCTGCGAGTGTGTCTGTATGTCTGCGAGTGTGTCTGTATGGCTGCGAGTGTGTCTGTATGTCTGCGAGTGTGTCTGTATGTCTGCGAGTGTGTCTGTATGGCTGCGAGTGTGTCTGTATGTCTGCGAGTGTGTCTGTATGTCTGCGAGTGTGTCTGTATGTCTGCGAGTGTGTCTGTATGTCTGCGAGCGTGTCTGCGAGTGTGTCTGTATGTCTGCGAGTGTGTCTGTATGTCTGCGAGTGTGTCTGTATGTCTGCGAGTGTGTCTGTATGTCTGCGAGTGTGTCTGTATGTCTGCGAGCGTGTCTGTATGTCTGCGAGCGTGTCTGTATGGCTGCGAGTGTGTCTGTATGTCTGCGAGTTTGTCTGTATGTCTGCGAGTGTGTCTGTATGTCTGCGAGTGTGTCTGTATGTCTGCGAGTGTGTCTGTATGTCTGCGAGCGTGTCTGTATGTCTGCGAGCGTGTCTGTATGTCTGCGAGTGTGTCTGTATGTCTGCGAGCGTGTCTGCGAGTGTGTCTGTATGGCTGCGAGTGTGTATGTATGTCTGCGAGTGTGTCTGTATGTCTGCGAGTGTGTCTGTATGTCTGCGAGTGTGTCTGTATGTCTGCGAGCGTGTCTGCGAGTGTGTCTGTATGTCTGCGAGCGTGGCTGCGAGTGTGTCTGTATGTCTGCGAGTGTGTCTGTATGTCTGCGAGTGTGTCTGTATGTCTGCGAGTGTGTCTGTATGTCTGCGAGCGTGTCTGTATGTCTGCGAGCGTGGCTACGAGTGTGTCTGTATGTCTGCGAGTGTGTCTGTATGTCTGCGAGTATGTCTGTATGTCTGCGAGTGTGTCTGTATGTCTGCGAGTGTGTCTGTATGTCTGCGAGCGTGTCTGTATGTCTGCGAGCGTGTCTGTATGTCTGCGAGTGTGTCTGTATGTCTGCGAGTGTGTCTGTATGTCTGCGAGTGTGTCTGTATGTCTGCGAGTGTGTCTGTATGTCTGCGAGTGTGTCTGTATGTCTGCGAGTGTGTCTGTATGTCTGCGAGCGTGTCTGTATGTCTGCGAGCGTGGCTACGAGTGTGTCTGTATGTCTGCGAGTGTGTCTGTATGTCTGCGAGCGTGTCTGTATGTCTGCGAGTGTGTCTGTATGTCTGCGAGTGTGTCTGTATGTCTGCGAGTGTGTCTGTATGTCTGCGAGCGTGTCTGTATGTCTGCGAGCGTGTCTGTATGTCTGCGAGTGTGTCTGTATGTCTGCGAGCGTGTCTGCGAGTGTGTCTGTATGTCTGCGAGTGTGTCTGTATGTCTGCGAGCGTGTCTGCGAGTGTGTCTGTATGTCTGCGAGCGTGGATGTATGTCTGCGAGCGTGTCTGTATGTCTGCGAGCGTGTCTGTATGTCTGCGAGCGTGTCTGTATGTCTGCGAGTCTGTCTGTATGTCTGCGAGTCTGTCTGTATGTCTGCGAGTGTGTCTGTATGTCTGCGAGTGTGTCTGTATGTCTGCGAGCGTGTCTGTATGTCTGCGAGTCTGTCTGTATGTCTGCGAGCGTGTCTGTATGTCTGCGAGTGTGTCTGTATGTCTGCGAGCGTGTCTGTATGTCTGCGAGTGTGTCTGTATGTCTGCGAGTGTGTCTGTATGTCTGCGAGCGTGTCTGTATGTCTGCGAGTCTGTCTGTATGTCTGCGAGTCTGTCTGTATGTCTGCGAGTGTGTCTGTATGTCTGCGAGTGTGTCTGTATGTCTGCGAGCGTGTCTGTATGTCTGCGAGTCTGTCTGTATGTCTGCGAGTCTGTCTGTATGTGTGCGAGTGTGTCTGTATGTCTGCGAGTGTGTCTGTAGGTCTGCGAGCGTGTCTGTATGTCTGCGAGTGTGTCTGTATGTCTGCGAGTGTGTCTGTATGTCTGCGAGCGTGTCTGTATGTCTGCGAGTCTGTCTGTATGTCTGCGAGTGTGTCTGTATGTCTGCGAGTGTGTCTGTAGGTCTGCGAGCGTGTCTGTATGTCTGCGAGCGTGGCTGCGAGTGTGTCTGTATGTCTGCGAGTGTGTCTGTATGTCTGCGAGTGTGTCTGTATGTCTGCGAGTGTGTCTGTATGTCTGCGAGTGTGTCTGTATGTCTGCGAGCGTGGCTGTATGTCTGCGAGCGTGGCTGCGAGTGTGTCTGTATGTCTGCGAGTGTGTCTGTATGTCTGCGAGTGTGTCTGTATGTCTGCGAGTGTGTCTGTATGTCTGCGAGTGTGTCTGTATGTCTGCGAGCGTGTCTGTATGTCTGCGAGTGTGTCTGTATGTCTGCGAGTGTGTCTGTATGTCTGCGAGCGTGTCTGTATGTCTGCGAGTCTATCTGTATGTCTGCGAGTGTGTCTGTATGTCTGCGAGTGTGTCTGTATGTCTGCGAGCGTGTCTGTATGTCTGCGAGTGTGTCTGTATGTCTGCGAGCGTGTCTGCGAGTGTGTCTGTATGTCTGCGAGCGTGTCTGCGAGCGTGTCTGCGAGCGTGTCTGTATGTCTGCGAGCGTGTCTGTATGTCTGCGAGCGTGTCTGCGAGCGTGTCTGCGAGCGTGTCTGTATGTCTGCGAGTGTGTCTGTATGTCTGCGAGCGTGTCTGCGAGTGTGTCTGTATGTCTGCGAGCGTGTCTGCGAGCGTGTCTGCGAGCGTGTCTGTATGTCTGCGAGCGTGTCTGTATGTCTGCGAGCGTGTCTTCGAGCGTGTCTGTATGTCTGCGAGCGTGTCTTCGAGCGTGTCTGTATGTCTGCGAGCGTGTCTGTATGTCTGCGAGCGTGTCTGTATGTCTGCGAGTGTGTCTGTATGTCTGTGAGCGTCTGTTTGTCTGCGAGCGTGTCTGTATGTCTGCGAGCGTGTCTGTATGTCTGCGAGCGTGTCTTCGAGCGTGTCTGTATGTCTGCGAGCGTGTCTTCGAGCGTGTCTGTATGTCTGCGAGCGTGTCTGTATGTCTGCGAGCGTGTCTGTATGTCTGCGAGTGTGTCTGTATGTCTGTGAGCGTCTGTTTGTCTGCGAGCGTGTCTATGTCTGCGAGCGTGTCTGTATGTCTGCGAGCGTGTCTGTATGTCTGCGAGCGTGTCTATGTCTGCGAGCGTGTCTGTATGTCTGCGAGCGTGTCTGCATGTCTGCGAGCGTGTCTGCGAGCGTGTCTATGTCTGCGAGTGTGTCTGTATGTCTGCGAGTGTGTCTGTATGTCTGCGAGTGTGTCTGTATGTCTGCGAGCGTGTCTGCATGTCTGCGAGCGTGTCTGCGAGCGTGTCTATGTCTGCGAGTGTGTCTGTATGTCTGCGAGTGTGTCTGTATGTCTGCGAGCGTGTCTGTATGTCTGCGAGTGTGTCTATGTCTGCGAGTGTGTCTGTATGTCTGCGAGCGTGTCTGTATGTCTGCGAGCGTGTCTGTATGTCTGCGAGCGTGTCTGTATGTCTGCGAGCGTGTCTGTATGTCTGCGAGTGTGTCTGTATGTCTGCGAGCGTGTCTGTATGTCTGCGAGCGTGTCTGTATGGCTGCGAGTGTGTCTTTATGTCTGCGAGCGTGTCTGTATGTCTGCGAGTGTGTCTGTATGTCTGCGAGCGTGTCTGTATGTCTGCGAGTGTGTCTGTATGTCTGCGAGTGTGTCTGTATGGCTGCGAGCGTGTCTGTATGTCTGCGAGCGTGTCTGTATGTCTGCGAGTGTGTCTGCGAGTGTGTCTGTATGTCTGCGAGCGTGTCTGCGAGTGTGTCTGTATGTCTGCGAGCGTGTCTGTATGTCTGCGAGTGTGTCTGTATGTCTGCGAGTGTGTCTATATGTCTGCGAGTGTGTCTGTATGTCTGCGAGTGTGTCTGTATGTCTGCGAGTGTGTCTGTATGTCTGCGAGTGTGTCTGTATGTCTGCGAGTGTGTCTGTATGTCTGCGAGTGTGTCTGTATGTCTGCGAGTGTGTCTGTATGTCTGCGAGCGTGTCTGTATGTCTGCGAGTGTGTCTATATGTCTGCGAGTGTGTCTGTATGTCTGCGAGCGTGTCTGTATGTCTGCGAGCATGTCTGTACGTCTGCGAGTGTGTCTGTATGTCTGCGAGTGTGTCTGTATGTCTGCGAGTGTGTCTGTATGTCTGCGGGCGTGTCTGCGAGTGTGTCTGTATGTCTGCGAGTGTGTCTGTATGTCTGCGAGTGTGTCTGTATGTCTGCGAGTTTGTCTGTATGTCTGCGAGTGTGTCTGTATGTCTGCGAGTGTGTCTGTATGTCTGCGAGTGTGTCTGTATGTCTGCGAGTTTGTCTGTATGTCTGCGAGCGTGTCTGTATGTCTGCGAGCGTGTCTGTATGTCTGCGAGCGTGTCTGCGAGTGTGTCTGTATGTCTGCGAGTGTGTCTGCGAGTGTGTCTGTATGTCTGCGAGTGTGTCTGTATGTCTGCGAGCGTGTCTGTATGTCTGCGAGCGTGTCTGTATGTCTGCGAGTGTGTCTGTATGTCTGCGAGCGTGTCTGTATGTCTGCGAGCGTGTCTGCGAGTGTGTCTGTATGTCTGCAAGCGTGTCTGCGAGTGTGTCTGTATGTCTGCGAGTGTGTCTGTATGTCTGCGAGCGTGTCTGTATGTCTGCGAGCGTGTCTGTATGTCTGCGAGTGTGTCTGTATGTCTGCGAGTGTGTCTGTATGTCTGCGAGTGTGTCTGTATGTCTGCGAGCGTGTCTGTATGTCTGCGAGTGTGTCTGTATGTCTGCGAGTGTGTCTGTATGTCTGCGAGTGTGTCTGTATGTCTGCGAGTGTGTCTGTATGTCTGCGAGTGTGTCTGTATGTCTGCGAGCGTGTCTGTATGTCTGCGAGCGTGTCTGTATGTCTGCGAGTGTGTCTGTATGTCTGCGAGTGTGTCTGTATGTCTGCGAGTGTGTCTGTATGTCTGCGAGTGTGTCTGTATGTCTGCGAGCGTGTCTGTATGTCTGCGAGTGTGTCTGTATGTCTGCGAGCGTGTCTGTATGTCTGCGAGTGTGTCTGTATGTCTGCGAGTGTGTCTGTATGGCTGCGAGCGTGTCTGTATGTCTGCGAGCGTGTCTGTATGTCTGCGAGTGTGTCTGCGAGTGTGTCTGTATGTCTGCGAGCGTGTCTGCGAGTGTGTCTGTATGTCTGCGAGCGTGTCTGTATGTCTGCGAGCGTGTCTGTATGTCTGCGAGTGTGTCTATGTCTGCGAGTGTGTCTGTATGTCTGCGAGCGTGTCTGTATGTCTGCGAGCGTGTCTGTATGTCTGCGAGCGTGTCTGTATGTCTGCGAGCGTGTCTGCGAGCGTGTCTATGTCTGCGAGCGTGTCTGTATGTCTGCGAGCGTGTCTGTATGTCTGCGAGTGTGTCTGTATGTCTGCGAGTGTGTCTGTATGTCTGCGAGCGTGGATGTATGGCTGCGAGCGTGTCTGTATGTCTGCGAGCGTGTCTGTATGTCTGCGAGCGTGTCTGTATGTCTGCGAGTGTGTCTGTATGTCTGCGAGCGTGTCTGTATGTCTGCGAGCGTGTCTGTATGGCTGCGAGTGTGTCTTTATGTCTGCGAGCGTGTCTGTATGTCTGCGAGTGTGTCTGTATGTCTGCGAGCGTGTCTGTATGTCTGCGAGTGTGTCTGTATGTCTGCGAGTGTGTCTGTATGGCTGCGAGCGTGTCTGTATGTCTGCGAGCGTGTCTGTATGTCTGCGAGTGTGTCTGCGAGTGTGTCTGTATGTCTGCGAGCGTGTCTGCGAGTGTGTCTGTATGTCTGCGAGCGTGTCTGTATGTCTGCGAGTGTGTCTGTATGTCTGCGAGTGTGTCTATATGTCTGCGAGTGTGTCTGTATGTCTGCGAGTGTGTCTGTATGTCTGCGAGTGTGTCTGTATGTCTGCGAGTGTGTCTGTATGTCTGCGAGTGTGTCTGTATGTCTGCGAGTGTGTCTGTATGTCTGCGAGTGTGTCTGTATGTCTGCGAGCGTGTCTGTATGTCTGCGAGTGTGTCTATATGTCTGCGAGTGTGTCTGTATGTCTGCGAGCGTGTCTGTATGTCTGCGAGCATGTCTGTACGTCTGCGAGTGTGTCTGTATGTCTGCGAGTGTGTCTGTATGTCTGCGAGTGTGTCTGTATGTCTGCGGGCGTGTCTGCGAGTGTGTCTGTATGTCTGCGAGTGTGTCTGTATGTCTGCGAGTGTGTCTGTATGTCTGCGAGTTTGTCTGTATGTCTGCGAGTGTGTCTGTATGTCTGCGAGTGTGTCTGTATGTCTGCGAGTGTGTCTGTATGTCTGCGAGTTTGTCTGTATGTCTGCGAGCGTGTCTGTATGTCTGCGAGCGTGTCTGTATGTCTGCGAGCGTGTCTGCGAGTGTGTCTGTATGTCTGCGAGTGTGTCTGTATGTCTGCGAGCGTGTCTGTATGTCTGCGAGCGTGTCTGCGAGTGTGTCTGTATGTCTGCAAGCGTGTCTGCGAGTGTGTCTGTATGTCTGCGAGTGTGTCTGTATGTCTGCGAGCGTGTCTGTATGTCTGCGAGCGTGTCTGTATGTCTGCGAGTGTGTCTGTATGTCTGCGAGTGTGTCTGTATGTCTGCGAGTGTGTCTGTATGTCTGCGAGCGTGTCTGTATGTCTGCGAGTGTGTCTGTATGTCTGCGAGTGTGTCTGTATGTCTGCGAGTGTGTCTGTATGTCTGCGAGTGTGTCTGTATGTCTGCGAGTGTGTCTGTATGTCTGCGAGCGTGTCTGTATGTCTGCGAGCGTGTCTGTATGTCTGCGAGTGTGTCTGTATGTCTGCGAGTGTGTCTGTATGTCTGCGAGTGTGTCTGTATGTCTGCGAGTGTGTCTGTATGTCTGCAAGTGTGTCTGTATGTCTGCGAGTCTATCTGTATGTCTGCGAGTGTGTCTGTATGTCTGCGAGTGTGTCTGTATGTATGCGAGTGTGTCTGTAGGTCTGCGAGCGTGTCTGTATGTCTGCGAGCGTGGCTGCGAGTGTGTCTGTATGTCTGCGAGCGTGTCTGTATGTCTGCGAGTGTGTCTGTATGTCTGCGAGCGTGTCTGCGAGCGTGTCTGCGAGCGTGTCTGTATGTCTGCGAGCGTGTCTGTATGTCTGCGAGCGTGTCTTCGAGCGTGTCTGTATGTCTGCGAGCGTGTCTTCGAGCGTGTCTGTATGTCTGCGAGCGTGTCTGTATGTCTGCGAGTGTGTCTGTATGTCTGCGAGCGTGTCTGCGAGCGTGTCTGTATGTCTGCGAGCGTGTCTGTATGTCTGCGAGCGTGTCTGTATGTCTGCGAGCGTGTCTTCGAGCGTGTCTGTATGTCTGCGAGCGTGTCTGTATGTCTGCGAGTGTGTCTGTATGTCTGCGAGTGTGTCTGTATGTCTTCGAGCGTGTCTGTATGTCTGCGAGCGTGTCTGTATGTCTGTGAGCGTCTGTATGTCTGCGAGCGTGTCTGTATGTCTGCGAGCGTGTCTGCGAGCGTGTCTATGTCTGCGAGCGTGTCTGTATGTCTGCGAGCGTGTCTGTATGTCTGCGAGCGTGTCTGCATGTCTGCGAGCGTGTCTGCGAGCGTGTCTATGTCTGCGAGTGTGTCTGTATGTCTGCGAGCGTGTCTGTATGTCCGCGAGCGTGTCTGCGAGCGTGTCTGTATGTCTGCGAGCGTGTCTGTATGTCTGCGAGCGTGTCTGCGAGCGTGTCTATGTCTGCGAGCGTGTCTATGTCTGCGAGCGTGTCTGTATGTCTGCGAGCGTGTCTGTATGTCTGCGAGTGTGTCTGTATGTCTGCGAGTGTGTCTGTATGTCTGCGAGTGTGTCTGTATGTCTGCGAGCGTGTCTGTATGTCTGCGAGTGTGTCTGTATGTCTGCGAGTGTGTCTGTATGTCTGCGAGTGTGTCTGTATGTCTGCGAGTGTGTCTGTATGTCTGCGAGTGTGTCTGTATGTCTGCGAGTGTGGCTACGAGTGTGTCTGTATGTCTGCGAGTGTGTCTGTATGTCTGCGAGCGTGTCTGTATGTCTGCGAGCGTGTCTGCGAGTGTGTCTGTATGTCTGCGAGTGTGTCTGTATGTCTGCGAGCGTGTCTGTATGTCTGCGAGTGTGTCTGTATGTCTGCGAGTGTGTCTGTATGTCTGCGAGTGTGTCTGTATGTCTGCGAGTGTGTCTGTATGTCTGCGAGTGTGTCTGTATGTCTGCGAGTGTGGCTACGAGTGTGTCTGTATGTCTGCGAGTGTGTCTGTATGTCTGCGAGCGTGTCTGTATGTCTGCGAGCGTGTCTGCGAGTGTGTCTGTATGTCTGCGAGTGTGTCTGTATGTCTGCGAGTGTGTCTGTATGTCTGCGAGTGTGTCTGTATGTCTGCGAGTGTGTCTGTATGTCTGCGAGCGTGTCTGTATGTCTGCGAGTGTGTCTGTATGTCTGCGAGTGTGTCTGTATGTCTGCGAGTGTGTCTGTATGTCTGCGAGCGTGTCTGTATGTCTGCGAGTGTGTCTGTATGTCTGCGAGCGTGTCTGTATGTCTGCGAGTGTGTCTGCGAGTGTGTCTGTATGTCTGCGAGTGTGTCTGTATGTCTGCGAGCGTGTCTGTATGTCTGCGAGCGTGTCTGCGAGTGTGTCTGTATGTCTGCGAGTGTGTCTGTATGTCTGCGAGTGTGTCTGTATGTCTGCGAGCGTGTCTGTATGTCTGCGAGCGTGTCTGTATGTCTGTGAGCGTGTCTGCGAGCGTGTCTGCGAGTGTGTCTGTATGTCTGCGAGTGTGTCTGTATGTCTGCGAGTGTGTCTGTATGTCTGCGAGTGTGTCTGCGAGTGTGTCTGTATGTCTGCGAGCGTGTCTGCGAGTGTGTCTTTATGTCTGCGAGTGTGTCTGCGAGTGTGTCTGTATGTCTGCGAGTGTGTCTGTATGTCTGCGAGCGTGTCTGCGAGTGTGTCTGTATGTCTGCGAGTGTGTCTGCGAGTGTGTCTGTATGTCTGCGAGTGTGTCTGTATGTCTGCGAGCGTGTCTGCGAGTGTGTCTGTATGTCTGCGAGCGTGTCTGCGAGTGTGTCTGTATGTCTGCGAGTGTGTCTGCGAGTGTGTCTGTATGTCTGCGAGCGTGTCTGTATGTCTGCGAGTGTGTCTGTATGTCTGCGAGCGTGTCTGTATGTCTGCGAGCGTGGCTGCGAGCGTGTCTGTATGTCTGCGAGTGTGTCTGTATGTCTGCGAGCGTGTCTGTATGTCTGCGAGCGTGTCTGCGAGTGTGTCTGTATGTCTGCGAGCGTGTCTGTATGTCTGCGAGCGTGTCTGCGAGTGTGTCTGTATGTCTGCGAGCGTGTCTGTATGTCTGCGAGTGTGTCTGTATGTCTGCGAGCGTGTCTGTATGTCTGCGAGCGTGTCTGTATGTCTGCGAGCGTGGCTACGAGTGTGTCTGTATGTCTGCGAGTGTGTCTGTATGTCTGCGAGCGTGGCTACGAGTGTGTCTGTATGTCTGCGAGTGTGTCTGTATGTCTGCGAGTGTGTCTGTATGTCTGCGAGCGTGTCTGTATGTCTGCGAGTGTGTCTGTATGTCTGCGAGCGTGTCTGTATGTCTGCGAGTGTGTCTGTATGTCTGCGAGCGTGTCTGTATGTCTGCGAGTGTGTCTGTATGTCTGCGAGCGTGTCTGTATGTCTGCGAGCGTGTCTGTATGTCTGCGAGTGTGTCTGTATGTCTGCGAGTGTGTCTGTATGTCTGCGAGCGTGTCTGTATGTCTGCGAGCGTGTCTGTATGTCTGCGAGCGTGTCTGTATGTCTGCGAGCGTGTCTGTATGTCTGCGAGTGTGTCTGTATGTCTGCGAGTGTGTCTGTATGTCTGCGAGCGTGTCTGTATGTCTGCGAGCGTGTCTGTATGTCTGCGAGTGTGTCTGTATGTCTGCGAGCGTGTCTGTATGTCTGCGAGCGTGTCTGCGAGTGTGTCTGTATGTCTGCGAGCGTGTCTGTATGTCTGCGAGTGTGTCTGTATGGCTGCGAGTGTGTCTGTATGTCTGCGAGTGTGTCTGTATGTCTGCGAGTGTGTCTGTATGTCTGCGAGCGTGTTTGTATGTCTGCGAGCGTGTCTGTATGTCTGCGAGCGTGTCTGTATGTCTGCGAGTGTGTCTGTATGTCTGCGAGTGTGTCTGTATGTCTGCGAGTGTGTCTGTATGTCTGCGAGTGTGTCTGTATGTCTGCGAGTGTGTCTGTATGTCTGCGAGTGTGTCTGTATGTCTGCGAGCGTGTCTGTATGTCTGCGAGTGTGTCTGTATGTCTGCGAGTGTGTCTGTATGTCTGCGAGTGTGTCTGTATGTCTGCGAGTGTGTCTGTATGTCTGCGAGTGTGTCTGTATGTCTGCGAGTGTGTCTGTATGTCTGCGAGCGTGTCTGTATGTCTGCGAGTGTGTCTGTATGTCTGCGAGCGTGTCTGTATGTCTGCGAGCGTGTCTGTATGTCTGCGAGTGTGTCTGTATGTCTGCGAGCGTGTCTGTATGTCTGCGAGTGTGTCTGTATGTCTGCGAGTGTGTCTGTATGTCTGCGAGCGTGTCTGCGAGTGTGTCTGTATGTCTGCGAGCGTGTCTGTATGTCTGCGAGCGTGTCTGCGAGTGTGTCTGTATGTCTGCGAGCGTGTCTGTATGTCTGCGAGTGTGTCTGTATGTCTGCGAGCGTGTCTGTATGTCTGCGAGCGTGTCTGTATGTCTGCGAGCGTGGCTACGAGTGTGTCTGTATGTCTGCGAGTGTGTCTGTATGTCTGCGAGCGTGGCTACGAGTGTGTCTGTATGTCTGCGAGTGTGTCTGTATGTCTGCGAGTGTGTCTGTATGTCTGCGAGCGTGTCTGTATGTCTGCGAGTGTGTCTGTATGTCTGCGAGCGTGTCTGTATGTCTGCGAGTGTGTCTGTATGTCTGCGAGCGTGTCTGTATGTCTGCGAGTGTGTCTGTATGTCTGCGAGCGTGTCTGTATGTCTGCGAGTGTGTCTGTATGTCTGCGAGTGTGTCTGTATGTCTGCGAGCGTGTCTGTATGTCTGCGAGTGTGTCTGTATGTCTGCGAGTGTGTCTGTATGTCTGCGAGTGTGTCTGTATGTCTGCGAGCGTGTCTGTATGTCTGCGAGCGTGTCTGTATGTCTGCGAGTGTGTCTGTATGTCTGCGAGCGTGTCTGTATGTCTGCGAGCGTGTCTGCGAGTGTGTCTGTATGTCTGCGAGCGTGTCTGTATGTCTGCGAGTGTGTCTGTATGTCTGCGAGTGTGTCTGTATGTCTGCGAGTGTGTCTGTATGTCTGCGAGTGTGTCTGTATGTCTGCGAGTGTGTCTGTATGTCTGCGAGCGTGTCTGTATGTCTGCGAGCGTGTCTGTATGTCTGCGAGTGTGTCTGTATGTCTGCGAGTGTGTCTGTATGTCTGCGAGTGTGTCTGTATGTCTGCGAGTGTGTCTGTATGTCTGCGAGTGTGTCTGTATGTCTGCGAGTGTGTCTGTATGTCTGCGAGTGTGTCTGTATGTCTGCGAGTGTGTCTGTATGTCTGCGAGTGTGTCTGTATGTCTGCGAGCGTGTCTGTATGTCTGCGAGCGTGTCTGTATGTCTGCGAGTGTGTCTGTATGTCTGCGAGTGTGTCTGTATGTCTGCGAGTGTGTCTGTATGTCTGCGAGTGTGTCTGTATGTCTGCGAGTGTGTCTGTATGTCTGCGAGTGTGTCTGTATGTCTGCGAGTGTGTCTGTATGTCTGCGAGCGTGTCTGTATGTCTGCGAGCGTGTCTGTATGTCTGCGAGTGTGTCTGTATGTCTGCGAGCGTGTCTGTATGTCTGCGAGCGTGTCTGCGAGTGTGTCTGTATGTCTGCGAGCGTGTCTGTATGTCTGCGAGTGTGTCTGTATGGCTGCGAGTGTGTCTGTATGTCTGCGAGTGTGTCTGTATGTCTGCGAGTGTGTCTGTATGTCTGCGAGCGTGTTTGTATGTCTGCGAGCGTGTCTGTATGTCTGCGAGCGTGTCTGTATGTCTGCGAGTGTGTCTGTATGTCTGCGAGTGTGTCTGTATGTCTGCGAGTGTGTCTGTATGTCTGCGAGTGTGTCTGTATGTCTGCGAGTGTGTCTGTATGTCTGCGAGTGTGTCTGTATGTCTGCGAGCGTGTCTGTATGTCTGCGAGTGTGTCTGTATGTCTGCGAGTGTGTCTGTATGTCTGCGAGTGTGTCTGTATGTCTGCGAGTGTGTCTGTATGTCTGCGAGTGTGTCTGTATGTCTGCGAGTGTGTCTGTATGTCTGCGAGCGTGTCTGTATGTCTGCGAGTGTGTCTGTATGTCTGCGAGCGTGTCTGTATGTCTGCGAGCGTGTCTGTATGTCTGCGAGTGTGTCTGTATGTCTGCGAGCGTGTCTGTATGTCTGCGAGCGTGTCTGTATGTCTGCGAGTGTGTCTGTATGGCTGCGAGTGTGTCTGTATGTCTGCGAGTGTGTCTGTATGTCTGCGAGTGTGTCTGTATGTCTGCGAGCGTGTTTGTATGTCTGCGAGCGTGTCTGTATGTCTGCGAGCGTGTCTGTATTTCTGCGAGTGTGTCTGTATGTCTGCGAGTGTGTCTGTATGTCTGCGAGCGTGTCTGTATTTCTGCGAGTGTGTCTGTATGTCTGCGAGTGTGTCTGTATGTCTGCGAGTGTGTCTGTATGTCTGCGAGCGTGTCTGTATGTCTGCGAGTGTGTCTGTATGGCTGCGAGTGTGTCTGTATGTCTGCGAGTGTGTCTGTATGGCTGCGAGTGTGTCTGTATGTCTGCGAGTGTGTCTGTATGTCTGCGAGCGTGTCTGTATGTCTGCGAGCGTGTCTGTATGTCTGCGAGTGTGTCTGTATGTCTGCGAGCGTGTCTGTATGTCTGCGAGTGTGTCTGTATGGCTGCGAGTGTGTCTGTATGTCTGCGAGTGTGTCTGTATGGCTGCGAGTGTGTCTGTATGTCTGCGAGTGTGTCTGTATGTCTGCGAGCGTGTCTGTATGTCTGCGAGCGTGTCTGTATGTCTGCGAGCGTGTCTGTATGTCTGCGAGCGTGTCTGTATGTCTGCGAGCGTGTCTGTATGTCTGCGAGCGTGTCTGTATGTCTGCGAGCGTGTCTGTATGTCTGCGAGTGTGTCTGTATGTCTGCGAGCGTGTCTGTATGTCTGCGAGCGTGTCTGTATGTCTGCGAGTGTGTCTGTATGTCTGCGAGTGTGTCTGTATGTCTGCGAGTCTGTCTGTATGTCTGCGAGTGTGTCTGTATGTCTGCGAGTCTGTCTGTATGTCTGCGAGCGTGTCTGTATGTCTGCGAGCGTGTCTGTATGGCTGCGAGTGTGTCTGTATGTCTGCGAGCGTGTCTGTATGTCTGCGAGTGTGTCTGTATGTCTGCGAGCGTGTCTGCGAGCGTGTCTGCGAGCGTGTCTGTATGTCTGCTAGCGTGTCTGCGAGCGTGTCTGTATGTCTGCGAGCGTGTCTGCGAGCGTGTCTGTATGTCTGCGAGCGTGTCTGTATGTCTGCGAGTGTGTCTGTATGTCTGCGAGTGTGTCTGTATGTCTGCGAGTGTGTCTGTATGTCTGCGAGTGTGTCTGTATGTCTGCGAGCGTGTCTGTATGTCTGCGAGTGTGTCTGTATGGCTGCGAGTGTGTCTGTATGTCTGCGAGTGTGTCTGTATGGCTGCGAGTGTGTCTGTATGGCTGCGAGTGTGTCTGTATGTCTGCGAGCGTGTCTGTATGTCTGCGAGCGTGTCTGTATGTCTGCGAGTGTGTCTGTATGTCTGCGAGCGTGTCTGTATGGCTGCGAGTGTGTCTGTATGTCTGCGAGTGTGTCTGTATGTCTGCGAGCGTGTCTGTATGTCTGCGAGCGTGTCTGTATGTCTGCGAGTGTGTCTGTATGTCTGCGAGTGTGTCTGTATGTCTGCGAGCGTGTCTGTATGTCTGCGAGCGTGTCTGTATGTCTGCGAGCGTGTCTGTATGTCTGCGAGTGTGTCTGTATGTCTGCGAGTGTGTCTGTATGTCTGCGAGTGTGTCTGTATGTCTGCGAGCGTGTCTGTATGTCTGCGAGTGTGTCTGTATGTCTGCGAGCGTGTCTGTATGTCTGCGAGTGTGTCTGTATGTCTGCGAGCGTGTCTGCGAGCGTGTCTGCGAGCGTGTCTGTATGTCTGCTAGCGTGTCTGCGAGCGTGTCTGTATGTCTGCGAGCGTGTCTGCGAGCGTGTCTGTATGTCTGCGAGCGTGTCTGTATGTCTGCGAGCGTGTCTGTATGTCTGCGAGCGTGTCTGTATGTCTGCGAGCGTGTCTGTATGTCTGCGAGCGTGTCTGTATGTCTGCGAGCGTGTCTGTATGTCTGCGAGCGTGTCTGTATGTCTGCGAGCGTGTCTGTATGTCTGCGAGTGTGTCTGTATGTCTGCGAGCGTGTCTGTATGTCTGCGAGCGTGTCTGTATGTCTGCGAGCGTGTCTGTATGTCTGCGAGCGTGTCTGTATGTCTGCGAGCGTGTCTGTATGTCTGCGAGCGTGTCTGTATGTCTGCGAGCGTGTCTGTATGTCTGCGAGCGTGTCTGTATGTCTGCGAGCGTGTCTGTATGTCTGCGAGTGTGTCTGTATGTCTGCGAGCGTGTCTGTATGTCTGCGAGCGTGTCTGTATGTCTGCGAGCGTGTCTGTATGTCTGCGAGCGTGTCTGCGAGTGTGTCTGTATGTCTGCGAGTTTGTATGTCTGCGAGCGTGTCTGTATGTCTGCGAGTGTGTCTGTATGTCTGCGAGTGTGTCTGTATGTCTGCGAGTGTGTCTGTATGTCTGCGAGTGTGTCTGTATGTCTGCGAGCGTGTCTGTATGTCTGCGAGTGTGTCTGTATGTCTGCGAGTGTGTCTGTATGGCTGCGAGTGTGTCTTTATGTCTGCGAGTGTGTCTGTATGTCTGCGAGTGTGTCTGTATGTCTGCGAGCGTGTCTGTATGTCTGCGAGTGTGTCTGTATGTCTGCGAGTGTGTCTGTATGTCTGCGAGTGTGTCTGTATGTCTGCGAGTGTGTCTGTATGTCTGCGAGTGTGTCTGTATGTCTGCGAGTGTGTCTGTATGTCTGCGAGTGTGTCTGTATGTCTGCGAGTGTGTCTGTATGGCTGCGAGTGTGTCTTTATGTCTGCGAGTGTGTCTGTATGTCTGCGAGTGTGTCTGTATGTCTGCGAGCGTGTCTGTATGTCTGCGAGCGTGTCTGTATGGCTGCGAGTGTGTCTGTATGGCTGCGAGTGTGTCTGTATGTCTGCGAGCGTGTCTGTATGTCTGCGAGTGTGTCTGCGAGTGTGTCTGTATGTCTGCGAGTGTGTCTGCGAGCGTGTCTGTATGTCTGCGAGCGTGTCTGTATGTCTGCGAGCGTGTCTGTATGTCTGCGAGTGTGTCTGCGAGCGTGTCTGTATGTCTGCGAGCGTGTCTGTATGTCTGCGAGCGTGTCTGTATGTCTGCGAGTGTGTCTGTATGGCTGCGAGTGTGTCTGTATGGCTGCGAGCGTGTCTGTATGGCTGCGAGTGTGTCTGTATGGCTGCGAGTGTGTCTGTATGTCTGCGAGTGTGTCTGTATGTCTGCGAGCGTGTCTGTATGGCTGCGAGTGTGTCTGTATGGCTGCGAGCGTGTCTGTACGGCTGCGAGTGTGTCTGTATGTCTGCGAGCGTGTCTGTATGTCTGCGAGCGTGTCTGTATGTCTGCGAGCGTGTCTGTATGTCTGCGAGCGTGTCTTTATGTCTGCGAGTGTGTCTGTATGTCTGCGAGCGTGTCTGTATGTCTGCGAGCGTGTCTGTATGGCTGCGAGCGTGTCTGTATGTCTGCGAGCGTGTCTGTATGTCTGCGAGCGTGTCTGTATGTCTGCGAGTGTGTCTGTATGGCTGCGAGTGTGTCTGTATGGCTGCGAGCGTGTCTGTATGGCTGCGAGTGTGTCTGTATGTCTGCGAGCGTGTCTGTATGTCTGCGAGTGTGTCTGTATGTCTGCGAGCGTGTCTGTATGTCTGCGAGCGTGTCTGTATGTCTGCGAGTGTGTCTGCGAGCGTGTCTGTATGGCTGCGAATGTATCTGTATGTCTGCGAGTGTGTCTGTATGTCTGCGAGTGTGCCTGTATGTCTGCGAGTGTGTCTGTATGTCTGCGAGCGTGTCTGTATGTCTGCGAGTGTGTCTGTATGTCTGCGAGTGTGTCTGCGAGCGTGTCTGTATGGCTGCGAATGTATCTGTATGTCTGCGAGCGTGTCTGTATGTCTGCGAGCGTGTCTGTATGTCTGCGAGCGTGTCTGTATGTCTGCGAGTGTGCCTGTATGTCTGCGAGCGTGTCTGTATGTCTGCGAGCGTGTCTGTATGTCTGCGAGTGTGTCTGCGAGTGTGTCTGTATGTCTGCGAGTGTGTCTGCGAGCGTGTCTGTATGGCTGCGAATGTATCTGTATGTCTGCGAGCGTGTCTGTATGTCTGCGAGTGTGTCTGCGAGTGTGTCTGTATGTCTGCGAGTGTGTCTGCGAGCGTGTCTGTATGTCTGCGAGCGTGTCTGTATGTCTTCGAGCGTGTCTGTATGTCTGCGAGCGTGTCTGTATGTCTGCGAGTGTGTCTGTATGTCTGCGAGTGTGTCTGTATGTCTGCGAGCGTGTCTGTATGTCTGCGAGTGTGCCTGTATGTCTGCGAGCGTGTCTGTATGTCTGCGAGCGTGTCTGTATGTCTGCGAGCGTGTCTGTATGTCTGCGAGCGTGTCTGTATTTCTGCGAGTGTGTCTGTATGTCTGCGAGTGTGCCTGTATGTCTGCGAGCGTGTCTGTATGTCTGCGAGCGTGTCTGTATGTCTGCGAGCGTGTCTGTATGTCTGCGAGCGTGTCTGTATGTCTGCGAGCGTGTCTGTATGTCTGCGAGTGTGTCTGTATGTCTGCGAGCGTGTCTGTATGTCTGCGAGCGTGTCTGTATGTCTGCGAGCGTGTCTGTATGGCTGCGAGTGTGTCTGTATGTCTGCGAGTGTGTCTGTATGGCTGCGAGTGTGTCTGTATGTCTGCGAGTGTGTCTTTATGTCTGCGAGTGTGTCTGTATGGCTGCGAGTGTGTCTGTATGTCTGCGAGCGTGTCTGTATGTCTGCGAGCGTGTCTGTATGTCTGCGAGTGTGTCTGTATGGCTGCGAGTGTGTCTTTATGTCTGCGAGTGTGTCTGTATGTCTGCGAGCGTGTCTGTATGGCTGCGAGTGTGTCTGTATGTCTGCGAGCGTGTCTGTATGGCTGCGAGTGTGTCTGTATGTCTGCGAGCGTGTCTGTATGGCTGCGAGTGTGTCTGTATGTCTGCGAGTGTGTCTGCGAGTGTGTCTGTATGTCTGCGAGTGTGTCTGTATGTCTGCGAGCGTGTCTGTATGTCTGCGAGTGTGTCTGTATGTCTGCGAGCATGTCTGTATGTCTGCGAGTGTGTCTGTATGTCTGCGAGTGTGTCTGTATGTCTGCGAGCATGTCTGTATGTCTGCGAGCGTGTTTGTATGTCTGCGAGCGTGTCTGTATGTCTGCGAGCATGTCTGTATGTCTGCGAGCGTGTCTGTATGTCTGCGAGCGTGTTTGTATGTCTGCGAGCGTGTCTGTATGTCTGCGAGTGTGTCTGTATGTCTGCGAGTGTGTCTGTATGTCTGCGAGCGTGTTTGTATGTCTGCGAGCGTGTCTGTATATCTGCGAGTGTGTCTGTATGTCTGCGAGTGTGTCTGTATGTCTGCGAGTGTGTCTGTATGTCTGCGAGCGTGTTTGTATGTCTGCGAGCGTGTCTGTATGTCTGCGAGCGTGTCTGTATGTCTGCGAGTGTGTCTGTATGTCTGCGAGTGTGTCTGTATGTCTTCGAGTGTGTCTGTATGTCTGCGAGTGTGTCTGTATGTCTGCGAGCGTGTCTGTATGTCTGCGAGTGTGTCTGTATGTCTGCGAGTGTGTCTGTATGTCTGCGAGTGTGTCTGTATGTCTGCGAGTGTGTCTGTATGTCTGCGAGCGTGTCTGTATGTCTTCGAGTGTGTCTGTATGTCTGCGAGCGTGTCTGTATGTCTGCGAGTGTGTCTGTATGTCTGCGAGCGTGTCTGTATGTCTTCGAGTGTGTCTGTATGTCTGCGAGTGTGTCTGTATGTCTGCGAGTGTGTCTGTATGTCTTCGAGTGTGTCTGTATGTCTGCGAGTGTGTCTGTATGTCTGCGAGCGTGTCTGTATGTCTGCGAGTGTGTCTGTATGTCTGCGAGTGTGTCTGTATGTCTGCGAGTGTGTCTGTATGTCTTCGAGTGTGTCTGTATGTCTGCGAGTGTGTCTGTATGTCTTCGAGTGTGTCTGTATGTCTGCGAGCGTGTCTGTATGTCTGCGAGTGTGTCTGTATGTCTTCGAGTGTGTCTGTATGTCTGCGAGCGTGTCTGTATGTCTGCGAGCGTGTCTGCGAGTGTGTCTGTATGTCTGCGAGTGTGTCTGTATGTCTGCGAGTGTGTCTGTATGTCTGCGAGCGTGGATGTATGGCTGCGAGTGTGTCTGTATGTCTGCGAGCGTGTCTGTATGTCTGCGAGCGTGTCTGTATGTCTGCGAGTGTGTCTGTATGTCTGCGAGAGTGTCTGTATGTCTGCGAGCGTGTCTGTATGGCTGCGAGTGTGTCTGTATGTCTGCGAGCGTGTCTGTATGTCTGCGAGAGTGTCTGTATGTCTGCGAGTGTGTCTGTATGGCTGCGAGTGTGTCTGTATGTCTGCGAGCGTGTCTGTATGTCTGCGAGTGTGTCTGTATGTCTGCGAGTGTGTCTGTATGGCTGCGAGTGTGTCTGTATGTCTGCGAGTGTGTCTGTATGTCTGCGAGCGTGTCTGTATGTCTGCGAGTGTGTCTGTATGTCTGCGAGTGTGTCTGCGAGCGTGTCTGCGAGCGTGTCTGTATGTCTGCGAGTGTGTCTGTATGTCTGCGAGCGTGTCTGTATGTCTGCGAGTGTGTCTGTATGTCTGCGAGTGTGTCTGTATGTCTGCGAGCGTGTCTGTATGTCTGCGAGTGTGTCTGTATGTCTGCGAGCGTGTCTGCGAGCGTGTCTGCGAGCGTGTCTGTATGTCTGCTAGCGTGTCTGCGAGCGTGTCTGTATGTCTGCGAGCGTGTCTGTATGTCTGCGAGCGTGTCTGCGAGCGTGTCTGTATGTCTGCGAGCGTGTCTGTATGTCTGCGAGCGTGTCTGTGTGTCTGCGAGCGTGTCTGTATGTCTGCGAGCGTGTCTGCGAGTGTGTCTGTATGTCTGCGAGCGTGTCTGTATGTCTGCGAGCGTGTCTGCGAGTGTGTCTGTATGTCTGCGAGCGCGTCTGCGAGTGTGTCTGTATGTCTGCGAGCGTGTCTGCGAGAGTGTCTGTATGTCTGCGAGCGTGTCTGCGAGAGTGTCTGTATGTCTGTGAGCTTGGCTGCGAGTGTGTCTGTATGTCTGCGAGTGTGTCTGTATGTCTGCGAGCGTGTCTGTATGTCTGCGAGCGTGTCTGTATGTCTGCGAGCGTGTCTGTATGTCTGCGAGCGTGTCTGCGAGTGTGTCTGTATGTCTGCGAGTTTGTATGTCTGCGAGCGTGTCTGTATGTCTGCGAGTGTGTCTGTATGTCTGCGAGTTTGTCTGTATGTCTGCGAGTGTGTCTGTATGTCTGCGAGTGTGTCTGTATGTCTGCGAGTGTGTCTGTATGGCTGCGAGTGTGTCTTTATGTCTGCGAGTGTGTCTGTATGGCTGCGAGTGTGTCTGTATGTCTGCGAGCGTGTCTGTATGTCTGCGAGCGTGTCTGTATGGCTGCGAGTGTGTCTGTATGGCTGCGAGTGTGTCTGTATGGCTGCGAATGTGTCTGTATGTCTGCGAGCGTGTCTGTATGTCTGCGAGTGTGTCTGCGAGTGTGTCTGTATGTCTGCGAGTGTGTCTGCGAGCGTGTCTGTATGTCTGCGAGCGTGTCTGTATGTCTGCGAGCGTGTCTGTATGTCTGCGAGTGTGTCTGCGAGCGTGTCTGTATGTCTGCGAGCGTGTCTGTATGTCTGCGAGCGTGTCTTTATGTCTGCGAGTGTGTCTGTATGGCTGCGAGTGTGTCTGTATGTCTGCGAGCGTGTCTGTATGTCTGCGAGCGTGTCTGTATGTCTGCGAGTGTGTCTGTATGTCTGCGAGTGTGTCTGTATGGCTGCGAGTGTGTCTTTATGTCTGCGAGTGTGTCTGTATGGCTGCGAGTGTGTCTGTATGTCTGCGAGCGTGTCTGTATGGCTGCGAGTGTGTCTGTATGGCTGCGAGTGTGTCTGTATGGCTGCGAGTGTGTCTGTATGTCTGCGAGCGTGTCTGTATGTCTGCGAGTGTGTCTGCGAGTGTGTCTGTATGTCTGCGAGTGTGTCTGCGACTGTGTCTGTATGTCTGCGAGCGTGTCTGCGAGCGTCTCTGTATGTCTGCGAGCGTGTCTGTATGTCTGCGAGTGTGTCTGTATGTCTGCGAGCGTGTCTGCGAGCGTCTCTGTATGTCTGCGAGCGTGTCTGTATGTCTGCGAGCGTGTCTGTATGTCTGCGAGCGTGTCTGTATGTCTGCGAGCGTGTCTGCGAGTGTGTCTGTATGTCTGCGAGCGTGTCTGCGAGCGTGTCTGTATGTCTGCGAGTGTGTCTGTATGTCTGCGAGTGTGTCTGTATGTCTGCGAGTGTGTCTGTATGTCTGCGAGCGTGTCTGTATGTCTGCGAGCGTGTCTGTATGTCTGTGAGCGTGTCTGCGAGCGTGTCTGCGAGTGTGTCTGTATGTCTGCGAGTGTGTCTGTATGTCTGCGAGTGTGTCTGCGAGTGTGTCTGTATGTCTGCGAGCGTGTCTGCGAGTGTGTCTTTATGTCTGCGAGTGTGTCTGCGAGTGTGTCTGTATGTCTGCGAGCGTGTCTGCGAGTGTGTCTGTATGTCTGCGAGCGTGTCTGTATGTCTGCGAGTGTGTCTGTATGTCTGCGAGTGTGTCTGCGAGTGTGTCTGTATGTCTGCGAGTGTGTCTGCGAGTGTGTCTTTATGTCTGCGAGCGTGTCTGCGAGTGTGTCTGTATGTCTGCGAGTGTGTCTGCGAGTGTGTCTGTATGTCTGCGAGCGTGTCTGCGAGCGTGTCTGTATGTCTGCGAGCGTGTCTGTATGTCTGCGAGTGTGTCTGCGAGTGTGTCTTTATGTCTGCGAGCGTGTCTGCGAGTGTGTCTGTATGTCTGCGAGTGTGTCTGCGAGTGTGTCTGTATGTCTGCGAGCGTGTCTGCGAGTGTGTCTGTATGTCTGCGAGCGTGTCTGTATGTCTGCGAGCGTGTCTGCGAGTGTGTCTGTATGTCTGCGAGCGTGTCTGCGAGTGTGTCTGTATGTCTGCGAGCGTGTCTGTATGTCTGCGAGTGTGTCTGTATGTCTGCGAGCGTGTCTGTATGTCTGCGAGCGTGTCTGCGAGTGTGTCTGTATGTCTGCGAGTGTGTCTGTATGTCTGCGAGCGTGTCTGTATGTCTGCGAGCGTGTCTGTATGTCTGCGAGTGTGTCTGTATGTCTGCGAGCGTGTCTGTATGTCTGCGAGTGTGTCTGTATGTCTGCGAGCGTGTCTGTATGTCTGCGAGCGTGTCTGCGAGTGTGTCTGTATGTCTGCGAGCGTGTCTGTATGTCTGCGAGCGTGTCTGTATGTCTGCGAGCGTGTCTGTATGTCTGCGAGTGTGTCTGTATGTCTGCGAGTGTGTCTGTATGTCTGCGAGCGTGTCTGTATGTCTGCGAGCGTGTCTGTATGTCTGCGAGCGTGGCTACGAGTGTGTCTGTATGTCTGCGAGTGTGTCTGTATGTCTGCGAGTGTGTCTGTTTGTCTGCGAGCGTGGCTACGAGTGTGTCTGTATGTCTGCGAGCGTGGCTACGAGTGTGTCTGTATGTCTGCGAGTGTGTCTGTATGTCTGCGAGCGTGGCTACGAGTGTGTCTGTATGTCTGCGAGCGTGGCTACGAGTGTGTCTGTATGTCTGCGAGTGTGTCTGTATGTCTGCGAGTGTGTCTGTTTGTCTGCGAGTGTGTCTGTATGTCTGCGAGCGTGGCTACGAGTGTGTCTGTATGTCTGCGAGTGTGTCTGTATGTCTGCGAGCGTGTCTGTATGTCTGCGAGTGTGTCTGTATGTCTGCGAGCGTGTCTGTATGTCTGCGAGTGTGGGTACGAGTGTGTCTGTATGTCTGCGAGTGTGTCTGTATGTCTGCGAGTGTGTCTGTATGTCTGCGAGCGTGTCTGTATGTCTGCGAGTGTGTCTGTATGTCTGCGAGCGTGTCTGTATGTCTGCGAGTGTGTCTGTATGTCTGCGAGCGTGTCTGTATGTCTGCGAGTGTGTCTGTATGTCTGCGAGCGTGTCTGTATGTCTGCGAGTGTGTCTGTATGTCTGCGAGTGTGTCTGTATGTCTGCGAGCGTGTCTGTATGTCTGCGAGTGTGTCTGTATGTCTGCGAGCGTGTCTGTATGTCTGCGAGTGTGTCTGTATGTCTGCGAGCGTGTCTGTATGTCTGCGAGCGTGTCTGTATGTCTGCGAGCGTGTCTGTATGTCTGCGAGCGTGTCTGTATGTCTGCGAGCGTGTCTGTATGTCTGCGAGCGTGTCTGTATGTCTGCGAGCGTGTCTGTATGTCTGCGAGTGTGTCTGTATGTCTGCGAGCGTGTCTGTATGTCTGCGAGCGTGTCTGTATGTCTGCGAGCGTGTCTGTATGTCTGCGAGTGTGTCTGTATGTCTGCGAGCGTGTCTGTATGTCTGCGAGCGTGTCTGTATGTCTGCGAGTGTGTCTGTATGTCTGCGAGTGTGTCTGTATGTCTGCGAGCGTGTCTGTATGTCTGCGAGCGTGTCTGTATGTCTGCGAGCGTGTCTGTATGTCTGCGAGCGTGTCTGTATGTCTGCGAGCGTGTCTGTATGTCTGCGAGTGTGTCTGTATGTCTGCGAGTGTGTCTGCGAGTGTGTCTGTATGTCTGCGAGTGTGTCTGTATGTCTGCGAGCGTGTCTGTATGTCTGCGAGCGTGTCTGTATGTCTGCGAGTGTGTCTGTATGTCTGCGAGTGTGTCTGTATGTCTGCGAGCGTGTCTGTATGTCTGCGAGTGTGTCTGTATGTCTGCGAGCGTGTCTGTATGTCTGCGAGTGTGTCTGTATGTCTGCGAGTGTGTCTGTATGTCTGCGAGCGTGTCTGTATGTCTGCGAGCGTGTCTGTATGTCTGCGAGCGTGTCTGTATGTCTGCGAGCGTGTCTGTATGTCTGCGAGCGTGTCTGTATGTCTGCGAGTGTGTCTGTATGTCTGCGAGTGTGTCTGCGAGTGTGTCTGTATGTCTGCGAGTGTGTCTGTATGTCTGCGAGTGTGTCTGTATGTCTGCGAGCGTGTCTGTATGTCTGCGAGTGTGTCTGTATGTCTGCTAGCGTGTCTGTATGTCTGCGAGCGTGTCTGTATGTCTGCGAGCGTGTCTGTATGTCTGCGAGTGTGTCTGTATGTCTGCGAGCGTGTCTGTATGTCTGCGAGCGTGTCTGTATGTCTGCGAGCGTGTCTGTATGTCTGCGAGTGTGTCTGTATGTCTGCGAGCGTGTCTGTATGTCTGCGAGTGTGTCTGTATGTCTGCGAGCGTGTCTGTATGTCTGCGAGTGTGTCTGTATGTCTGCGAGCGTGTCTGTATGTCTGCGAGTGTGTCTGTATGTCTGCGAGTGTGTCTGTATGTCTGCGAGTGTGTCTGTATGTCTGCGAGTGTGTCTGTATGTCTGCGAGCGTGTCTGTATGTCTGCGAGTGTGTCTGTATGTCTGCGAGTGTGTCTGTATGTCTGCGAGTGTGTCTGTATGTCTGCGAGTGTGTCTGTATGTCTGCGAGTGTGTCTGTATGTCTGCGAGTGTGTCTGTATGTCTGCGAGTGTGTCTGTATGGCTGCGAGTGTGTCTGTATGTCTGCGAGCGTGTCTGTATGTCTGCGAGTGTGTCTGTATGGCTGCGAGTGTGTCTGTATGTCTGCGAGCGTGTCTGTATGTCTGCGAGCGTGTCTGTATGTCTGCGAGTGTGTCTGTATGTCTGCGGGCGTGGCTGCGAGTGTGTCTGTATGTCTGCGAGTGTGTCTGTATGTCTGCGAGTGTGTCTGTATGTCTGCGAGTGTGTCTGTATGTCTGCGAGTGTGTCTGTATGTCTGCGAGTGTGTCTGTATGTCTGCGAGTGTGTCTGTATGTCTGCGAGTGTGTCTGCGAGCGTGTCTGTATGTCTGCGAGCGTGGCTGCGAGTGTGTCTGTATGTCTGCGAGTGTGTCTGTATGTCTGCGAGTGTGTCTGTATGTCTGCGAGCGTGTCTGTATGTCTGCGAGCGTGTCTGTATGTCTGCGAGCGTGTCTGTATGTCTGCGAGCGTGTCTGTATGTCTGCGAGCGTGTCTGTATGTCTGCGAGCGTGTCTGTATGTCTGCGAGTGTGTCTGCGAGTGTGTCTGTATGTCTGCGAGTGTGTCTGCGAGTGTGTCTGTATGTCTGCGAGTGTGTCTGCGAGTGTGTCTGTATGTCTGCGAGTGTGTCTGCGAGTGTGTCTGTATGTCTGCGAGTGTGTCTGCGAGTGTGTCTGTATGTCTGCGAGCGTGTCTGCGAGTGTGTCTGTATGTCTGCGAGCGTGTCTGTATGTCTGCGAGCGTGTCTGCGAGTGTGTCTGTATGTCTGCGAGTGTGTCTGTATGTCTGCGAGCGTGTCTGCGAGTGTGTCTGTATGTCTGCGAGCGTGTCTGTATGTCTGCGAGCGTGTCTGCGAGTGTGTCTGTATGTCTGCGAGTGTGTCTGTATGTCTGCGAGCGTGTCTGTATGTCTGCGAGCGTGTCTGTATGTCTGCGAGTGTGTCTGTATGTCTGCGAGCGTGTCTGTATGTCTGCGAGTGTGTCTGTATGTCTGCGAGCGTGTCTGTATGTCTGCGAGCGTGTCTGCGAGTGTGTCTGTATGTCTGCGAGCGTGTCTGTATGTCTGCGAGCGTGTCTGTATGTCTGCGAGCGTGTCTGTATGTCTGCGAGTGTGTCTGTATGTCTGCGAGTGTGTCTGTATGTCTGCGAGCGTGTCTGTATGTCTGCGAGCGTGTCTGTATGTCTGCGAGCGTGGCTACGAGTGTGTCTGTATGTCTGCGAGTGTGTCTGTATGTCTGCGAGCGTGGCTACGAGTGTGTCTGTATGTCTGCGAGTGTGTCTGTATGTCTGCGAGTGTGTCTGTTTGTCTGCGAGTGTGTCTGTATGTCTGCGAGCGTGGCTACGAGTGTGTCTGTATGTCTGCGAGTGTGTCTGTATGTCTGCGAGCGTGTCTGTATGTCTGCGAGCGTGTCTGTATGTCTGCGAGTGTGTCTGTATGTCTGCGAGTGTGTCTGTATGTCTGCGAGTGTGTCTGTATGTCTGCGAGCGTGGCTACGAGTGTGTCTGTATGTCTGCGAGTGTGTCTGTATGTCTGCGAGTGTGTCTGTATGTCTGCGAGTGTGTCTGTATGTCTGCGAGTGTGTCTGTATGTCTGCGAGCGTGTCTGTATGTCTGCGAGTGTGTCTGTATGTCTGCGAGTGTGTCTGTATGTCTGCGAGCGTGTCTGTATGTCTGCGAGTGTGTCTGTATGTCTGCGAGTGTGTCTGTATGTCTGCGAGTGTGTCTGTATGTCTGCGAGCGTGTCTGTATGTCTGCGAGTGTGTCTGTATGTCTGCGAGCGTGTCTGTATGTCTGCGAGTGTGTCTGTATGTCTGCGAGCGTGTCTGTATGTCTGCGAGCGTGTCTGTATGTCTGCGAGTGTGTCTGTATGTCTGCGAGCGTGTCTGCGAGTGTGTCTGTATGTCTGCGAGCGTGTCTGTATGTCTGCGAGTGTGTCTGTATGTCTGCGAGCGTGTCTGTATGTCTGCGAGCGTGTCTGCGAGTGTGTCTGTATGTCTGCGAGCGTGTCTGTATGTCTGCGAGCGTGTCTGTATGTCTGCGAGCGTGTCTGTATGTCTGCGAGTGTGTCTGTATGTCTGCGAGTGTGTCTGTATGTCTGCGAGTGTGTCTGCGAGTGTGTCTGTATGTCTGCGAGTGTGTCTGTATGTCTGCGAGTGTGTCTGTATGTCTGCGAGCGTGTCTGTATGTCTGCGAGTGTGTCTGTATGTCTGCGAGTGTGTCTGCGAGTCTGTCTGTATGTCTGCGAGTGTGTCTGTATGTCTGCGAGCGTGTCTGTATGTCTGCGAGCGTGTCTGTATGTCTGCGAGCGTGGCTACGAGTGTGTCTGTATGTCTGCGAGTGTGTCTGTATGTCTGCGAGCGTGTCTGTATGTCTGCGAGCGTGTCTGTATGTCTGCGAGCGTGGCTACGAGTGTGTCTGTATGTCTGCGAGTGTGTCTGTATGTCTGCGAGTATGTCTGTATGTCTGCGAGTGTGTCTGTATGTCTGCTAGCGTGTCTGTATGTCTGCGAGCGTGTCTGTATGTCTGCGAGCGTGTCTGTATGTCTGCGAGCGTGTCTGTATGTCTGCGAGCGTGTCTGTATGTCTGCGAGCGTGTCTGTATGTCTGCGAGCGTGTCTGTATGTCTGCGAGCGTGTCTGCGAGCGTGTCTGTATGTCTGCGAGCGTGTCTGTATGTCTGCGAGCGTGTCTGTATGTCTGCGAGTGTGTCTGTATGTCTGCGAGTGTGTCTGTATGTCTGCGAGCGTGTCTGTATGTCTGCGAGCGTGTCTGTATGTCTGCGAGCGTGTCTGTATGTCTGCGAGTGTGTCTGTATGTCTGCGAGCGTGTCTGTATGTCTGCGAGTGTGTCTGTATGTCTGCGAGCGTGTCTGTATGTCTGCGAGCGTGTCTGTATGTCTGCGAGTGTGTCTGTATGTCTGCGAGCGTGTCTGTATGTCTGCGAGTGTGTCTGTATGTCTGCGAGTGTGTCTGTATGTCTGCGAGTGTGTCTGTATGTCTGCGAGTGTGTCTGTATGTCTGCGAGCGTGTCTGTATGTCTGCGAGTGTGTCTGTATGTCTGCGAGTGTGTCTGTATGTCTGCGAGCGTGTCTGTATGTCTGCGAGTGTGTCTGTATGTCTGCGAGTGTGTCTGTATGTCTGCGAGTGTGTCTGTATGTCTGCGAGTGTGTCTGTATGTCTGCGAGTGTGTCTGTATGTCTGCGAGTGTGTCTGTATGTCTGCGAGTGTGTCTGTATGGCTGCGAGTGTGTCTGTATGTCTGCGAGCGTGTCTGTATGTCTGCGAGCGTGTCTGTATGTCTGCGAGCGTGTCTGTATGTCTGCGAGTGTGTCTGTATGTCTGCGAGTGTGTCTGTATGTCTGCGAGTGTGTCTGTATGTCTGCGAGTGTGTCTGTATGTCTGCGAGTGTGTCTGTATGTCTGCGAGTGTGTCTGCGAGCGTGTCTGTATGTCTGCGAGCGTGGCTGCGAGTGTGTCTGTATGTCTGCGAGTGTGTCTGTATGTCTGCGAGTGTGTCTGTATGTCTGCGAGCGTGTCTGTATGTCTGCGAGCGTGTCTGTATGTCTGCGAGCGTGTCTGTATGTCTGCGAGCGTGTCTGTATGTCTGCGAGCGTGTCTGTATGTCTGCGAGCGTGTCTGTATGTCTGCGAGTGTGTCTGTATGTCTGCGAGTGTGTCTGCGAGTGTGTCTGTATGTCTGCGAGTGTGTCTGTATGTCTGCGAGCGTGTCTGTATGTCTGCGAGCGTGGCTACGAGTGTGTCTGTATGTCTGCGAGTGTGTCTGTATGTCTGCGAGTGTGTCTGTATGTCTGCGAGTGTGTCTGTATGTCTGCTAGCGTGTCTGTATGTCTGCGAGTGTGTCTGTATGTCTGCGAGTGTGTCTGTATGTCTGCGAGTGTGTCTGTATGTCTGCGAGCGTGTCTGTATGTCTGCGAGCGTGTCTGCGAGCGTGTCTGTATGTCTGCGAGTGTGTCTGTATGTCTGCGAGCGTGTCTGTATGTCTGCTAGCGTGTCTGTATGTCTGCGAGTGTGTCTGTATGTCTGCGAGTGTGTCTGTATGTCTGCGAGTGTGTCTGTATGTCTGCGAGTGTGTCTGTATGTCTGCGAGTGTGTCTGTATGTCTGCTAGCGTGTCTGTATGTCTGCGAGTGTGTCTGTATGTCTGCGAGTGTGTCTGTATGTCTGCGAGTGTGTCTGTATGTCTGCGAGCGTGTCTGTATGTCTGCGAGCGTGTCTGTATGTCTGCGAGCGTGTCTGCGAGCGTGTCTGTATGTCTGCGAGTGTGTCTGTATGTCTGCGAGCGTGTCTGTATGTCTGCGAGTGTGTCTGTATGTCTGCTAGCGTGTCTGTATGTCTGCGAGCGTGTCTGCGAGCGTGTCTGTATGTCTGCGAGTGTGTCTGTATGTCTGCGAGTGTGTCTGTATGTCTGCGAGCGTGTCTGTATGTCTGCGAGTGTGTCTGTATGTCTGCGAGCGTGTCTGTATGTCTGCGAGTGTGTCTGTATGTCTGCGAGCGTGTCTGTATGTCTGCGAGTGTGTCTGTATGTCTGCGAGCGTGTCTGTATGTCTGCGAGTGTGTCTGTATGTCTGCGAGTGTGTCTGTATGTCTGCGAGTGTGTCTGTATGTCTGCGAGCGTGTCTGTATGTCTGCGAGTGTGTCTGTATGTCTGCGAGTGTGTCTGTATGTCTGCGAGTGTGTCTGTATGTCTGCGAGTGTGTCTGTATGTCTGCGAGTGTGTCTGTATGTCTGCGAGTGTGTCTGTATGTCTGCGAGTGTGTCTGTATGTCTGCGAGTGTGTCTGTATGTCTGCGAGCGTGTCTGTATGTCTGCGAGCGTGTCTGTATGGCTGCGAGTGTGTCTGTATGTCTGCGAGCGTGTCTGTATGTCTGCGAGTGTGTCTGTATGTCTGCGGGCGTGGCTGCGAGTGTGTCTGTATGTCTGCGAGTGTGTCTGTATGTCTGCGAGTGTGTCTGTATGTCTGCGAGTGTGTCTGTATGTCTGCGAGTGTGTCTGTATGTCTGCGAGTGTGTCTGTATGGCTGCGAGTGTGTCTGTATGTCTGCGAGCGTGTCTGTATGTCTGCGAGCGTGTCTGTATGTCTGCGAGCGTGTCTGTATGTCTGCGGGCGTGGCTGCGAGTGTGTCTGTATGTCTGCGAGTGTGTCTGTATGTCTGCGAGTGTGTCTGTATGTCTGCGAGTGTGTCTGTATGTCTGCGAGTGTGTCTGTATGTCTGCGAGTGTGTCTGTATGTCTGCGAGTGTGTCTGTATGTCTGCGAGTGTGTCTGTATGTCTGCGAGTGTGTCTGCGAGCGTGTCTGTATGTCTGCGAGCGTGTCTGTATGTCTGCGAGTGTGTCTGTATGTCTGCGAGTGTGTCTGTATGTCTGCGAGCGTGTCTGCGAGTGTGTCTGTATGTCTGCGAGTGTGTCTGTATGTCTGCGAGCGTGTCTGTATGTCTGCGAGTGTGTCTGCGAGCGTGTCTGTATGTCTGCGAGCGTGTCTGCGAGTGTGTCTGTATGTCTGCGAGTGTGTCTGTATGTCTGCGAGTGTGTCTGTATGTCTGCGAGTGTGTCTGTATGTCTGCGAGCATGTCTGCGAGTGTGTCTGTATGTCTGCGAGTGTGTCTGTATGTCTGCGAGCGTGTCTGTATGTCTGCGAGCGTGTCTGTATGTCTGCGAGTGTGTCTGTATGTCTGCGAGCGTGGCTGCGAGTGTGTCTGTATGTCTGCGAGTGTGTCTGTATGTCTGCGAGCGTGTCTGTATGTCTGCGAGCGTGTCTGTATGTCTGCGAGCGTGTCTGCGAGTGTGTCTGTATGTCTGCGAGCGTGTCTGCGAGCGTGTCTGTATGTCTGCGAGCGTGTCTGTATGTCTGCGAGTGTGTCTGTATGTCTGCGAGCGTGGCTGCGAGTGTGTCTGTATGTCTGCGAGTGTGTCTGTATGTCTGCGAGTGTGTCTGTATGTCTGCGAGTGTGTCTGTATGTCTGCGAGTGTGTCTGTATGTCTGCGAGTGTGTCTGCGAGCGTGTCTGTATGTCTGCGAGTGTGTCTGTATGTCTGCGAGCGTGTCTGTATGTCTGCGAGTGTGTCTGTATGTCTGCGAGTGTGTCTGTATGTCTGCGAGCGTGTCTGTATGTCTGCGAGTGTGTCTGTATGTCTGCGAGTCTGTCTGTATGTCTGCGAGCGTGTCTGTATGTCTGCGAGCGTGTCTGTATGTCTGCGAGCGTGTCTGTATGTCTGCGAGCGTGTCTGTATGTCTGCGAGTGTGTCTGTATGTCTGCGAGCGTGTCTGCGAGTGTGTCTGTATGTCTGCGAGTGTGTCTGTATGTCTGCGAGTGTGTCTGTATGTCTGCGAGCGTGTCTGTATGTCTGCGAGCGTGTCTGTATGTCTGCGAGCGTGTCTGTATGTCTGCGAGCGTGTCTGTATGTCTGCGAGCGTGTCTGCGAGTGTGTCTGTATGTCTGCGAGCGTGTCTGTATGTCTGCGAGCGTGTCTGTATGTCTGCGAGTGTGTCTGTATGTCTGCGAGTGTGTCTGTATGTCTGCGAGTGTGTCTGTATGTCTGCGAGTGTGTCTGTATGTCTGCGAGTGTGTCTGTATGTCTGCGAGCGTGTCTGTATGTCTGCGAGCGTGTCTGTATGTCTGCGAGTGTGTCTGTATGTCTGCGAGTGTGTCTGTATGTCTGCGAGCGTGTCTGTATGTCTGCGAGCGTGTCTGCGAGTGTGTCTGTATGTCTGCGAGTGTGTCTGTATGTTTGCGAGCGTGTCTGTATGTCTGCGAGCGTGTCTGCGAGCGTGTCTGTATGTCTGCGAGTGTGTCTGCGAGTGTGTCTGTATGTCTGCGAGTGTGTCTGCGAGTGTGTCTGTATGTCTGCGAGTGTGTCTGTATGTCTGCGAGTGTGTCTGTATGTCTGCGAGCGTGTCTGTATGTCTGCGAGTGTGTCTGTATGTCTGCGAGTGTGTCTGTATGTCTGCGAGTGTGTCTGTATGGCTGCGAGTGTGTCTGTATGTCTGCGAGCGTGTCTGTATGTCTGCGAGCGTGTCTGTATGTCTGCGAGTGTGTCTGTATGTCTGCGAGTGTGTCTGTATGGCTGCGAGTGTGTCTGTATGTTTGCGAGCGTGTCTGTATGTCTGCGAGCGTGTCTGCGAGCGTGTCTGTATGTCTGCGAGCGTGTCTGCGAGCGTGTCTGCGAGCGTGTCTGTATGTCTGCGAGCGTGTCTGTATGTCTGCGAGCGTGTCTGTATGTCTGCGAGCGTGTCTGTATAACTGCGAGAGTGTCTGCGAGTGTGTCTGTATGTCTGCGAGTGTGTCTGTATGTCTGCGAGTGTGTCTGTATGTCTGCGAGTGTGTCTGTATGTCTGCGAGTGTGTCTGTATGTCTGCGAGTGTGTCTGCGAGCGTGTCTGTATGTCTGCGAGTGTGTCTGTATGTCTGCGAGTGTGTCTGTATGTCTGCGAGTGTGTCTGTATGTCTGCGAGTGTGTCTGTATGTCTGCGAGTGTGTCTGTATGTCTGCGAGTGTGTCTGCGAGCGTGTCTGTATGTCCGCGAGTGTGTCTGTATGTCTGCGAGCGTGTCTGTATGTCTGCGAGTGTGTCTGTATGTCTGCGAGCGTGTCTGTATGGCTGCGAGTGTGTCTGTATGTCTGCGAGCGTGTCTGTATGTCTGCGAGCGTGTCTGTATGTCTGCGAGCGTGTCTGTATGTCTGCGAGTGTGTCTGTATGTCTGCGAGTGTGTCTGTATGTCTGCGAGTGTGTCTATGTCTGCGAGCGTGTCTGTATGTCTGCGAGTGTGTCTGTATGTCTGCGAGCGTGTCTGCGAGTGTGTCTGTATGTCTGCGAGTGTGTCTGTATGTCTGCGAGCGTGTCTGCGAGTGTGTCTGTATGTCTGCGAGCGTGTCTGCGAGTGTGTCTGTATGTCTGCGAGTGTGTCTGTATGTCTGCGAGTGTGTCTGTATGTCTGCGAGTGTGTCTATGTCTGCGAGCGTGTCTGTATGTCTGCGAGTGTGTCTGTATGTCTGCGAGTGTGTCTGTATGTCTGCGAGTGTGTCTGTATGTCTGCGAGTGTGTCTGTATGTCTGCGAGTGTGTCTGTATGTCTGCGAGCGTGTCTGTATGTCTGCGAGCGTGTCTGTATGTCTGCGAGCGTGTCTGTATGTCTGCGAGTGTGTCTGTATGTCTGCGAGCGTGTCTGTATGTCTGCGAGTGTGTCTGCGAGTGTGTCTGTATGTCTGCGAGCGTGTCTGCGAGTGTGTCTGTATGTCTGCGAGTGTGTCTGCGAGTGTGTCTGTATGTCTGCGAGCGTGTCTGCGAGTGTGTCTGTATGTCTGCGAGTGTGTCTGCGAGTGTGTCTGTATGTCTGCGAGCGTGTCTGTATGTCTGCGAGCATGTCTGTATGTCTGCGAGTGTGTCTGCGAGTGTGTCTGTATGTCTGCGAGTGTGTCTGTATGTCTGCGAGCGTGTCTGTATGTCTGCGAGTGTGTCTGTATGTCTGCGAGTCTGTCTGTATGTCTGCGAGTGTGTCTGCGAGTCTGTCTGTATGTCTGCGAGTGTGTCTGCGAGTCTGTCTGTATGTCTGCGAGTGTGTCTGCGAGTCTGTCTGTATGTCTGCGAGTGTGTCTGCGAGTCTGTCTGTATGTCTGCGAGTGTGTCTGTATGTCTGCGAGCGTGTCTGTATGTCTGCGAGTGTGTCTGTATGTCTGCGAGTGTGTCTGTATGTCTGCGAGCGTGTCTGTATGTCTGCGAGTGTGTCTGTATGTCTGCGAGTCTGTCTGTATGTCTGCGAGTGTGTCTGTATGTCTGCGAGTGTGTCTGTATGTCTGCGAGCATGTCTGTATGTCTGCGAGTGTGTCTGCGAGTGTGTCTGTATGTCTGCGAGTGTGTCTGCGAGTGTGTCTGCGAGTGTGTCTGCGAGTGTGTCTGCGAGTGTGTCTGTATGTCTGCGAGTGTGTCTGTATGTCTGCGAGCGTGTCTGTATGTCTGCGAGTCTGTCTGTATGTCTGCGAGTCTGTCTGTATGTCTGCGAGTGTGTCTGTATGTCTGCGAATGTGTCTGTATGTCTGCGAGTCTGTCTGTATGTCTGCGAGCGTGTCTGTATGTCTGCGAGTGTGTCTGTATGTCTGCGAGTGTGTCTGTATGTCTGCGAGTGTGTCTGTATGTCTGCGAGCGTGTCTGTATGTCTGCGAGCGTGTCTGTATGTCTGCGAGCGTGTCTGTATGTCTGCGAGTGTGTCTGTATGTCTGCGAGTGTGTCTGTATGTCTGCGAGTCTGTCTGTATGTCTGCGAGTGTGTCTGCGAGTCTGTCTGTATGTCTGCGAGTGTGTCTGCGAGTCTGTCTGTATGTCTGCGAGTGTGTCTGCGAGTCTGTCTGTATGTCTGCGAGTGTGTCTGCGAGTCTGTCTGTATGTCTGCGAGTGTGTCTGTATGTCTGCGAGCGTGTCTGTATGTCTGCGAGTGTGTCTGTATGTCTGCGAGTGTGTCTGTATGTCTGCGAGCGTGTCTGTATGTCTGCGAGTGTGTCTGTATGTCTGCGAGTCTGTCTGTATGTCTGCGAGTGTGTCTGTATGTCTGCGAGTGTGTCTGTATGTCTGCGAGCATGTCTGTATGTCTGCGAGTGTGTCTGCGAGTGTGTCTGTATGTCTGCGAGTGTGTCTGCGAGTGTGTCTGCGAGCGTGTCTGTATGTCTGCGAGTGTGTCTGCGAGCGTGTCTGTATGTCTGCGAGTGTGTCTGTATGTCTGCGAGTGTGTCTGTATGTCCGCGAGTGTGTCTGTATGTCTGCGAGCGTGTCTGTATGTCTGCGAGTGTGTCTGTATGTCTGCGAGCGTGTCTGTATGGCTGCGAGTGTGTCTGTATGTCTGCGAGCGTGTCTGTATGTCTGCGAGCGTGTCTGTATGTCTGCGAGCGTGTCTGTATGTCTGCGAGTGTGTCTGTATGTCTGCGAGTGTGTCTGTATGTCTGCGAGTGTGTCTATGTCTGCGAGCGTGTCTGTATGTCTGCGAGTGTGTCTGTATGTCTGCGAGCGTGTCTGCGAGTGTGTCTGTATGTCTGCGAGCGTGTCTGCGAGTGTGTCTGTATGTCTGCGAGCGTGTCTGTATGTCTGCGAGTGTGTCTGTATGTCTGCGAGTGTGTCTATGTCTGCGAGCGTGTCTGTATGTCTGCGAGTGTGTCTGTATGTCTGCGAGTGTGTCTGTATGTCTGCGAGTGTGTCTGTATGTCTGCGAGTGTGTCTGTATGTCTGCGAGTGTGTCTGTATGTCTGCGAGCGTGTCTGTATGTCTGCGAGCGTGTCTGTATGTCTGCGAGCGTGTCTGTATGTCTGCGAGCGTGTCTGTATGTCTGCGAGTGTGTCTGTATGTCTGCGAGTGTGTCTGTATGTCTGCGAGCGTGTCTGTATGTCTGCGAGCGTGTCTGTATGTCTGCGAGCGTGTCTGTATGTCTGCGAGTGTGTCTGTATGTCTGCGAGCGTGTCTGTATGTCTGCGAGTGTGTCTGCGAGTGTGTCTGTATGTCTGCGAGCGTGTCTGCGAGTGTGTCTGTATGTCTGCGAGTGTGTCTGCGAGTGTGTCTGTATGTCTGCGAGCGTGTCTGCGAGTGTGTCTGTATGTCTGCGAGTGTGTCTGCGAGTGTGTCTGTATGTCTGCGAGCGTGTCTGTATGTCTGCGAGCATGTCTGTATGTCTGCGAGTGTGTCTGCGAGTGTGTCTGTATGTCTGCGAGTGTGTCTGTATGTCTGCGAGCGTGTCTGTATGTCTGCGAGTGTGTCTGTATGTCTGCGAGTCTGTCTGTATGTCTGCGAGTGTGTCTGCGAGTCTGTCTGTATGTCTGCGAGTGTGTCTGCGAGTCTGTCTGTATGTCTGCGAGTGTGTCTGCGAGTCTGTCTGTATGTCTGCGAGTGTGTCTGTATGTCTGCGAGCGTGTCTGTATGTCTGCGAGTGTGTCTGTATGTCTGCGAGTGTGTCTGTATGTCTGCGAGCGTGTCTGTATGTCTGCGAGTGTGTCTGTATGTCTGCGAGTCTGTCTGTATGTCTGCGAGTGTGTCTGTATGTCTGCGAGTGTGTCTGTATGTCTGCGAGCATGTCTGTATGTCTGCGAGTGTGTCTGCGAGTGTGTCTGTATGTCTGCGAGTGTGTCTGCGAGTGTGTCTGCGAGTGTGTCTGCGAGTGTGTCTGCGAGTGTGTCTGTATGTCTGCGAGTGTGTCTGTATGTCTGCGAGCGTGTCTGTATGTCTGCGAGTCTGTCTGTATGTCTGCGAGTCTGTCTGTATGTCTGCGAGTGTGTCTGTATGTCTGCGAATGTGTCTGTATGTCTGCGAGTCTGTCTGTATGTCTGCGAGCGTGTCTGTATGTCTGCGAGTGTGTCTGTATGTCTGCGAGTGTGTCTGTATGTCTGCGAGTGTGTCTGTATGTCTGCGAGCGTGTCTGTATGTCTGCGAGCGTGTCTGTATGTCTGCGAGTGTGTCTGTATGTCTGCGAGCGTGTCTGTATGTCTGCGAGCGTGTCTGTATGTCTGCGAGCGTGTCTGTATGTCTGCGAGTGTGTCTGTATGTCTGCGAGCGTGTCTGCATGTCTGCGAGTGTGTCTGTATGTCTGCGAGCGTGTCTGTATGTCTGCGAGCGTGTCTGTATGTCTGCGAGCGTGTCTGTATGTCTGCGAGTGTGTCTGTATGTCTGCGAGCGTGTCTGTATGTCTGCGAGCGTGTCTGTATGTCTGCGAGCGTGTCTGTATGTCTGCGAGTGTGTCTGTATGTCTGCGAGTGTGTCTGTATGTCTGCGAGTGTGTCTGTATGTCTGCGAGTGTGTCTGTATGTCTGCGAGCGTGTCTGTATGTCTGCGAGCGTGTCTGTATGTCTGCGAGTGTGTCTGTATGTCTGCGAGCGTGTCTGTATGTCTGCGAGCGTGTCTGTATGTCTGCGAGTGTGTCTGCGAGCGTGTCTGTATGTCTGCGAGTGTGTCTGCGAGCGTGTCTGTATGTCTGCGAGTGTGTCTGCGAGCGTGTCTGTATGTCTGCGAGCGTGTCTGTATGTCTGCGAGTGTGTCTGTATGTCTGCGAGTGTGTCTGCGAGCGTGTCTGTATGTCTGCGAGCGTGTCTGTATGTCTGCGAGCGTGTCTGCGAGTGTGTCTGTATGTCTGCGAGCGTGTCTGTATGTCTGCGAGCGTGTCTGCGAGCGTGTCTGTATGTCTGCGAGTGTGTCTGCGAGCGTGTCTGTATGTCTGCGAGCGTGTCTGTATGTCTGCGAGCGTGTCTGCGAGCGTGTCTGTATGTCTGCGAGTGTGTCTGCGAGCGTGTCTGTATGTCTGCGAGCGTGTCTGTATGTCTGCGAGCGTGTCTGCGAGTGTGTCTGTATGTCTGCGAGCGTGTCTGTATGTCTGCGAGCGTGTCTGTATGTCTGCGAGTGTGTCTGTATGTCTGCGAGCGTGTCTGTATGTCTGCGAGTGTGTCTGCGAGTGTGTCTGCGAGCGTGTCTGTATGTCTGCGAGTGTGTCTGTATGTCTGCGAGCGTGTCTGTATGTCTGCGAGTGTGTCTGTATGTCTGCGAGTCTGTCTGTATGTCTGCGAGTGTGTCTGTATGTCTGCGAGCGTGTCTGTATGTCTGCGAGTGTGTCTGTATGTCTGCGAGCGTGTCTGTATGTCTGCGAGCGTGTCTGTATGTCTGCGAGTGTGTCTGTATGTCTGCGAGTGTGTCTGTATGTCTGCGAGTGTGTCTGTATGTCTGCGAGTGTGTCTGTATGTCTGCGAGTGTGTCTGTATGTCTGCGAGCGTGTCTGCATGTCTGCGAGTGTGTCTGTATGTCTGCGAGTGTGTCTGTATGTCTGCGAGCGTGTCTGTATGTCTGCGAGCGTGTCTGTATGTCTGCGAGTGTGTCTGTATGTCTGCGAGCGTGTCTGTATGTCTGCGAGCGTGTCTGTATGTCTGCGAGCGTGTCTGCGAGTGTGTCTGTATGTCTGCGAGTGTGTCTGTATGTCTGCGAGTGTGTCTGCGAGTGTGTCTGTATGTCTGCGAGTGTGTCTGTATGTCTGCGAGTGTGTCTGTATGTCTGCGAGCGTGTCTGTATGTCTGCGAGTGTGTCTGTATGTCTGCGAGTGTGTCTGCGAGTGTGTCTGTATGTCTGCGAGCGTGTCTGTATGTCTGCGAGCGTGTCTGTATGTCTGCGAGTGTGTCTGTATGTCTGCGAGCGTGGCTGCGAGTGTGTCTGTATGTCTGCGAGTGTGTCTGTATGTCTGCGAGTGTGTCTGTATGTCTGCGAGTGTGTCTGTATGTCTGCGAGTGTGTCTGTATGTCTGCGAGTGTGTCTGTATGTCTGCGAGCGTGTCTGTATGTCTGCGAGTGTGTCTGTATGTCTGCGAGCGTGTCTGTATGTCTGCGAGCGTGTCTGTATGTCTGCGAGTGTGTCTGTATGTCTGCGAGCGTGGCTGCGAGTGTGTCTGTATGTCTGCGAGTGTGTCTGTATGTCTGCGAGTGTGTCTGTATGTCTGCGAGTGTGTCTGTATGTCTGCGAGTGTGTCTGTATGTCTGCGAGCGTGTCTGTATGTCTGCGAGCGTGTCTGTATGTCTGCGAGTGTGTCTGTATGTCTGCGAGCGTGGCTGCGAGTGTGTCTGTATGTCTGCGAGTGTGTCTGTATGTCTGCGAGAGTGTCTGTATGTCTGCGAGAGTGTCTGTATGTCTGCGAGTGTGTCTGTATGTCTGCGAGTGTGTCTGTATGTCTGCGAGAGTGTCTGTATGTCTGCGAGTGTGTCTGTATGTCTGCGAGCGTGTCTGTATGTCTGCGAGCGTGTCTGTATGTCTGCGAGCGTGTCTGCGAGTGTGTCTGTATGTCTGCGAGTGTGTCTGTATGGCTGCGAGTGTGTCTGTATGTCTGCGAGCGTGTCTGCGAGTGTGTCTGTATGTCTGCGAGCGTGTCTGTATGTCTGCGAGTGTGTCTGTATGTCTGCGAGTGTGTCTGTATGGCTGCGAGTGTGTCTGTATGTTTGCGAGCGTGTCTGTATGTCTGCGAGCGTGTCTGTATGTCTGCGAGCGTGTCTGTATAACTGCGAGAGTGTCTGTATGTCTGCGAGTGTGTCTGTATGTCTGCGAGTGTGTCTGTATGTCTGCGAGTGTGTCTGTATGTCTGCGAGTGTGTCTGTATGTCTGCGAGTGTGTCTGTATGTCTGCGAGTGTGTCTGTATGTCTGCGAGCGTGTCTGTATGTCTGCGAGTGTGTCTGTATGTCTGCGAGTGTGTCTGTATGTCTGCGAGCGTGTCTGTATGTCTGCGAGCGTGTCTGTATGTCTGCGAGTGTGTCTGTATGTCTGCGAGTGTGTCTGTATGTCTGCGAGTGTGTCTGTATGTCTGCGAGTGTGTCTGTATGTCTGCGAGTGTGTCTGTATGTCTGCGAGCGTGTCTGTATGTCTGCGAGTGTGTCTGCGAGCGTGTCTGTATGTCTGCGAGTGTGTCTGTATGTCTGCGAGCGTGTTTGTATGTCTGCGAGTGTGTCTGTATGTCTGCGAGTGTGTCTGTATGTCTGCGAGTGTGTCTGCGAGCGTGTCTGTATGTCTGCGAGCGTGTCTGTATGTCTGCGAGCGTGTCTGTATGTCTGCGAGTGTGTCTGTATGTCTGCGAGCGTGTCTGTATGTCTGCGAGCGTGTCTGTATGTCTGCGAGTGTGTCTGTATGTCTGCGAGTGTGTCTGTATGTCTGCGAGCGTGTCTGTATGTCTGCGAGCGTGTCTGTATGTCTGCGAGTGTGTCTGTATGTCTGCGAGTGTGTCTGCGAGCGTGTCTGTATGTCTGCGAGTGTGTCTGTATGTCTGCGAGTGTGTCTGTATGTCTGCGAGTGTGTCTGTATGTCTGCGAGCGTGTCTGTATGTCTGCGAGTGTGTCTGTATGTCTGCGAGCGTGTCTGTATGTCTGCGAGCGTGTCTGTATGTCTGCGAGCGTGTCTGTATGTCTGCGAGTGTGTCTGTATGTCTGCGAGCGTGTCTGTATGTCTGCGAGTGTGTCTGTATGTCTGCGAGCGTGTCTGTATGTCTGCGAGTGTGTCTGCGAGTGTGTCTGTATGTCTGCGAGTGTGTCTGTATGTCTGCGAGTGTGTCTGTATGTCTGCGAGTGTGTCTGCGAGTGTGTCTGTATGGCTGCGAGTGTGTCTGTATGTCTGCGAGTGTGTCTGTATGGCTGCGAGTGTGTCTGTATGTCTGCGAGCGTGTCTGTATGTCTGCGAGTGTGTCTGCGAGTGTGTCTGTATGGCTGCGAGTGTGTCTGTATGTCTGCGAGTGTGTCTGTATGGCTGCGAGTGTGTCTGTATGTCTGCGAGTGTGTCTGTATGTCTGCGAGTGTGTCTGTATGGCTGCGAGTGTGTCTGTATGTCTGCGAGTGTGTCTGTATGGCTGCGAGTGTGTCTGTATGTCTGCGAGTGTGTCTGTATGTCTGCGAGCGTGTCTGTATGTCTGCGAGTGTGTCTGTATGTCTGCGAGCGTGTCTGTATGTCTGCGAGCGTGTCTGCGAGCGTGTCTGTATGTCTGCGAGTGTGTCTGTATGTCTGCGAGCGTGTCTGTATGTCTGCGAGCGTGTCTGTATGTCTGCGAGTGTGTCTGTATGTCTGCGAGCGTGTCTGTATGTCTGCGAGTGTGTCTGTATGTCTGCGAGTGTGTCTGTATGTCTGCGAGCGTGTCTGCGAGTGTGTCTGTATGTCTGCGAGCGTGTCTGTATGTCTGCGAGTGTGTCTGTATGTCTGCGAGTGTGTCTGTATGTCTGCGAGTGTGTCTGTATGTCTGCGAGTGTGTCTGTATGTCTGCGAGCGTGTCTGTATGTCTGCGAGCGTGTCTGCGAGTGTGTCTGTATGTCTGCGAGTGTGTCTGTATGTCTGCGAGTGTGTCTGTATGTCTGCGAGTGTGTCTGTATGTCTGCGAGTGTGTCTGTATGTCTGCGAGCGTGTCTGCGAGTGTGTCTGTATGTCTGCGAGCGTGTCTGTATGTCTGCGAGTGTGTCTGTATGTCTGCGAGTGTGTCTGTATGTCTGCGAGTGTGTCTGTATGTCTGCGAACGTGTCTGCGAGTGTGTCTGTATTTCTGCGAGTGTGTCTGTATGTCTGCGAGTGTGTCTGTATGTCTGCGAGTGTGTCTGTATGTCTGCGAACGTGTCTGCGAGTGTGTCTGTATTTCTGCGAGCGTGTCTGTATGTCTGCGAGTGTGTCTGTATGTCTGCGAGTGTGTCTGTATGTCTGCGAGTGTGTCTGTATGTCTGCGAGCGTGTCTGTATGTCTGCGAGTGTGTCTGTATGTCTGCGAGTGTGTCTGTATGTCTGCGAACGTGTCTGCGAGTGTGTCTGTATTTCTGCGAACGTGTCTGCGAGTGTGTCTGTATTTCTGCGAGTGTGTCTGTATGTCTGCGAACGTGTCTGCGAGTGTGTCTGTATTTCTGCGAGCGTGTCTGTATGTCTGCGAGTGTGTCTGTATGTCTGCGAGTGTGTCTGTATGTCTGCGAGCGTGTCTGTATGTCTGCGAGCGTGTCTGTATGTCTGCGAGCGTGTCTGTATGTCTGCGAGTGTGTCTGTATGTCTGCGAGTGTGTCTGTATGTCTGCGAACGTGTCTGCGAGTGTGTCTGTATTTCTGCGAACGTGTCTGCGAGTGTGTCTGTATGTCTGCGAACGTGTCTGCGAGTGTGTCTGTATTTCTGCGAACGTGTCTGCGAGTGTGTCTGTATGTCTGCGAGTGTGTCTGTATGTCTGCGAGTGTGTCTGTATGTCTGCGAGCGTGTCTGTATGTCTGCGAGTGTGTCTGTATGTCTGCGAGTGTGTCTGTATGTCTGCGAGTGTGTCTGTATGGCTGCGAGTGTGTCTGTATGTCTGCGAGCGTGTCTGTATGTCTGCGAGCGTGTCTGTATGTCTGCGAGTGTGTCTGTATGTCTGCGAGTGTGTCTGTATGGCTGCGAGTGTGTCTGTATGTTTGCGAGCGTGTCTGTATGTCTGCGAGCGTGTCTGCGAGCGTGTCTGTATGTCTGCGAGCGTGTCTGCGAGCGTGTCTGCGAGCGTGTCTGTATGTCTGCGAGCGTGTCTGTATGTCTGCGAGCGTGTCTGTATGTCTGCGAGCGTGTCTGTATAACTGCGAGAGTGTCTGCGAGTGTGTCTGTATGTCTGCGAGTGTGTCTGTATGTCTGCGAGTGTGTCTGTATGTCTGCGAGTGTGTCTGTATGTCTGCGAGTGTGTCTGTATGTCTGCGAGTGTGTCTGCGAGCGTGTCTGTATGTCTGCGAGTGTGTCTGTATGTCTGCGAGTGTGTCTGTATGTCTGCGAGTGTGTCTGTATGTCTGCGAGTGTGTCTGTATGTCTGCGAGTGTGTCTGTATGTCTGCGAGTGTGTCTGCGAGCGTGTCTGTATGTCCGCGAGTGTGTCTGTATGTCTGCGAGCGTGTCTGTATGTCTGCGAGTGTGTCTGTATGTCTGCGAGCGTGTCTGTATGGCTGCGAGTGTGTCTGTATGTCTGCGAGCGTGTCTGTATGTCTGCGAGCGTGTCTGTATGTCTGCGAGCGTGTCTGTATGTCTGCGAGTGTGTCTGTATGTCTGCGAGTGTGTCTGTATGTCTGCGAGTGTGTCTATGTCTGCGAGCGTGTCTGTATGTCTGCGAGTGTGTCTGTATGTCTGCGAGCGTGTCTGCGAGTGTGTCTGTATGTCTGCGAGTGTGTCTGTATGTCTGCGAGCGTGTCTGCGAGTGTGTCTGTATGTCTGCGAGCGTGTCTGCGAGTGTGTCTGTATGTCTGCGAGTGTGTCTGTATGTCTGCGAGTGTGTCTGTATGTCTGCGAGTGTGTCTATGTCTGCGAGCGTGTCTGTATGTCTGCGAGTGTGTCTGTATGTCTGCGAGTGTGTCTGTATGTCTGCGAGTGTGTCTGTATGTCTGCGAGTGTGTCTGTATGTCTGCGAGTGTGTCTGTATGTCTGCGAGCGTGTCTGTATGTCTGCGAGCGTGTCTGTATGTCTGCGAGCGTGTCTGTATGTCTGCGAGTGTGTCTGTATGTCTGCGAGCGTGTCTGTATGTCTGCGAGTGTGTCTGCGAGTGTGTCTGTATGTCTGCGAGCGTGTCTGCGAGTGTGTCTGTATGTCTGCGAGTGTGTCTGCGAGTGTGTCTGTATGTCTGCGAGCGTGTCTGCGAGTGTGTCTGTATGTCTGCGAGTGTGTCTGCGAGTGTGTCTGTATGTCTGCGAGCGTGTCTGTATGTCTGCGAGCATGTCTGTATGTCTGCGAGTGTGTCTGCGAGTGTGTCTGTATGTCTGCGAGTGTGTCTGTATGTCTGCGAGCGTGTCTGTATGTCTGCGAGTGTGTCTGTATGTCTGCGAGTCTGTCTGTATGTCTGCGAGTGTGTCTGCGAGTCTGTCTGTATGTCTGCGAGTGTGTCTGCGAGTCTGTCTGTATGTCTGCGAGTGTGTCTGCGAGTCTGTCTGTATGTCTGCGAGTGTGTCTGCGAGTCTGTCTGTATGTCTGCGAGTGTGTCTGTATGTCTGCGAGCGTGTCTGTATGTCTGCGAGTGTGTCTGTATGTCTGCGAGTGTGTCTGTATGTCTGCGAGCGTGTCTGTATGTCTGCGAGTGTGTCTGTATGTCTGCGAGTCTGTCTGTATGTCTGCGAGTGTGTCTGTATGTCTGCGAGTGTGTCTGTATGTCTGCGAGCATGTCTGTATGTCTGCGAGTGTGTCTGCGAGTGTGTCTGTATGTCTGCGAGTGTGTCTGCGAGTGTGTCTGCGAGTGTGTCTGCGAGTGTGTCTGCGAGTGTGTCTGTATGTCTGCGAGTGTGTCTGTATGTCTGCGAGCGTGTCTGTATGTCTGCGAGTCTGTCTGTATGTCTGCGAGTCTGTCTGTATGTCTGCGAGTGTGTCTGTATGTCTGCGAATGTGTCTGTATGTCTGCGAGTCTGTCTGTATGTCTGCGAGCGTGTCTGTATGTCTGCGAGTGTGTCTGTATGTCTGCGAGTGTGTCTGTATGTCTGCGAGTGTGTCTGTATGTCTGCGAGCGTGTCTGTATGTCTGCGAGCGTGTCTGTATGTCTGCGAGCGTGTCTGTATGTCTGCGAGTGTGTCTGTATGTCTGCGAGTGTGTCTGTATGTCTGCGAGTCTGTCTGTATGTCTGCGAGTGTGTCTGCGAGTCTGTCTGTATGTCTGCGAGTGTGTCTGCGAGTCTGTCTGTATGTCTGCGAGTGTGTCTGCGAGTCTGTCTGTATGTCTGCGAGTGTGTCTGCGAGTCTGTCTGTATGTCTGCGAGTGTGTCTGTATGTCTGCGAGCGTGTCTGTATGTCTGCGAGTGTGTCTGTATGTCTGCGAGTGTGTCTGTATGTCTGCGAGCGTGTCTGTATGTCTGCGAGTGTGTCTGTATGTCTGCGAGTCTGTCTGTATGTCTGCGAGTGTGTCTGTATGTCTGCGAGTGTGTCTGTATGTCTGCGAGCATGTCTGTATGTCTGCGAGTGTGTCTGCGAGTGTGTCTGTATGTCTGCGAGTGTGTCTGCGAGTGTGTCTGCGAGCGTGTCTGTATGTCTGCGAGTGTGTCTGCGAGCGTGTCTGTATGTCTGCGAGTGTGTCTGTATGTCTGCGAGTGTGTCTGTATGTCCGCGAGTGTGTCTGTATGTCTGCGAGCGTGTCTGTATGTCTGCGAGTGTGTCTGTATGTCTGCGAGCGTGTCTGTATGGCTGCGAGTGTGTCTGTATGTCTGCGAGCGTGTCTGTATGTCTGCGAGCGTGTCTGTATGTCTGCGAGCGTGTCTGTATGTCTGCGAGTGTGTCTGTATGTCTGCGAGTGTGTCTGTATGTCTGCGAGTGTGTCTATGTCTGCGAGCGTGTCTGTATGTCTGCGAGTGTGTCTGTATGTCTGCGAGCGTGTCTGCGAGTGTGTCTGTATGTCTGCGAGCGTGTCTGCGAGTGTGTCTGTATGTCTGCGAGCGTGTCTGTATGTCTGCGAGTGTGTCTGTATGTCTGCGAGTGTGTCTATGTCTGCGAGCGTGTCTGTATGTCTGCGAGTGTGTCTGTATGTCTGCGAGTGTGTCTGTATGTCTGCGAGTGTGTCTGTATGTCTGCGAGTGTGTCTGTATGTCTGCGAGTGTGTCTGTATGTCTGCGAGCGTGTCTGTATGTCTGCGAGCGTGTCTGTATGTCTGCGAGCGTGTCTGTATGTCTGCGAGTGTGTCTGTATGTCTGCGAGCGTGTCTGTATGTCTGCGAGTGTGTCTGCGAGTGTGTCTGTATGTCTGCGAGCGTGTCTGCGAGTGTGTCTGTATGTCTGCGAGTGTGTCTGCGAGTGTGTCTGTATGTCTGCGAGCGTGTCTGCGAGTGTGTCTGTATGTCTGCGAGTGTGTCTGCGAGTGTGTCTGTATGTCTGCGAGCGTGTCTGTATGTCTGCGAGCATGTCTGTATGTCTGCGAGTGTGTCTGCGAGTGTGTCTGTATGTCTGCGAGTGTGTCTGTATGTCTGCGAGCGTGTCTGTATGTCTGCGAGTGTGTCTGTATGTCTGCGAGTCTGTCTGTATGTCTGCGAGTGTGTCTGCGAGTCTGTCTGTATGTCTGCGAGTGTGTCTGCGAGTCTGTCTGTATGTCTGCGAGTGTGTCTGCGAGTCTGTCTGTATGTCTGCGAGTGTGTCTGTATGTCTGCGAGCGTGTCTGTATGTCTGCGAGTGTGTCTGTATGTCTGCGAGTGTGTCTGTATGTCTGCGAGCGTGTCTGTATGTCTGCGAGTGTGTCTGTATGTCTGCGAGTCTGTCTGTATGTCTGCGAGTGTGTCTGTATGTCTGCGAGTGTGTCTGTATGTCTGCGAGCATGTCTGTATGTCTGCGAGTGTGTCTGCGAGTGTGTCTGTATGTCTGCGAGTGTGTCTGCGAGTGTGTCTGCGAGTGTGTCTGCGAGTGTGTCTGCGAGTGTGTCTGTATGTCTGCGAGTGTGTCTGTATGTCTGCGAGCGTGTCTGTATGTCTGCGAGTCTGTCTGTATGTCTGCGAGTCTGTCTGTATGTCTGCGAGTGTGTCTGTATGTCTGCGAATGTGTCTGTATGTCTGCGAGTCTGTCTGTATGTCTGCGAGCGTGTCTGTATGTCTGCGAGTGTGTCTGTATGTCTGCGAGTGTGTCTGTATGTCTGCGAGTGTGTCTGTATGTCTGCGAGCGTGTCTGTATGTCTGCGAGCGTGTCTGTATGTCTGCGAGTGTGTCTGTATGTCTGCGAGCGTGTCTGTATGTCTGCGAGCGTGTCTGTATGTCTGCGAGCGTGTCTGTATGTCTGCGAGTGTGTCTGTATGTCTGCGAGCGTGTCTGCATGTCTGCGAGTGTGTCTGTATGTCTGCGAGCGTGTCTGTATGTCTGCGAGCGTGTCTGTATGTCTGCGAGCGTGTCTGTATGTCTGCGAGTGTGTCTGTATGTCTGCGAGCGTGTCTGTATGTCTGCGAGCGTGTCTGTATGTCTGCGAGCGTGTCTGTATGTCTGCGAGTGTGTCTGTATGTCTGCGAGTGTGTCTGTATGTCTGCGAGTGTGTCTGTATGTCTGCGAGTGTGTCTGTATGTCTGCGAGCGTGTCTGTATGTCTGCGAGCGTGTCTGTATGTCTGCGAGTGTGTCTGTATGTCTGCGAGCGTGTCTGTATGTCTGCGAGCGTGTCTGTATGTCTGCGAGTGTGTCTGCGAGCGTGTCTGTATGTCTGCGAGTGTGTCTGCGAGCGTGTCTGTATGTCTGCGAGTGTGTCTGCGAGCGTGTCTGTATGTCTGCGAGCGTGTCTGTATGTCTGCGAGTGTGTCTGTATGTCTGCGAGTGTGTCTGCGAGCGTGTCTGTATGTCTGCGAGCGTGTCTGTATGTCTGCGAGCGTGTCTGCGAGTGTGTCTGTATGTCTGCGAGCGTGTCTGTATGTCTGCGAGCGTGTCTGCGAGCGTGTCTGTATGTCTGCGAGTGTGTCTGCGAGCGTGTCTGTATGTCTGCGAGCGTGTCTGTATGTCTGCGAGCGTGTCTGCGAGCGTGTCTGTATGTCTGCGAGTGTGTCTGCGAGCGTGTCTGTATGTCTGCGAGCGTGTCTGTATGTCTGCGAGCGTGTCTGCGAGTGTGTCTGTATGTCTGCGAGCGTGTCTGTATGTCTGCGAGCGTGTCTGTATGTCTGCGAGTGTGTCTGTATGTCTGCGAGCGTGTCTGTATGTCTGCGAGTGTGTCTGCGAGTGTGTCTGCGAGCGTGTCTGTATGTCTGCGAGTGTGTCTGTATGTCTGCGAGCGTGTCTGTATGTCTGCGAGTGTGTCTGTATGTCTGCGAGTCTGTCTGTATGTCTGCGAGTGTGTCTGTATGTCTGCGAGCGTGTCTGTATGTCTGCGAGTGTGTCTGTATGTCTGCGAGCGTGTCTGTATGTCTGCGAGCGTGTCTGTATGTCTGCGAGTGTGTCTGTATGTCTGCGAGTGTGTCTGTATGTCTGCGAGTGTGTCTGTATGTCTGCGAGTGTGTCTGTATGTCTGCGAGTGTGTCTGTATGTCTGCGAGCGTGTCTGCATGTCTGCGAGTGTGTCTGTATGTCTGCGAGTGTGTCTGTATGTCTGCGAGCGTGTCTGTATGTCTGCGAGCGTGTCTGTATGTCTGCGAGTGTGTCTGTATGTCTGCGAGCGTGTCTGTATGTCTGCGAGCGTGTCTGTATGTCTGCGAGCGTGTCTGCGAGTGTGTCTGTATGTCTGCGAGTGTGTCTGTATGTCTGCGAGTGTGTCTGCGAGTGTGTCTGTATGTCTGCGAGTGTGTCTGTATGTCTGCGAGTGTGTCTGTATGTCTGCGAGCGTGTCTGTATGTCTGCGAGTGTGTCTGTATGTCTGCGAGTGTGTCTGCGAGTGTGTCTGTATGTCTGCGAGCGTGTCTGTATGTCTGCGAGCGTGTCTGTATGTCTGCGAGTGTGTCTGTATGTCTGCGAGCGTGGCTGCGAGTGTGTCTGTATGTCTGCGAGTGTGTCTGTATGTCTGCGAGTGTGTCTGTATGTCTGCGAGTGTGTCTGTATGTCTGCGAGTGTGTCTGTATGTCTGCGAGTGTGTCTGTATGTCTGCGAGCGTGTCTGTATGTCTGCGAGTGTGTCTGTATGTCTGCGAGCGTGTCTGTATGTCTGCGAGCGTGTCTGTATGTCTGCGAGCGTGTCTGTATGTCTGCGAGTGTGTCTGTATGTCTGCGAGCGTGGCTGCGAGTGTGTCTGTATGTCTGCGAGTGTGTCTGTATGTCTGCGAGTGTGTCTGTATGTCTGCGAGTGTGTCTGTATGTCTGCGAGTGTGTCTGTATGTCTGCGAGCGTGTCTGTATGTCTGCGAGCGTGTCTGTATGTCTGCGAGTGTGTCTGTATGTCTGCGAGCGTGGCTGCGAGTGTGTCTGTATGTCTGCGAGTGTGTCTGTATGTCTGCGAGAGTGTCTGTATGTCTGCGAGAGTGTCTGTATGTCTGCGAGTGTGTCTGTATGTCTGCGAGTGTGTCTGTATGTCTGCGAGAGTGTCTGTATGTCTGCGAGTGTGTCTGTATGTCTGCGAGCGTGTCTGTATGTCTGCGAGCGTGTCTGTATGTCTGCGAGCGTGTCTGCGAGTGTGTCTGTATGTCTGCGAGTGTGTCTGTATGGCTGCGAGTGTGTCTGTATGTCTGCGAGCGTGTCTGCGAGTGTGTCTGTATGTCTGCGAGCGTGTCTGTATGTCTGCGAGTGTGTCTGTATGTCTGCGAGTGTGTCTGTATGGCTGCGAGTGTGTCTGTATGTTTGCGAGCGTGTCTGTATGTCTGCGAGCGTGTCTGTATGTCTGCGAGCGTGTCTGTATAACTGCGAGAGTGTCTGTATGTCTGCGAGTGTGTCTGTATGTCTGCGAGTGTGTCTGTATGTCTGCGAGTGTGTCTGTATGTCTGCGAGTGTGTCTGTATGTCTGCGAGTGTGTCTGTATGTCTGCGAGTGTGTCTGTATGTCTGCGAGCGTGTCTGTATGTCTGCGAGTGTGTCTGTATGTCTGCGAGTGTGTCTGTATGTCTGCGAGCGTGTCTGTATGTCTGCGAGCGTGTCTGTATGTCTGCGAGTGTGTCTGTATGTCTGCGAGTGTGTCTGTATGTCTGCGAGTGTGTCTGTATGTCTGCGAGTGTGTCTGTATGTCTGCGAGTGTGTCTGTATGTCTGCGAGCGTGTCTGTATGTCTGCGAGTGTGTCTGCGAGCGTGTCTGTATGTCTGCGAGTGTGTCTGTATGTCTGCGAGCGTGTTTGTATGTCTGCGAGTGTGTCTGTATGTCTGCGAGTGTGTCTGTATGTCTGCGAGTGTGTCTGCGAGCGTGTCTGTATGTCTGCGAGCGTGTCTGTATGTCTGCGAGCGTGTCTGTATGTCTGCGAGTGTGTCTGTATGTCTGCGAGCGTGTCTGTATGTCTGCGAGCGTGTCTGTATGTCTGCGAGTGTGTCTGTATGTCTGCGAGTGTGTCTGTATGTCTGCGAGCGTGTCTGTATGTCTGCGAGCGTGTCTGTATGTCTGCGAGTGTGTCTGTATGTCTGCGAGTGTGTCTGCGAGCGTGTCTGTATGTCTGCGAGTGTGTCTGTATGTCTGCGAGTGTGTCTGTATGTCTGCGAGTGTGTCTGTATGTCTGCGAGCGTGTCTGTATGTCTGCGAGTGTGTCTGTATGTCTGCGAGCGTGTCTGTATGTCTGCGAGCGTGTCTGTATGTCTGCGAGCGTGTCTGTATGTCTGCGAGTGTGTCTGTATGTCTGCGAGCGTGTCTGTATGTCTGCGAGTGTGTCTGTATGTCTGCGAGCGTGTCTGTATGTCTGCGAGTGTGTCTGCGAGTGTGTCTGTATGTCTGCGAGTGTGTCTGTATGTCTGCGAGTGTGTCTGTATGTCTGCGAGTGTGTCTGCGAGTGTGTCTGTATGGCTGCGAGTGTGTCTGTATGTCTGCGAGTGTGTCTGTATGGCTGCGAGTGTGTCTGTATGTCTGCGAGCGTGTCTGTATGTCTGCGAGTGTGTCTGCGAGTGTGTCTGTATGGCTGCGAGTGTGTCTGTATGTCTGCGAGTGTGTCTGTATGGCTGCGAGTGTGTCTGTATGTCTGCGAGTGTGTCTGTATGTCTGCGAGTGTGTCTGTATGGCTGCGAGTGTGTCTGTATGTCTGCGAGTGTGTCTGTATGGCTGCGAGTGTGTCTGTATGTCTGCGAGTGTGTCTGTATGTCTGCGAGCGTGTCTGTATGTCTGCGAGTGTGTCTGTATGTCTGCGAGCGTGTCTGTATGTCTGCGAGCGTGTCTGCGAGCGTGTCTGTATGTCTGCGAGTGTGTCTGTATGTCTGCGAGCGTGTCTGTATGTCTGCGAGCGTGTCTGTATGTCTGCGAGTGTGTCTGTATGTCTGCGAGCGTGTCTGTATGTCTGCGAGTGTGTCTGTATGTCTGCGAGTGTGTCTGTATGTCTGCGAGCGTGTCTGCGAGTGTGTCTGTATGTCTGCGAGCGTGTCTGTATGTCTGCGAGTGTGTCTGTATGTCTGCGAGTGTGTCTGTATGTCTGCGAGTGTGTCTGTATGTCTGCGAGTGTGTCTGTATGTCTGCGAGCGTGTCTGTATGTCTGCGAGCGTGTCTGCGAGTGTGTCTGTATGTCTGCGAGTGTGTCTGTATGTCTGCGAGTGTGTCTGTATGTCTGCGAGTGTGTCTGTATGTCTGCGAGTGTGTCTGTATGTCTGCGAGCGTGTCTGCGAGTGTGTCTGTATGTCTGCGAGCGTGTCTGTATGTCTGCGAGTGTGTCTGTATGTCTGCGAGTGTGTCTGTATGTCTGCGAGTGTGTCTGTATGTCTGCGAACGTGTCTGCGAGTGTGTCTGTATTTCTGCGAGTGTGTCTGTATGTCTGCGAGTGTGTCTGTATGTCTGCGAGTGTGTCTGTATGTCTGCGAACGTGTCTGCGAGTGTGTCTGTATTTCTGCGAGCGTGTCTGTATGTCTGCGAGTGTGTCTGTATGTCTGCGAGTGTGTCTGTATGTCTGCGAGTGTGTCTGTATGTCTGCGAGCGTGTCTGTATGTCTGCGAGTGTGTCTGTATGTCTGCGAGTGTGTCTGTATGTCTGCGAACGTGTCTGCGAGTGTGTCTGTATTTCTGCGAACGTGTCTGCGAGTGTGTCTGTATTTCTGCGAGTGTGTCTGTATGTCTGCGAACGTGTCTGCGAGTGTGTCTGTATTTCTGCGAGCGTGTCTGTATGTCTGCGAGTGTGTCTGTATGTCTGCGAGTGTGTCTGTATGTCTGCGAGCGTGTCTGTATGTCTGCGAGCGTGTCTGTATGTCTGCGAGCGTGTCTGTATGTCTGCGAGTGTGTCTGTATGTCTGCGAGTGTGTCTGTATGTCTGCGAACGTGTCTGCGAGTGTGTCTGTATTTCTGCGAACGTGTCTGCGAGTGTGTCTGTATGTCTGCGAACGTGTCTGCGAGTGTGTCTGTATTTCTGCGAACGTGTCTGCGAGTGTGTCTGTATGTCTGCGAGCGTGTCTGCGAGTGTGTCTGTATGTCTGCGAGCGTGTCTGTATGTCTGCGAGTGTGTCTGTATGTCTGCGAGTGTGTCTGTATGTCTGCGAGCGTGTCTGTATGTCTGCGAATGTGTCTGTATGTCTGCGAGCGTGTCTGTATGTCTGCGAGCGTGTCTGTATGTCTGCGAGCGTGTCTGCGAGCGTGTCTGTATGTCTGCGAGCGTGTCTGTATGTCTGCGAGTGTGTCTGCATGTCTGCGAGCGTGTCTGTATGTCTGCGAGCGTGTCTGTATGTCTGCGAGTGTGTCTGCATGTCTGCGAGTGTGTCTGTATGTCTGCGAGTGTGTCTGTATGTCTGCGAGCGTGTCTGTATGTCTGCGAGCGTGTCTGTATGTCTGCGAGCGTGTCTGCGAGCGTGTCTGTATGTCTGCGAGCGTGTCTGCGAGCGTGTCTGTATGTCTGCGAGCGTGTCTGTATGTCTGCGAGTGTGTCTGTATGTCTGCGAGCGTGTCTGTATGTCTGCGAGCGTGTCTGCGAGCGTGTCTGTATGTCTGCGAGCGTGTCTGCGAGCGTGTCTGTATGTCTGCGAGCGTGTCTGTATGTCTGCGAGTGTGTCTGTATGTCTGCGAGTGTGTCTGTATGTCTGCGAGCGTGTCTGTATGTCTGCGAGTGTGTCTGTATGTCTGCGAGTGTGTCTGTATGTCTGCGAGTGTGTCTGTATGTCTGCGAGCGTGTCTGTATGTCTGCGAGCGTGTCTGTATGTCTGCGAGCGTGTCTGTATGTCTGCGAGCGTGTCTGCGAGTGTGTCTGTATGTCTGCGAGCGTGTCTGTATGTCTGCGAGCGTGTCTGTATGTCTGCGAGCGTGTCTGCGAGCGTGTCTGTATGTCTGCGAGTGTGTCTGCGAGTGTGTCTGTATGTCTGCGAGTGTGTCTGTATGTCTGCGAGTGTGTCTGTATGTCTGCGAGTGTGTCTGTATGTCTGCGAGTGTGTCTGTATGTCTGCGAGCGTGTCTGTATGTCTGCGAGCGTGTCTGCGAGCGTGTCTGTATGTCTGCGAGCGTGTCTGCGAGCGTGTCTGTATGTCTGCGAGCGTGTCTGCGAGCGTGTCTGTATGTCTGCGAGAGTGTCTGTATGTCTGCGAGCGTGTCTGTATGTCTGCGAGCGTGTCTGTATGTCTGCGAGCGTGTCTGTATGTCTGCGAGCGTGTCTGCGAGTGTGTCTGTATGTCTGCGAGTGTGTCTGTATGTCTGCGAGCGTGTCTGTATGTCTGCGAGCGTGTCTGTATGTCTGCGAGCGTGTCTGTATGTCTGCGAGTGTGTCTGCGAGCGTGTCTGTATGTCTGCGAGTGTGTCTGTATGTCTGCGAGTGTGTCTGTATGTCTGCGAGTGTGTCTGTATGTCTGCGAGCGTGTCTGTATGTCTGCGAGCGTGTCTGTATGTCTGCGAGCGTGTCTGTATGTCTGCGAGTATGTCTGCGAGTGTGTCTGTATGTCTGCGAGCGTGTCTGTATGTCTGCGAGCGTGTCTGTATGTCTGCGAGCGTGTCTGTATGTCTGCGAGCGTGTCTGCGAGCGTGTCTGTATGTCTGCGAGTGTGTCTGTATGTCTGCGAGTGTGTCTGTATGTCTGCGAGCGTGTCTGTATGTCTGCGAGTGTGTCTGTATGTCTGCGAGTGTGTCTGTATGTCTGCGAGCGTGTCTGTATGTCTGCGAGTGTGTCTGTATGTCTGCGAGCGTGTCTGCGAGTGTGTCTGTATGTCTGCGAGTGTGTCTGTATGTCTGCGAGTGTGTCTGCGAGTGTGTCTGTATGTCTGCGAGTGTGTCTGTATGTCTGCGAGTGTGTCTGTATGTCTGCGAGCGTGTCTGTATGTCTGCGAGTGTGTCTGTATGTCTGCGAGTGTGTCTGCGAGTGTGTCTGTATGTCTGCGAGCGTGTCTGTATGTCTGCGAGCGTGTCTGTATGTCTGCGAGTGTGTCTGTATGTCTGCGAGCGTGGCTGCGAGTGTGTCTGTATGTCTGCGAGTGTGTCTGTATGTCTGCGAGTGTGTCTGTATGTCTGCGAGTGTGTCTGTATGTCTGCGAGTGTGTCTGTATGTCTGCGAGTGTGTCTGTATGTCTGCGAGCGTGTCTGTATGTCTGCGAGTGTGTCTGTATGTCTGCGAGCGTGTCTGTATGTCTGCGAGCGTGTCTGTATGTCTGCGAGTGTGTCTGTATGTCTGCGAGCGTGGCTGCGAGTGTGTCTGTATGTCTGCGAGTGTGTCTGTATGTCTGCGAGTGTGTCTGTATGTCTGCGAGTGTGTCTGTATGTCTGCGAGTGTGTCTGTATGTCTGCGAGCGTGTCTGTATGTCTGCGAGCGTGTCTGTATGTCTGCGAGTGTGTCTGTATGTCTGCGAGCGTGGCTGCGAGTGTGTCTGTATGTCTGCGAGTGTGTCTGTATGGCTGCGAGTGTGTCTGTATGTCTGCGAGAGTGTCTGTATGTCTGCGAGTGTGTCTGTATGTCTGCGAGCGTGTCTGTATGTCTGCGAGCGTGTCTGTATGTCTGCGAGCGTGTCTGCGAGTGTGTCTGTATGTCTGCGAGTGTGTCTGTATGGCTGCGAGTGTGTCTGTATGTCTGCGAGCGTGTCTGCGAGTGTGTCTGTATGTCTGCGAGTGTGTCTGTATGTCTGCGAGTGTGTCTGTATGTCTGCGAGTGTGTCTGTATGGCTGCGAGTGTGTCTGTATGTTTGCGAGCGTGTCTGTATGTCTGCGAGCGTGTCTGTATGTCTGCGAGCGTGTCTGTATAACTGCGAGAGTGTCTGCGAGTGTGTCTGTATGTCTGCGAGTGTGTCTGTATGTCTGCGAGTGTGTCTGTATGTCTGCGAGCGTGTCTGTATGTCTGCGAGCGTGTCTGTATGTCTGCGAGTGTGTCTGTATGTCTGCGAGTGTGTCTGTATGTCTGCGAGTGTGTCTGTATGTCTGCGAGCGTGTCTGTATGTCTGCGAGTGTGTCTGTATGTCTGCGAGTGTGTCTGTATGTCTGCGAGTGTGTCTGTATGTCTGCGAGTGTGTCTGTATGTCTGCGAGTGTGTCTGTATGTCTGCGAGTGTGTCTGTATGTCTGCGAGCGTGTCTGTATGTCTGCGAGTGTGTCTGCGAGCGTGTCTGTATGTCTGCGAGTGTGTCTGTATGTCTGCGAGCGTGTTTGTATGTCTGCGAGTGTGTCTGTATGTCTGCGAGTGTGTCTGTATGTCTGCGAGTGTGTCTGCGAGCGTGTCTGTATGTCTGCGAGCGTGTCTGTATGTCTGCGAGCGTGTCTGTATGTCTGCGAGTGTGTCTGTATGTCTGCGAGCGTGTCTGTATGTCTGCGAGCGTGTCTGTATGTCTGCGAGTGTGTCTGTATGTCTGCGAGTGTGTCTGTATGTCTGCGAGCGTGTCTGTATGTCTGCGAGCGTGTCTGTATGTCTGCGAGTGTGTCTGTATGTCTGCGAGTGTGTCTGCGAGCGTGTCTGTATGTCTGCGAGTGTGTCTGTATGTCTGCGAGTGTGTCTGTATGTCTGCGAGTGTGTCTGTATGTCTGCGAGCGTGTCTGTATGTCTGCGAGTGTGTCTGTATGTCTGCGAGCGTGTCTGTATGTCTGCGAGCGTGTCTGTATGTCTGCGAGCGTGTCTGTATGTCTGCGAGTGTGTCTGTATGTCTGCGAGCGTGTCTGTATGTCTGCGAGCGTGTCTGTATGTCTGCGAGTGTGTCTGCGAGTGTGTCTGTATGTCTGCGAGTGTGTCTGTATGTCTGCGAGTGTGTCTGTATGTCTGCGAGTGTGTCTGCGAGTGTGTCTGTATGGCTGCGAGTGTGTCTGTATGTCTGCGAGTGTGTCTGTATGGCTGCGAGTGTGTCTGTATGTCTGCGAGCGTGTCTGTATGTCTGCGAGTGTGTCTGCGAGTGTGTCTGTATGGCTGCGAGTGTGTCTGTATGTCTGCGAGTGTGTCTGTATGGCTGCGAGTGTGTCTGTATGTCTGCGAGTGTGTCTGTATGTCTGCGAGTGTGTCTGTATGGCTGCGAGTGTGTCTGTATGTCTGCGAGTGTGTCTGTATGGCTGCGAGTGTGTCTGTATGTCTGCGAGTGTGTCTGTATGTCTGCGAGCGTGTCTGTATGTCTGCGAGTGTGTCTGTATGTCTGCGAGCGTGTCTGTATGTCTGCGAGCGTGTCTGCGAGCGTGTCTGTATGTCTGCGAGCGTGTCTGTATGTCTGCGAGCGTGTCTGTATGTCTGCGAGCGTGTCTGTATGTCTGCGAGTGTGTCTGTATGTCTGCGAGCGTGTCTGTATGTCTGCGAGTGTGTCTGTATGTCTGCGAGTGTGTCTGTATGTCTGCGAGCGTGTCTGCGAGTGTGTCTGTATGTCTGCGAGCGTGTCTGTATGTCTGCGAGTGTGTCTGTATGTCTGCGAGTGTGTCTGTATGTCTGCGAGTGTGTCTGTATGTCTGCGAGTGTGTCTGTATGTCTGCGAGCGTGTCTGTATGTCTGCGAGCGTGTCTGCGAGTGTGTCTGTATGTCTGCGAGTGTGTCTGTATGTCTGCGAGTGTGTCTGTATGTCTGCGAGTGTGTCTGTATGTCTGCGAGTGTGTCTGTATGTCTGCGAGCGTGTCTGCGAGTGTGTCTGTATGTCTGCGAGCGTGTCTGTATGTCTGCGAGTGTGTCTGTATGTCTGCGAGTGTGTCTGTATGTCTGCGAGTGTGTCTGTATGTCTGCGAACGTGTCTGCGAGTGTGTCTGTATTTCTGCGAGTGTGTCTGTATGTCTGCGAGTGTGTCTGTATGTCTGCGAGTGTGTCTGTATGTCTGCGAACGTGTCTGCGAGTGTGTCTGTATTTCTGCGAGCGTGTCTGTATGTCTGCGAGTGTGTCTGTATGTCTGCGAGTGTGTCTGTATGTCTGCGAGTGTGTCTGTATGTCTGCGAGCGTGTCTGTATGTCTGCGAGTGTGTCTGTATGTCTGCGAGTGTGTCTGTATGTCTGCGAGTGTGTCTGTATGTCTGCGAGCGTGTCTGTATGTCTGCGAGTGTGTCTGTATGTCTGCGAGTGTGTCTGTATGTCTGCGAGCGTGTCTGTATGTCTGCGAGCGTGTCTGTATGTCTGCGAGCGTGTCTGTATGTCTGCGAGTGTGTCTGTATGTCTGCGAGTGTGTCTGTATGTCTGCGAACGTGTCTGCGAGTGTGTCTGTATTTCTGCGAACGTGTCTGCGAGTGTGTCTGTATGTCTGCGAACGTGTCTGCGAGTGTGTCTGTATTTCTGCGAACGTGTCTGCGAGTGTGTCTGTATGTCTGCGAGCGTGTCTGCGAGTGTGTCTGTATGTCTGCGAGCGTGTCTGTATGTCTGCGAGTGTGTCTGTATGTCTGCGAGTGTGTCTGTATGTCTGCGAGCGTGTCTGTATGTCTGCGAATGTGTCTGTATGTCTGCGAGCGTGTCTGTATGTCTGCGAGCGTGTCTGTATGTCTGCGAGCGTGTCTGCGAGCGTGTCTGTATGTCTGCGAGCGTGTCTGTATGTCTGCGAGTGTGTCTGCATGTCTGCGAGCGTGTCTGTATGTCTGCGAGCGTGTCTGTATGTCTGCGAGTGTGTCTGCATGTCTGCGAGTGTGTCTGTATGTCTGCGAGTGTGTCTGTATGTCTGCGAGCGTGTCTGTATGTCTGCGAGCGTGTCTGTATGTCTGCGAGCGTGTCTGCGAGCGTGTCTGTATGTCTGCGAGCGTGTCTGCGAGCGTGTCTGTATGTCTGCGAGCGTGTCTGTATGTCTGCGAGTGTGTCTGTATGTCTGCGAGCGTGTCTGTATGTCTGCGAGCGTGTCTGCGAGCGTGTCTGTATGTCTGCGAGCGTGTCTGCGAGCGTGTCTGTATGTCTGCGAGCGTGTCTGTATGTCTGCGAGTGTGTCTGTATGTCTGCGAGTGTGTCTGTATGTCTGCGAGCGTGTCTGTATGTCTGCGAGTGTGTCTGTATGTCTGCGAGTGTGTCTGTATGTCTGCGAGTGTGTCTGTATGTCTGCGAGCGTGTCTGTATGTCTGCGAGCGTGTCTGTATGTCTGCGAGCGTGTCTGTATGTCTGCGAGCGTGTCTGCGAGTGTGTCTGTATGTCTGCGAGCGTGTCTGTATGTCTGCGAGCGTGTCTGTATGTCTGCGAGCGTGTCTGCGAGCGTGTCTGTATGTCTGCGAGTGTGTCTGCGAGTGTGTCTGTATGTCTGCGAGTGTGTCTGTATGTCTGCGAGTGTGTCTGTATGTCTGCGAGTGTGTCTGTATGTCTGCGAGTGTGTCTGTATGTCTGCGAGCGTGTCTGTATGTCTGCGAGCGTGTCTGCGAGCGTGTCTGTATGTCTGCGAGCGTGTCTGCGAGCGTGTCTGTATGTCTGCGAGCGTGTCTGCGAGCGTGTCTGTATGTCTGCGAGAGTGTCTGTATGTCTGCGAGCGTGTCTGTATGTCTGCGAGCGTGTCTGTATGTCTGCGAGCGTGTCTGTATGTCTGCGAGCGTGTCTGCGAGTGTGTCTGTATGTCTGCGAGTGTGTCTGTATGTCTGCGAGCGTGTCTGTATGTCTGCGAGCGTGTCTGTATGTCTGCGAGCGTGTCTGTATGTCTGCGAGTGTGTCTGCGAGCGTGTCTGTATGTCTGCGAGTGTGTCTGTATGTCTGCGAGTGTGTCTGTATGTCTGCGAGTGTGTCTGTATGTCTGCGAGCGTGTCTGTATGTCTGCGAGCGTGTCTGTATGTCTGCGAGCGTGTCTGTATGTCTGCGAGTATGTCTGCGAGTGTGTCTGTATGTCTGCGAGCGTGTCTGTATGTCTGCGAGCGTGTCTGTATGTCTGCGAGCGTGTCTGTATGTCTGCGAGCGTGTCTGCGAGCGTGTCTGTATGTCTGCGAGTGTGTCTGTATGTCTGCGAGTGTGTCTGTATGTCTGCGAGCGTGTCTGTATGTCTGCGAGTGTGTCTGTATGTCTGCGAGTGTGTCTGTATGTCTGCGAGCGTGTCTGTATGTCTGCGAGTGTGTCTGTATGTCTGCGAGTGTGTCTGTATGTCTGCGAGCGTGTCTGTATGTCTGCGAGCGTGTCTGTATGTCTGCGAGCGTGTCTGTATGTCTGCGAGTGTGTCTGCGAGTGTGTCTGTATGTCTGCGAGCATGGCTGAGAGTGTGTCTGTATATCTGCGAGCGTGTCTGCGAGTGTGTCTGTATGTCTGCGAGCGTGTCTGTATGTCTGCGAGCGTGTCTGTATGTCTGCGAGCGTGTCTGTATGTCTGCGAGTGTGTCTGCGAGTGTGTCTGTATGTCTGCGAGCATGGCTGAGAGTGTGTCTGTATGTCTGCGAGCGTGTCTGCGAGTGTGTCTGTATGTCTGCGAGCATGGCTGAGAGTGTGTCTGTATATCTGCGAGCGTGTCTGTATGTCTGCGAGCGTGTCTGTATGTCTGCGAGCGTGTCTGTATGTCTGCGAGCGTGTCTGTATGTCTGCGAGCGTGTCTGTATGTCTGCGAGCGTGTCTGTATGTCTGCGAGCGTGTCTGTATGTCTGCGAGCGTGTCTGTATGTCTGCGAGTGTGTCTGTATGTCTGCGAGTGTGTCTGTATGTCTGCGAGCGTGTCTGTATGTCTGCTAGTGTGTCTGTATGTCTGCGAGCGTGTCTGTATGTCTGCGAGCGTGTCTGTATGTCTGCGAGTGTGTCTGTATGTCTGCGAGTGTGTCTGCGAGTGTGTCTGTATGTCTGCGAGCATGGCTGAGAGTGTGTCTGTATATCTGCGAGCGTGTCTGTATGTCTGCGAGCGTGTCTGTATGTCTGCGAGCGTGTCTGTATGTCTGCGAGCGTGTCTGTATGTCTGCGAGTGTGTCTGTATGTCTGCGAGGGTGTCTGTATGTCTGCGAGTGTGTCTGTATGTCTGCGAGTGTGTCTGTATGTCTGCGAGCGTGTCTGTATGTCTGCGAGCGTGTCTGTATGTCTGCGAGTGTGTCTTTATGTCTGCGAGCGTGTCTGTATGTCTGCGAGTGTGTCTGTATGTCTGCGAGCGTGTCTGTATGTCTGCGAGTGTGTCTGTATGTCTGCGAGTGTGTCTGTATGTCTGCGAGTGTGTCTGTATGTCTGCGAGTGTGTCTGTATGTCTGCGAGTGTGTCTGTATGTCTGCGAACGTGTCTGCGAGTGTGTCTGTATTTCTGCGAGTGTGTCTGTATGTCTGCGAACGTGTCTGCGAGTGTGTCTGTATTTCTGCGAGTGTGTCTGTATGTCTGCGAGTGTGTCTGTATGTCTGCGAGTGTGTCTGTATGTCTGCGAGTGTGTCTGTATGTCTGCGAGTGTGTCTGTATGTCTGCGAGTGTGTCTGTATGTCTGCGAGTGTGTCTGTATGTCTGCGAGTGTGTCTGTATGTCTGCGAGTGTGTCTGTATGTCTGCGAGCGTGTCTGTATGTCTGCGAGCGTGTCTGTATGTCTGCGAGCGTGTCTGTATGTCTGCGAGTGTGTCTGTATGTCTGCGAACGTGTCTGCGAGTGTGTCTGTATTTCTGCGAGTGTGTCTGTATGTCTGCGAACGTGTCTGCGAGTGTGTCTGTATTTCTGCGAGTGTGTCTGTATGTCTGCGAACGTGTCTGCGAGTGTGTCTGTATTTCTGCGAGTGTGTCTGTATGTCTGCGAACGTGTCTGCGAGTGTGTCTGTATGTCTGCGAGTGTGTCTGTATGTCTGCGAGTGTGTCTGTATGTCTGCGAGTGTGTCTGTATGTCTGCGAGTGTGTCTGTATGTCTGCGAGTGTGTCTGTATGTCTGCGAGTGTGTCTGTATGTCTGCGAGTGTGTCTGTATGTCTGCGAGCGTGTCTGTATGTCTGCGAGCGTGTCTGTATGTCTGCGAGCGTGTCTGTATGTCTGCGAGTGTGTCTGTATGTCTGCGAGTGTGTCTGTATGTCTGCGAACGTGTCTGCGAGTGTGTCTGTATTTCTGCGAACGTGTCTGCGAGTGTGTCTGTATGTCTGCGAACGTGTCTGCGAGTGTGTCTGTATTTCTGCGAACGTGTCTGCGAGTGTGTCTGTATGTCTGCGAGCGTGTCTGCGAGTGTGTCTGTATGTCTGCGAGCGTGTCTGTATGTCTGCGAGTGTGTCTGTATGTCTGCGAGTGTGTCTGTATGTCTGCGAGCGTGTCTGTATGTCTGCGAATGTGTCTGTATGTCTGCGAGCGTGTCTGTATGTCTGCGAGCGTGTCTGTATGTCTGCGAGCGTGTCTGCGAGCGTGTCTGTATGTCTGCGAGCGTGTCTGTATGTCTGCGAGTGTGTCTGCATGTCTGCGAGTGTGTCTGTATGTCTGCGAGTGTGTCTGTATGTCTGCGAGCGTGTCTGTATGTCTGCGAGCGTGTCTGTATGTCTGCGAGCGTGTCTGTATGTCTGCGAGCGTGTCTGTATGTCTGCGAGCGTGTCTGCGAGTGTGTCTGTATGTCTGCGAGTGTGTCTGTATGTCTGCGAGCGTGTCTGTATGTCTGCGAGCGTGTCTGTATGTCTGCGAGCGTGTCTGCGAGCGTGTCTGTATGTCTGCGAGTGTGTCTGCGAGTGTGTCTGTATGTCTGCGAGTGTGTCTGTATGTCTGCGAGTGTGTCTGTATGTCTGCGAGTGTGTCTGTATGTCTGCGAGTGTGTCTGTATGTCTGCGAGCGTGTCTGTATGTCTGCGAGCGTGTCTGCGAGCGTGTCTGTATGTCTGCGAGAGTGTCTGTATGTCTGCGAGCGTGTCTGTATGTCTGCGAGTGTGTCTGCGAGTGTGTCTGTATGTCTGCGAGCGTGTCTGTATGTCTGCGAGCGTGTCTGTATGTCTGCGAGTGTGTCTGTATGTCTGCGAGTGTGTCTGTATGTCTGCGAGCGTGTCTGTATGTCTGCGAGCGTGTCTGTATGTCTGCGAGCGTGTCTGTATGTCTGCGAGTGTGTCTGCGAGTGTGTCTGTATGTCTGCGAGCGTGTCTGTATGTCTGCGAGCGTGTCTGTATGTCTGCGAGTGTGTCTGTATGTCTGCGAGTGTGTCTGTATGTCTGCGAGTGTGTCTGTATGTCTGCGAGTGTGTCTGTATGTCTGCGAGCGTGTCTGTATGTCTGCGAGCGTGTCTGTATGTCTGCGAGCGTGTCTGTATGTCTGCGAGTGTGTCTGCGAGTGTGTCTGTATGTCTGCGAGCGTGTCTGTATGTCTGCGAGCGTGTCTGTATGTCTGCGAGCGTGTCTGTATGTCTGCGAGCGTGTCTGCGAGCGTGTCTGTATGTCTGCGAGTGTGTCTGTATGTCTGCGAGTGTGTCTGTATGTCTGCGAGCGTGTCTATATGTCTGCGAGTGTGTCTGTATGTCTGCGAGCGTGTCTGTATGTCTGCGAGTGTGTCTGTATGTCTGCGAGTGTGTCTGTATGTCTGCGAGCGTGTCTGTATGTCTGCGAGCGTGTCTGTATGTCTGCGAGCGTGTCTGTATGTCTGCGAGTGTGTCTGTATGTCTGCGAGCGTGTCTGTATGTCTGCGAGCGTGTCTGCGAGTGTGTCTGTATGTCTGCGAGCATGGCTGAGAGTGTGTCTGTATATCTGCGAGCGTGTCTGTATGTCTGCGAGCATGGCTGAGAGTGTGTCTGTATATCTGCGAGCGTGTCTGTATGTCTGCGAGCATGGCTGAGAGTGTGTCTGTATATCTGCGAGCGTGTCTGTATGTCTGCGAGCATGGCTGAGAGTGTGTCTGTATGTCTGCGAGCGTGTCTGTATGTCTGCGAGCGTGTCTGTATGTCTGCGAGCGTGTCTGTATGTCTGCGAGCGTGTCTGTATGTCTGCGAGCGTGTCTGTATGTCTGCGAGCGTGTCTGTATGTCTGCGAGTGTGTCTGTATGTCTGCGAGTGTGTCTGTATGTCTGCGAGTGTGTCTGTATGTCTGCGAGCGTGTCTGTATGTCTGCGAGCGTGTCTGTATGTCTGCGAGTGTGTCTTTATGTCTGCGAGCGTGTCTGTATGTCTGCGAGTGTGTCTGTATGTCTGCGAGCGTGTCTGCGAGGGTGTCTGTATGTCTGCGAGTGTGTCTGTATGTCTGCGAGTGTGTCTGTATGTCTGCGAGGGTGTCTGTATGTCTGCGAGCGTGTCTGTATGTCTGCGAGCGTGTCTGTATGTCTGCGAGCGTGTCTGTATGTCTGCGAGCGTGTCTGTATGTCTGCGAGCGTGTCTGTATGTCTGCGAGTGTGTCTGTATGTCTGCGAGTGTGTCTGTATGTCTGCGAGTGTGTCTGTATGTCTGCGAGTGTGTCTGTATGTCTGCGAGTGTGTCTGTATGTCTGCGAGCGTGTCTGTATGTCTGCGAGCGTGTCTGTATGTCTGCGAGCGTGTCTGTATGTCTGCGAGCGTGTCTGTATGTCTGCGAGCGTGTCTGTATGTCTGCGAGCGTGTCTGTATGTCTGCGAGTGTGTCTGTATGTCTGCGAGTGTGTCTGTATGTCTGAGAGTGTGTCTGTATATCTGCGAGTGTGTCTGTATGTCTGCGAGCGTGTCTGTATGTCTGCGAGCGTGTCTGTATGTCTGCGAGCGTGTCTGTATGTCTGCGAGTGTGTCTGTATGTCTGCGAGCGTGTCTGTATGTCTGCGAGTGTGTCTTTATGTCTGCGAGCGTGTCTGTATGTCTGCGAGTGTGTCTGTATGTCTGCGAGCGTGTCTGTATGTCTGCGAGCGTGTCTGCGAGTGTGTCTGTATGTCTGCTAGCGTGTCTGTATGTCTGCGAGTGTGTCTGTATGTCTGCTAGCGTGTCTGTATGTCTGCTAGCGTGTCTGTATGTCTGCGAGTGTGTCTGTATGTCTGCGAGTGTGTCTGTATGTCTGCGAGCGTGTCTGTATGTCTGCGAGTGTGTCTGTATGTCTGCGAGTGTGTCTTTATGTCTGCGAGTGTGTCTGTATGTCTGCGAGTGTGTCTGTATGTCTACGAGCGTGTCTGTATGTCTGCGAGCGTGTCTGCGAGTGTGTCTGTATGTCTGCTAGCGTGTCTGTATGTCTGCGAGCGTGTCTGTATGTCTGCGAGTGTGTCTGTATGTCTGCGAGTGTGTCTGTATGTCTGCGAGTGTGTCTGTATGTCTGCGAGCGTGTCTGCGAGTGTGTCTGTATGTCTGCGAGTGTGTCTGTATGTCTGCGAGTGTGTCTGTATGTCTGCGAGCGTGTCTGCGAGTGTGTCTGTATGTCTGCGAGCGTGTCTGTATGTCTGCGAGCGTGTCTGCGAGTGTGTCTGTATGTCTGCTAGCGTGTCTGTATGTCTGCGAGCGTGTCTGTATGTCTGCGAGTGTGTCTGTATGTCTGCGAGCGTGTCTTTATGTCTGCGAGTGTGTCTGTATGTCTGCGAGCGTGTCTGTATGTCTGCGAGCGTGTCTGTATGTCTGCGAGCGTGTCTGTATGTCTGCGAGCGTGTCTGTATGTCTGCGAGCGTGTCTGTATGTCTGCGAGCGTGTCTGTATGTCTGCGAGCGTGTCTGCGAGTGTGTCTGCGAGTGTGTCTGTATGTCTGCGAGCGTGTCTGTATGTCTGCGAGTGTGTCTGTATGTCTGCGAGTGTGTCTGTATGTCTGCGAGTGTGTCTGTATGTCTGCGAGCGTGTCTGTATGTCTGCGAGCGTGTCTGCGAGTGTGTCTGTATGTCTGCTAGCGTGTCTGTATGTCTGCGAGCGTGTCTGTATGTCTGCGAGTGTGTCTGTATGTCTGCGAGTGTGTCTGTATGTCTGCGAGTGTGTCTTTATGTCTGCGAGTGTGTCTGTATGTCTGCGAGTGTGTCTGTATGTCTGCGAGTGTGTCTTTATGTCTGCGAGTGTGTCTGTATGTCTGCGAGCGTGTCTGTATGTCTGCGAGCGTGTCTGCGAGTGTGTCTGTATGTCTGCGAGCGTGTCTGTATGTCTGCGAGTGTGTCTGTATGTCTGCGAGCGTGTCTGTATGTCTGCGAGCGTGTCTGTATGTCTGCGAGCGTGTCTGTATGTCTGCGAGCGTGTCTGTATGTCTGCGAGCGTGTCTGTATGTCTGCGAGCGTGTCTGTATGTCTGCGAGCGTGTCTGTATGTCTGCGAGTGTGTCTGTATGTCTGCGAGTGTGTCTGTATGTCTGCGAGTGTGTCTGTATGTCTGCGAGTGTGTCTGTATGTCTGCGAGTGTGTCTGTATGTCTGCGAGTGTGTCTGTATGTCTGCGAGCGTGTCTGCGAGTGTGTCTGTATGTCTGCGAGCGTGTCTGTATGTCTGCGAGTGTGTCTGTATGTCTGCGAGCGTGTCTGCGAGTGTGTCTGTATGGCTGCGAGTGTGTCTGTATGTCTGCGAGCGTGTCTGCGAGCGTGTCTGTATGTCTGCGAGCGTGTCTGTATGTCTGCGAGCGTGTCTGTATGTCTGCGAGTGTGTCTGTGTGTCTGCGAGTGTGTCTGTATGTCTGCGAGCGTGTCTGTATGTCTGCGAGCGTGTCTGTATGTCTGCGAGCGTGTCTGTATGTCTGCGAGTGTGTCTGTGTGTCTGCGAGCGTGTCTGTATGTCTGCGAGCGTGTCTGCGAGCGTGTCTGTATGTCTGCGAGCGTGTCTGTATGTCTGCGAGCGTGTCTGTATGTCTGCGAGTGTGTCTGTGTGTCTGCGAGTGTGTCTGTATGTCTGCGAGCGTGTCTGTATGTCTGCGAGCGTGTCTGTATGTCTGCGAGCGTGTCTGTATGTCTGCGAGCGTGTCTGCGAGCGTGTCTGTGTGTCTGCGAGTGTGTCTGTATGTCTGCGAGTGTGTCTGTATGTCTGCGAGTGTGTCTGTATGTCTGCGAGTGTGTCTGTATGTCTGCGAGCGTGTCTGCGAGTGTGTCTGTTTGTCTGCGAGCGTGTCTGCGAGTGTGTCTGTATGTCTGCGAGTGTGTCTGTATGTCTGCGAGTGTGTCTGTATGTCTGCGAGTGTGTCTGTATGTCTGCAAGTGTGTCTGTATGTCTGCAAGTGTGTCTGTATGTCTGCGAGCGTGTCTGCGAGTGTGTCTGTATGTCTGCGAGTGTGTCTGTATGTCTGCGAGTGTGTCTGTATGTCTGCGAGTGTGTCTGTATGTCTGCGAGTGTGTCTGTATGTCTGCGAGTGTGTCTGTATGTCTGCGAGTGTGTCTGTATGTCTGCGAGTGTGTCTGTATGTCTGCGAGTGTGTCTGTATGTCTGCGAGTGTGTCTGTATGTCTGCGAGTGTGTCTGTATGTCTGCGAGCGTGTCTGTTTGTCTGCGAGCGTGTCTGTATGTCTGCGAGTGTGTCTGTATGTCTGCGAGTGTGTCTGTATGTCTGCGAGTGTGTCTGTATGTCTGCGAGTGTGTCTGTATGTCTGCGAGTGTGTCTGTATGTCTGCGAGTGTGTCTGTATGTCTGCGAGTGTGTCTGTATGTCTGCGAGTGTGTCTGTATGTCTGCGAGTGTGTCTGTATGTCTGCGAGTGTGTCTGTATGTCTGCGAGCGTGTCTGTTTGTCTGCGAGTGTGTCTGTATGTCTGCGAGTGTGTCTGTATGTCTGCGAGTGTGTCTGTATGTCTGCGAGTGTGTCTGTATGTCTGCGAGTGTGTCTGTTTGTCTGCGAGCGTGTCTGTTTGTCTGCGAGCGTGTCTGTATGTCTGAGAGTGTGTCTGTATGTCTGCAAGTGTGTCTGTATGTCTGCGAGCGTGTCTGCGAGTGTGTCTGTATGTCTGCGAGTGTGTCTGTATGTCTGCGAGTGTGTCTGTATGTCTGCAAGTGTGTCTGTATGGCTGCGAGTGTGTCTGTATGTCTGCGAGCGTGTCTGTATGTCTGCGAGTGTGTCTGTATGTCTGCGAGTGTGTCTGTATGTCTGCGAGCGTGTCTGCGAGTGTGTCTGTATGTCTGCGAGTGTGTCTGTATGTCTGCGAGTGTGTCTGTATGTCTGCAAGTGTGTCTGTATGTCTGCGAGCGTGTCTGCGAGTGTGTCTGTTTGTCTGCGAGCGTGTCTGTATGTCTGAGAGTGTGTCTGTATGTCTGCAAGTGTGTCTGTATGTCTGCGAGCGTGTCTGCGAGTGTGTCTGTATGTCTGCGAGTGTGTCTGTATGTCTGCGAGTGTGTCTGTATGTCTGCGAGTGTGTCTGCGAGTGTGTCTGTATGTCTGCGAGTGTGTCTGTATGTCTGCGAGTGTGTCTGTATGTCTGCGAGCGTGTCTGCGAGTGTGTCTTTATGTCTGCGAGCGTGTCTGTATGTCTGCGAGCGTGTCTGCGAGTGTGTCTGTATGTCTGCGAGCGTGTCTGCGAGTGTGTCTGTATGTCTGCGAGTGTGTCTGTATGTCTGCGAGCGTGTCTGTATGTCTGCGAACGTGTCTGCGAGTGTGTCTGTATGTCTGCGAGTGTGTCTGTATGTCTGCGAGTGTGTCTGTATGTCTGCGAGTGTGTCTGTATGTCTGCGAGCGTGTCTGTATGTCTGCGAGCGTGTCTGCGAGTGTGTCTGTATGTCTGCTAGCGTGTCTGTATGTCTGCGAGCGTGTCTGTATGTCTGCGAGTGTGTCTGTATGTCTGCGAGTGTGTCTGTATGTCTGCGAGTGTGTCTTTATGTCTGCGAGTGTGTCTGTATGTCTGCGAGTGTGTCTGTATGTCTGCGAGTGTGTCTTTATGTCTGCGAGTGTGTCTGTATGTCTGCGAGCGTGTCTGTATGTCTGCGAGCGTGTCTGCGAGTGTGTCTGTATGTCTGCGAGCGTGTCTGTATGTCTGCGAGTGTGTCTGTATGTCTGCGAGCGTGTCTGTATGTCTGCGAGCGTGTCTGTATGTCTGCGAGCGTGTCTGTATGTCTGCGAGCGTGTCTGTATGTCTGCGAGCGTGTCTGTATGTCTGCGAGCGTGTCTGTATGTCTGCGAGCGTGTCTGTATGTCTGCGAGTGTGTCTGTATGTCTGCGAGTGTGTCTGTATGTCTGCGAGTGTGTCTGTATGTCTGCGAGTGTGTCTGTATGTCTGCGAGTGTGTCTGTATGTCTGCGAGTGTGTCTGTATGTCTGCGAGCGTGTCTGCGAGTGTGTCTGTATGTCTGCGAGCGTGTCTGTATGTCTGCGAGTGTGTCTGTATGTCTGCGAGCGTGTCTGCGAGTGTGTCTGTATGGCTGCGAGTGTGTCTGTATGTCTGCGAGCGTGTCTGCGAGCGTGTCTGTATGTCTGCGAGCGTGTCTGTATGTCTGCGAGCGTGTCTGTATGTCTGCGAGTGTGTCTGTGTGTCTGCGAGTGTGTCTGTATGTCTGCGAGCGTGTCTGTATGTCTGCGAGCGTGTCTGTATGTCTGCGAGCGTGTCTGTATGTCTGCGAGTGTGTCTGTGTGTCTGCGAGCGTGTCTGTATGTCTGCGAGCGTGTCTGCGAGCGTGTCTGTATGTCTGCGAGCGTGTCTGTATGTCTGCGAGCGTGTCTGTATGTCTGCGAGTGTGTCTGTGTGTCTGCGAGTGTGTCTGTATGTCTGCGAGCGTGTCTGTATGTCTGCGAGCGTGTCTGTATGTCTGCGAGCGTGTCTGTATGTCTGCGAGCGTGTCTGCGAGCGTGTCTGTATGTCTGCGAGCGTGTCTGTATGTCTGCGAGCGTGTCTGCGAGTGTGTCTGTATGTCTGCGAGCGTGGCTGCGAGTGTGTCTGTATGTCTGCGAGTGTGTCTGTATGTCTGCGAGCGTGTCTGCGAGCGTGTCTGTATGTCTGCGAGTGTGTCTGTATGTCTGCGAGCGTGGCTGCGAGTGTGTCTGTATGTCTGCGAGCGTGTCTGCGAGTGTGTCTGTATGTCTGCGAGCGTGTCTGCGAGTGTGTCTGTATGTCTGCGAGCGTGGCTGCGAGTGTGTCTGTATGTCTGCGAGCGTGTCTGCGAGTGTGTCTGTATGTCTGCGAGCGTGGCTGCGAGTGTGTCTGTATGTCTGCGAGCGTGGCTGCGAGTGTGTCTGTATGTCTGCGAGCGTGTCTGCGAGTGTGTCTGTATGTCTGCGAGCGTGTCTGCGAGTGTGTCTGTATGTCTGCGAGCGTGTCTGTATGTCTGCGAGTGTGTCTGTATGTCTGCGAGTGTGTCTGTATGTCTGCGAGCGTGTCTGTATGGCTGCGAGTGTGTCTGTATGTCTGCGAGTGTGTCTGTATGTCTGCGAGCGTGTCTGTATGTCTGCGAGTGTGTCTGTATGTCTGCGAGTGTGTCTGTATGTCTGCGAGTGTGTCTGTATGTCTGCGAGCGTGGCTGCGAGTGTGTCTGTATGTCTGCGAGTGTGTCTGTATGTCTGCGAGTGTGTCTGTATGTCTGTGAGTGTGTCTGTATGTCTGCGAGCGTGTCTGTGAGTGTGTCTGTATGTCTGCGAGTGTGTCTGTATGTCTGCGAGTGTGTCTGTATGTCTGCGAACGTGTCTGCGAGTGTGTCTGTATGTCTGCGAGTGTGTCTGTATGTCTGTGAGTGTGTCTGTATGTCTGCGAGCGTGTCTGTGAGTGTGTCTGTATGTCTGCGAACGTGTCTGCGAGCGTGTCAGTATGTCTGCGAGTGTGTCTGTATGTCTGCGAGTGTGTCTGTATGTCTGCGAGTGTGTCTGTATGTCTGCGAGTGTGTCTGTATGTCTGCGAACGTGTCTGCGAGCGTGTCTGTATGTCTGCGAGTGTGTCTGTATGTCTGCGAACGTGTCTGCGAGTGTGTCTGTATGTCTGCGAGTGTGTCTGTATGTCTGCGAGTGTGTCTGTATGTCTGCGAGTGTGTCTGTATGTCTGCGAGCGTGTCTGTATGTCTGCGAGTGTGTCTGTATGTCTGCGAGCGTGTCTGCGAGTGTGTCTGTATGTCTGCGAGTGTGTCTGTATGTCTGCGAGTGTGTCTGTATGTCTGCGAGCGTGTCTGTATGTCTGCGAACGTGTCTGTATGTCTGCGAGCGTGTCTGCGAGTGTGTCTGTATGTCTGCGAGTGTGTCTGTATGTCTGCGAGTGTGTCTGTATGTCTGCGAGCGTGTCTGTATGTCTGCGAGCGTGTCTGTATGTCTGCGAGCGTGTCTGCGAGTGTGTCTGTATGTCTGCGAGTGTGTCTGTATGTCTGCGAGTGTGTCTGTATGTCTGCGAGCGTGTCTGTATGTCTGCGAGCGTGTCTGTATGTCTGCGAACGTGTCTGCGAGTGTGTCTGTATGTCTGCGAGCGTGTCTGTATGTCTGCGAGCGTGTCTGCGAGTGTGTCTGTATGTCTGCGAGCGTGTCTGTATGTCTGCGAGCGTGTCTGCGAGTGTGTCTGTATGTCTGCGAACGTGTCTGTATGTCTGCGAACGTGTCTGCGAGTGTGTCTTTATGTCTGCGAGCGTGTCTGTATGTCTGCGAGTGTGTCTGTATGTCTGCGAGTGTGTCTGTATGTCTGCGAGTGTGTCTGTATGTCTGCGAGCGTGTCTGCGAGTGTGTCTGTATGTCTGCGAGCGTGTCTGTATGTCTGCGAGTGTGTCTGTATGTCTGCGAGTGTGTCTGTATGTCTGCGAGCGTGTCTGTATGTCTGCGAGTGTGTCTGTATGTCTGCGAGCGTGTCTGCGAGTGTGTCTGTATGTCTGCGAGTGTGTCTGTATGTCTGCGAGTGTGTCTGTATGTCTGCGAGCGTGTCTGTATGTCTGCGAGTGTGTCTGTATGTCTGCGAGTGTGTCTGTATGTCTGCGAGTGTGTCTGTATGTCTGCGAGTGTGTCTGTATGTCTGCGAGTGTGTCTGTATGTCTGCGAGCGTGTCTGCGAGTGTGTCTGTATGTCTGCGAGTGTGTCTGTATGTCTGCGAGTGTGTCTGTATGTCTGCGAGTGTGTCTGTATGTCTGCGAGTGTGTCTGTATGTCTGCGAGTGTGTCTGTATGTCTGCGAGTGTGTCTGTATGTCTGCGAGCGTGTCTGTATGTCTGCGAGCGTGTCTGTATGTCTGCGAGCGTGTCTGCGAGTGTGTCTGTATGTCTGCGAGTGTGTCTGTATGTCTGCGAGTGTGTCTGTATGTCTGCGAGCGTGTCTGTATGTCTGCGAACGTGTCTGCGAGTGTGTCTTTATGTCTGCGAGCGTGTCTGTATGTCTGCGAGTGTGTCTGTATGTCTGCGAGTGTGTCTGTATGTCTGCGAGTGTGTCTGTATGTCTGCGAGTGTGTCTGTATGTCTGCGAGTGTGTCTGTATGTCTGCGAGTGTGTCTGTATGTCTGCGAGTGTGTCTGTATGTCTGCGAGTGTGTCTGTATGTCTGCGAGTGTGTCTGTATGTCTGCGAGTGTGTCTGTATGTCTGCGAGCGTGTCTGTATGTCTGCGAGCGTGTCTGTATGTCTGCGAGCGTGTCTGTATGTCTGCGAGCGTGTCTGTATGTCTGCGAGCGTGTCTGTATGTCTGCGAGCGTGTCTGCGAGCGTGTCTGTATGTCTGCGAGTGTGTCTGTATGTCTGCGAGCGTGTCTGTATGTCTGCGAGTGTGTCTGTATGTCTGCGAGTGTGTCTGTATGTCTGCGAGCGTGTCTGTATGTCTGCGAGCGTGTCTGTATGTCTGCGAGTGTGTCTGTATGTCTGCGAGCGTGTCTGTATGTCTGCGAGCGTGTCTGTATGTCTGCGAGTGTGTCTGTATGTCTGCGAGTGTGTCTGTATGTCTGCGAGCGTGTCTGTATGCCTGCGAGCGTGTCTGCGAGTGTGTCTGTATGTCTGCGAGTGTGTCTGTATGTCTGCGAGCGTGGATGTATGTCTGCGAGCGTGTCTGTATGCCTGCGAGCGTGTCTGCGAGTGTGTCTGTATGTCTGCGAGTGTGTCTGTATGTCTGCGAGCGTGTCTGTATGTCTGCGAGCGTGTCTGTATGTCTGCGAGCGTGTCTGTATGTCTGCGAGTGTGTCTGTATGTCTGCGAGTGTGTCTGTATGTCTGCGAGTGTGTCTGTATGTCTGCGAGCGTGTCTGTATGTCTGCGAGCGTGTCTGTATGTCTGCGAGCGTGTCTGTATGTCTGCGAGCGTGTCTGTATGTCTGCGAGCGTGTCTGTATGTCTGCGAGCGTGTCTGCGAGCGTGTCTGTATGTCTGCGAGTGTGTCTGTATGTCTGCGAGTGTGTCTGTATGTCTGCGAGCGTGTCTGTATGTCTGCGAGCGTGTCTGTATGTCTGCGAGTGTGTCTGTATGTCTGCGAGTGTGTCTGTATGTCTGCGAGTGTGTCTGTATGTCTGCGAGTGTGTCTGTATGTCTGCGAACGTGTCTGCGAGTGTGTCTGTATGTCTGCGAGTGTGTCTGTATGTCTGCGAGTGTGTCTGTATGTCTGCGAGTGTGTCTGTATGTCTGCGAACGTGTCTGCGAGTGTGTCTGTATGTCTGCGAGTGTGTCTGTATGTCTGTGAGTGTGTCTGTATGTCTGCGAGTGTGTCTGTATGTCTGCGAGCGTGTCTGTATGTCTGCGAACGTGTCTGCGAGTGTGTCTGTATGTCTGCGAGTGTGTCTGTATGTCTGTGAGTGTGTCTGTATGTCTGCGAGCGTGTCTGTGAGTGTGTCTGTATGTCTGCGAACGTGTCTGCGAGCGTGTCAGTATGTCTGCGAGTGTGTCTGTATGTCTGCGAGTGTGTCTGTATGTCTGCGAGTGTGTCTGTATGTCTGCGAGTGTGTCTGTATGTCTGCGAACGTGTCTGCGAGCGTGTCTGTATGTCTGCGAGTGTGTCTGTATGTCTGCGAACGTGTCTGCGAGTGTGTCTGTATGTCTGCGAGCGTGTCTGTATGTCTGCGAGCGTGTCTGCGAGTGTGTCTGTATGTCTGCGAGCGTGTCTGTATGTCTGCGAACGTGTCTGTATGTCTGCGAACGTGTCTGCGAGTGTGTCTTTATGTCTGCGAGCGTGTCTGTATGTCTGCGAGTGTGTCTGTATGTCTGCGAGTGTGTCTGTATGTCTGCGAGTGTGTCTGTATGTCTGCGAGTGTGTCTGTATGTCTGCGAGCGTGTCTGCGAGTGTGTCTGTATGTCTGCGAGTGTGTCTGTATGTCTGCGAGTGTGTCTGTATGTCTGCGAGTGTGTCTGTATGTCTGCGAGCGTGTCTGCGAGTGTGTCTGTATGTCTGCGAGTGTGTCTGTATGTCTGCGAGTGTGTCTGTATGTCTGCGAGTGTGTCTGTATGTCTGCGAGCGTGTCTGTATGTCTGCGAGTGTGTCTGTATGTCTGCGAGCGTGTCTGCGAGTGTGTCTGTATGTCTGCGAGTGTGTCTGTATGTCTGCGAGTGTGTCTGTATGTCTGCGAGCGTGTCTGTATGTCTGCGAACGTGTCTGCGAGTGTGTCTTTATGTCTGCGAGCGTGTCTGTATGTCTGCGAGTGTGTCTGTATGTCTGCGAGTGTGTCTGTATGTCTGCGAGCGTGTCTGTATGTCTGCCAGTGTGTCTGTATGTCTGCGAGTGTGTCTGTATGTCTGCGAGTGTGTCTGTATGTCTGCGAGTGTGTCTGTATGTCTGCGAACGTGTCTGCGAGTGTGTCTGTATGTCTGCGAACGTGTCTGCGAGTGTGTCTGTATGTCTGCGAGCGTGTCTGTATGTCTGCGAGCGTGTCTGTATGTCTGCGAGCGTGTCTGCGAGTGTGTCTGTATGTCTGCGAGTGTGTCTGTATGTCTGCGAACGTGTCTGCGAGTGTGTCTGTATGTCTGCGAGTGTGTCTGTATGTCTGCGAGTGTGTCTGTATGTCTGCGAGTGTGTCTGTATGTCTGCGAACGTGTCTGCGAGCGTGTCTGTATGTCTGCGAGTGTGTCTGTATGTCTGCGAGTGTGTCTGTATGTCTGCGAACGTGTCTGCGAGCGTGTCAGTATGTCTGCGAGTGTGTCTGTATGTCTGCGAGTGTGTCTGTATGTCTGCGAGTGTGTCTGTATGTCTGCGAGTGTGTCTGTATGTCTGCGAGTGTGTCTGTATGTCTGCGAGTGTGTCTGTATGTCTGCGAGTGTGTCTGTATGTCTGCGAGCGTGTCTGTATGTCTGCGAGTGTGTCTGTATGTCTGCGAGCGTGTCTGTATGTCTGCGAGTGTGTCTGTATGTCTGCGAGTGTGTCTGTATGTCTGCGAGTGTGTCTGTATGTCTGCGAGTGTGTCTGTATGTCTGCGAGTGTGTCTGTATGTCTGCGAGTGTGTCTGTATGTCTGCGAGCGTGTCTGTATGTCTGCGAGTGTGTCTGTATGTCTACGAGTGTGTCTGTATGGCTGCGAGTGTGTCTGTATGTCTGCGAGTGTGTCTGTATGTCTGCGAGCGTGTCTGTATGTCTGCGAGCGTGTCTGTATGTCTGCGAGTGTGTCTGTATGTCTGCGAGTGTGTCTGTATGTCTACGAGTGTGTCTGTATGGCTGCGAGTGTGTCTGTATGTCTGCGAGTGTGTCTGTATGTCTGCGAGCGTGTCTGTATGTCTGCGAGCGTGTCTGTATGTCTGCGAGTGTGTCTGTATGTCTGCGAGTGTGTCTGTATGTCTGCGAGCGTGTCTGTATGGCTGCGAGCGTGTCTGTATGTCTGCGAGTGTGTCTGTATGTCTGCGAGTGTGTCTGTATGTCTGCGAGTGTGTCTGTATGTCTGCGAGCGTGTCTGTATGTCTGCGAGTGTGTCTGTATGTCTGCGAGTGTGTCTGTATGTCTGCCAGCGTGTCTGTATGTCTGCGAGCGTGTCTGTATGTCTGCCAGTGTGTCTGTATGTCTGCGAGCGTGTCTGTATGTCTGCGAGTGTGTCTGTATGTCTGCCAGTGTGTCTGTATGTCTGCGAGCGTGTCTGTATGTCTGCGAGTGTGTCTGTATGTCTGCGAGTGTGTCTGTATGTCTGCCAGCGTGTCTGTATGTCTGCGAGCGTGTCTGTATGTCTGCGAGTGTGTCTGTATGTCTGCGAGTGTGTCTGTATGTCTGCGAGTGTGTCTGTATGTCTGCGAGTGTGTCTGTATGTCTGCGAGTGTGTCTGTATGTCTGCGAGTGTGTCTGTATGTCTGCGAGCGTGTCTGTATGTCTGCGAGTGTGTCTGTATGTCTGCGAGTGTGTCTGTATGTCTGCGAGCGTGTCTGTATGTCTGCGAGCGTGTCTGTATGTCTGCGAGCGTGTCTGTATGTCTGCGAGTGTGTCTGTATGTCTGCGAGCGTGTCTGTATGTCTGCCAGCGTGTCTGTATGTCTGCGAGTGTGTCTGTATGTCTGCGAACGTGTCTGCGTGCGTGTCTGTATGTCTGCGAGTGTGTCTGTATGTCTGCGAGTGTGTCTGTATGTCTGCGAACGTGTCTGCGAGCGTGTCTGTATGTCTGCGAGTGTGTCTGTATGTCTGCGAGTGTGTCTGTATGTCTGCGAGCGTGTCTGTATGTCTGCGAACGTGTCTGCGAGTGTGTCTGTATGTCTGCGAGTGTGTCTGTATGTCTGCCAGCGTGTCTGTATGTCTGCGAGCGTGTCTGTATGTCTGCGAGTGTGTCTGTATGTCTGCGAGTGTGTCTGTATGTCTGCGAGTGTGTCTGTATGTCTGCGAGTGTGTCTGTATGTCTGCGAGTGTGTCTGTATGTCTGCGAGTGTGTCTGTATGTCTGCGAGCGTGTCTGTATGTCTGCGAGTGTGTCTGTATGTCTGCGAGTGTGTCTGTATGTCTGCGAGCGTGTCTGTATGTCTGCGAGTGTGTCTGTATGTCTGCGAGCGTGTCTGTATGTCTGCGAGCGTGTCTGTATGTCTGCGAGTGTGTCTGTATGTCTGAGAGTGTGTCTGTATGTCTGCGAGTGTGTCTGTATGTCTGCGAGCGTGTCTGTATGTCTGCGAGCGTGTCTGTATGTCTGCGAGTGTGTCTGTGTGTCTGCGAGCGTGTCTGTATGTCTGCGAGCGTGTCTGTATGTCTGCGAGCGTGTCTGTATGTCTGCGAGCGTGTCTGTATGTCTGCGAGTGTGTCTGTATGTCTGCGAGTGTGTCTGTATGTCTGCGAGCGTGTCTGTATGTCTGCGAGCGTGTCTGTATGTCTGCGAGCGTGTCTGTATGTCTGCGAGTGTGTCTGTATGTCTGCGAGCGTGTCTGTATGTCTGCCAGCGTGTCTGTATGTCTGCGAACGTGTCTGCGTGCGTGTCTGTATGTCTGCGAGTGTGTCTGTATGTCTGCGAGTGTGTCTGTATGTCTGCGAACGTGTCTGCGAGCGTGTCTGTATGTCTGCGAGTGTGTCTGTATGTCTGCGAACGTGTCTGCGAGCGTGTCTGTATGTCTGCGAGTGTGTCTGTATGTCTGCGAGTGTGTCTGTATGTCTGCGAGCGTGTCTGTATGTCTGCGAACGTGTCTGCGAGTGTGTCTGTATGTCTGCGAGTGTGTCTGTATGTCTGCGAGTGTGTCTGTATGTCTGCGAGTGTGTCTGTATGTCTGCGAGTGTGTCTGTATGTCTGCGAGTGTGTCTGTATGTCTGCGAACGTGTCTGCGAGTGTGTCTGTATGTCTGCGAGTGTGTCTGTATGTCTGCGAGTGTGTCTGTATGTCTGCGAGTGTGTCTGTATGTCTGCGAGCGTGTCTGTATGTCTGCGAGTGTGTCTGTATGTCTACGAGTGTGTCTGTATGTCTGCGAGTGTGTCTGTATGTCTGCGAGCGTGTCTGTATGTCTGCGAGCGTGTCTGTATGTCTGCGAGCGTGTCTGTATGTCTGAGAGTGTGTCTGTATGTCTGCGAGCGTGTCTGTATGTCTGCGAGCGTGTCTGCGAGTGTGTCTGTATGTCTGCGAGTGTGTCTGTATGTCTGCGAGTGTGTCTGTATGTCTGCGAGTGTGTCTGTATGTCTGCGAGCGTGTCTGTATGTCTGCGAGCGTGTCTGTATGTCTGCGAGTGTGTCTGTATGTCTGCGAGCGTGTCTGTATGTCTGCGAGCGTGTCTGTATGTCTGCGAGTGTGTCTGTATGTCTGCGAGCGTGTCTGTATGTCTGCGAGCGTGTCTGTATGTCTGCGAGCGTGTCTGTATGTCTGCGAGTGTGTCTGTATGTCTGCGAGCGTGTCTGTATGTCTGCGAGGGTGTCTGTATGTCTGCGAGTGTGTCTGTATGTCTGCGAGCGTGTCTGTATGTCTGCGAGTGTGTCTGTATGTCTGCGAGCGTGTCTGTATGTCTGCGAGTGTGTCTGTAAGTCTGCGAGTGTGTCTGTATGTCTGCGAGCGTGTCTGTATGTCTGCGAGTGTGTCTGTATGTCTGCGAGCGTGTCTGTATGTCTGCGAGCGTGTCTGTATGTCTGCGAGTGTGTCTGTATGTCTGCGAGTGTGTCTGTATGTCTGCGAGTGTGTCTGTATGTCTGCGAGCGTGTCTGTATGTCTGCGAGCGTGTCTGTATGTCTGCGAGTGTGTCTGTATGTCTGCGAGCGTGTCTGTATGTCTGCGAGTGTGTCTGTATGTCTGCGAGCGTGTCTGTATGTCTGCGAGTGTGTCTGTATGTCTGCGAGTGTGTCTGTATGTCTGCGAGCGTGTTTGTATGTCTGAGAGTGTGTCTGTATGTCTGCGAGTGTGTCTGTATGTCTGAGAGTGTGTCTGTATGTCTGAGAGTGTGTCTGTATGTCTGCGAGTGTGTCTGTATGTCTGAGAGTGTGTCTGTATGTCTGCGAGTGTGTCTGTATGTCTGAGAGTGTGTCTGTATGTCTGAGAGTGTGTCTGTATGTCTGCGAGTGTGTCTGTATGTCTGCGAGTGTGTCTGTATGTCTGCGAGTGTGTCTGTATGTCTGCGAGCGTGTTTGTATGTCTGCAAGTGTGTCTGTATGTCTGAGAGTGTGTCTGTATGTCTGCAAGTGTGTCTGTATGTCTGAGAGTGTGTCTGTATGTCTGCGAGCGTGTCTGCGAGCGTGTCTGTATGTCTGCGAGCGTGTCTGTATGTCTGCGAGCGTGTCTGTATGTCTGCGAGCGTGTCTGCGAGCGTGTCTGTATGTCTGCGAGTGTGTCTGTATGTCTGCGAGTGTGTCTGCGAGTGTGTCTGTATGTCTGCGAGCGTGTCTGTATGTCTGCGAGCGTGTTTGTATGTCTGAGAGTGTGTCTGTATGTCTGAGAGTGTGTCTGTATGTCTGCGAGTGTGTCTGTATGTCTGCGAGTGTGTCTGTATGTCTGCGAGCGTGTTTGTATGTCTGCGAGTGTGTCTGTATGTCTGCGAGCGTGTCTGCGAGTGTGTCTGTATGTCTGCAAGTGTGTCTGTATGTCTGCGAGCGTGTCTGCGAGTGTGTCTGTATGTCTGCGAGTGTGTCTGTATGTCTGAGAGTGTGTCTGTATGTCTGCGAGCGTGTCTGCGAGCGTGTCTGTATGTCTGCGAGTGTGTCTGTATGTCTGCGAGCGTGTTTGTATGTCTGAGAGTGTGTCTGTATGTCTGAGAGTGTGTCTGTATGTCTGCGAGTGTGTCTGTATGTCTGCGAGTGTGTCTGTATGTCTGCGAGTGTGTCTGTATGTCTGCGAGCGTGTCTGCGAGTGTGTCTGTATGTCTGCGAGCGTGTCTGTATGTCTGCGAGCGTGTTTGTATGTCTGAGAGTGTGTCTGTATGTCTGAGAGTGTGTCTGTATGTCTGCGAGTGTGTCTGTATGTCTGCGAGTGTGTCTGTATGTCTGCGAGCGTGTTTGTATGTCTGCGAGTGTGTCTGTATGTCTGCGAGCGTGTCTGCGAGTGTGTCTGTATGTCTGCAAGTGTGTCTGTATGTCTGCGAGCGTGTCTGCGAGTGTGTCTGTATGTCTGCGAGTGTGTCTGTATGTCTGCGAGTGTGTCTGTATGTCTGCGAGCGTGTCTGTATGTCTGCGAGTGTGTCTGTATGTCTGCGAGTGTGTCTGTATGTCTGCGAGTGTGTCTGTATGTCTGCGAGTGTGTCTGTATGTCTGCGAGTGTGTCTGTATGTCTGCAAGTGTGTCTGTATGTCTGCGAGTGTGTCTGTATGTCTGCGAGCGTGTCTGTATGTCTGCGAGTGTGTCTGTATGTCTGCGAGTGTGTCTGTATGTCTGCGAGTGTGTCTGTATGTCTGCGAGTGTGTCTGTATGTCTGCGAGCGTGTCTGCGAGTGTGTCTGTATGTCTGCGAGCGTGTCTGTATGTCTGAGAGTGTGTCTGTATGTCTGCGAGCGTGTCTGCGAGTGTGTCTGTATGTCTGCGAGTGTGTCTGTATGTCTGCGAGTGTGTCTGTATGTCTGCGAGTGTGTCTGTATGTCTGCGAGCGTGTCTGTATGTCTGCGAGTGTGTCTGTATGTCTGCGAGTGTGTCTGTATGTCTGCGAGTGTGTCTGTATGTCTGCGAGTGTGTCTGTATGTCTGCGAGCGTGTCTGTATGTCTGAGAGTGTGTCTGTATGTCTGCGAGCGTGTCTGCGAGTGTGTCTGTATGTCTGCGAGTGTGTCTGTATGGCTGCGAGTGTGTCTGTATGTCTGCGAGTGTGTCTGTATGTCTGCGAGCGTGTCTGTATGTCTGCGAGTGTGTCTGTATGTCTGCGAGCGTGTCTGTATGTCTGCGAGTGTGTCTGTATGTCTGCGAGTGTGTCTGTATGTCTGCGAGTGTGTCTGTATGTCTGCGAGTGTGTCTGTATGTCTGCGAGCGTGTCTGCGAGTGTGTCTGTATGTCTGCGAGCGTGTCTGTATGTCTGAGAGTGTGTCTGTATGTCTGCGAGCGTGTCTGCGAGTGTGTCTGTATGTCTGCGAGTGTGTCTGTATGTCTGCGAGTGTGTCTGTATGTCTGCGAGTGTGTCTGTATGTCTGCGAGCGTGTCTGCGAGTGTGTCTGTTTGTCTGCGAGCGTGTCTGCGAGTGTGTCTGTATGTCTGCGAGTGTGTCTGTATGTCTGCGAGTGTGTCTGTATGTCTGCGAGTGTGTCTGTATGTCTGCAAGTGTGTCTGTATGTCTGCAAGTGTGTCTGTATGTCTGCGAGCGTGTCTGCGAGTGTGTCTGTATGTCTGCGAGTGTGTCTGTATGTCTGCGAGTGTGTCTGTATGTCTGCGAGTGTGTCTGTATGTCTGCGAGTGTGTCTGTATGTCTGCGAGTGTGTCTGTATGTCTGCGAGTGTGTCTGTATGTCTGCGAGTGTGTCTGTATGTCTGCGAGTGTGTCTGTATGTCTGCGAGTGTGTCTGTATGTCTGCGAGTGTGTCTGTATGTCTGCGAGCGTGTCTGTTTGTCTGCGAGCGTGTCTGTATGTCTGCGAGTGTGTCTGTATGTCTGCGAGTGTGTCTGTATGTCTGCGAGTGTGTCTGTATGTCTGCGAGTGTGTCTGTATGTCTGCGAGTGTGTCTGTATGTCTGCGAGTGTGTCTGTATGTCTGCGAGTGTGTCTGTATGTCTGCGAGTGTGTCTGTATGTCTGCGAGTGTGTCTGTATGTCTGCGAGTGTGTCTGTATGTCTGCGAGCGTGTCTGTTTGTCTGCGAGTGTGTCTGTATGTCTGCGAGTGTGTCTGTATGTCTGCGAGTGTGTCTGTATGTCTGCGAGTGTGTCTGTATGTCTGCGAGTGTGTCTGTTTGTCTGCGAGCGTGTCTGTTTGTCTGCGAGCGTGTCTGTATGTCTGAGAGTGTGTCTGTATGTCTGCAAGTGTGTCTGTATGTCTGCGAGCGTGTCTGCGAGTGTGTCTGTATGTCTGCGAGTGTGTCTGTATGTCTGCGAGTGTGTCTGTATGTCTGCAAGTGTGTCTGTATGGCTGCGAGTGTGTCTGTATGTCTGCGAGCGTGTCTGTATGTCTGCGAGTGTGTCTGTATGTCTGCGAGTGTGTCTGTATGTCTGCGAGCGTGTCTGCGAGTGTGTCTGTATGTCTGCGAGTGTGTCTGTATGTCTGCGAGTGTGTCTGTATGTCTGCAAGTGTGTCTGTATGTCTGCGAGCGTGTCTGCGAGTGTGTCTGTTTGTCTGCGAGCGTGTCTGTATGTCTGAGAGTGTGTCTGTATGTCTGCAAGTGTGTCTGTATGTCTGCGAGCGTGTCTGCGAGTGTGTCTGTATGTCTGCGAGTGTGTCTGTATGTCTGCGAGTGTGTCTGTATGTCTGCGAGTGTGTCTGCGAGTGTGTCTGTATGTCTGCGAGTGTGTCTGTATGTCTGCGAGTGTGTCTGTATGTCTGCGAGCGTGTCTGCGAGTGTGTCTTTATGTCTGCGAGCGTGTCTGTATGTCTGCGAGCGTGTCTGCGAGTGTGTCTGTATGTCTGCGAGCGTGTCTGCGAGTGTGTCTGTATGTCTGCGAGTGTGTCTGTATGTCTGCGAGCGTGTCTGTATGTCTGCGAACGTGTCTGCGAGTGTGTCTGTATGTCTGCGAGTGTGTCTGTATGTCTGCGAGTGTGTCTGTATGTCTGCGAGTGTGTCTGTATGTCTGCGAGCGTGTCTGTATGTCTGCGAGTGTGTCTGTATGTCTGCGAGTGTGTCTGTATGTCTGCGAGCGTGTCTGTATGTCTGCGAGTGTGTCTGTATGTCTGCGAGTGTGTCTGTATGTCTGCGAGTGTGTCTGTATGTCTGCGAGCGTGTCTGCGTGTAACTCCAGCATTATTTTTGCCATATTTAGGTTTAAGCATGTCTCGGCTCTGCTACATGACCGACCACCGCATTCACACGCGGGTTGTGGACATGAAAGGAAAATTACTGGGTCAGCTCTGAGGTGAGCGCAGCCCTCCCTCTGCCTGCTTTCTGTTTGCGGATGTGTTTGCACAGTGAGTTTGGTCAGAACGGAAGGTGGCTGCAGGCCTGCAGGAGGTGAAATGAGGATACGAGCAGATGGCTTCTGACCCAGCATCGATTAGTGACCTTGTATGATATGTGAACAGAGTTCAACTCTGGAAAAGGTCACAGAAGTACAGGTGTCTCCTGCTTTAATTCAAGTGCTGGTTTACTTTGTTTGATTTCACACATTTTAAACATCATGGTTGGAAATAAAAGACGGATGATCCAGCAGGAGGATAATAAAGGCTGAACAGGTTTATAACAAGCCTCCACATGTAAACACTGGCAGTTCACAAAAACCTGTAAAACCTCAGGGAGGACGGCCATCTGCCTGGACCGGTCGGGGTGAAGAGGACCGGAAAGAGACCAACATGATGCAGAAAGAGGAGAAACATGTTCATGATGCTGTCACATGTTTCTACATGGAGGATGAGGAGCAGAGAGATTAAGAGGAAGATCTCAGTGCATCATCCTCAGCAGTCTGGCAGCATCACGACGAGACGACTAGACCCCCAAAACTACAAGATGCATCACAGAGGAAGGTCTTCAGCTGGATCTTAGTGGCAGAGAGGGAATGAGACTGGGACCTGAACCAAGACTGGGACCTAAACCCAGACCCGGACCTGAACCCAGACTGGGATCTCCTTCCATCAGAAAGGAGCCTGATATCTGTAGGCTCTTCCTCCCATCAGAGACTGTGGAGCCAGCAGAATCAACATTTATTCAGCAGTTACTGCGTTTCTCCACACGGTACAAACTGCAGAACCTGGTGAAAACCTGCAGCTGATACTCTTCATCCTCAGGAGCAAGAATTTAGGTCAAAGTGCCGCTGCTGAGTACAACCACGTTTTCACTGAGACCGTCTGACCTGGAAGTTTCTCAGAACAAAAACCTGATGTCAACAACCCGGAAATTTCCAACACCCCGAAATGTTCAAGATGGCAACTCGCGCTGGATGTACAGCCATCTGGAAACTGCAGTTAGGTTATGATGAATCGAAAAATAAATTAATCCTGTACATTCTGGACGTTTCTGTCTGTCTGGCCAGATGCTGGAGGGACTTATTCTCCTTACTACAAATGCAAGTAAAGTCAAGTTATATGAGAACCTAGAAACTGTGGCCCTCCAGAGCGAGTATAGTAGCAGAAAAGTTCCATCCATAGGGTGAAAATAAGTCCAGAGATTACTGACGTAGGTTACATTTCCCAGTCAGAGAAGCGATATCAACTGGTAGTACAGCATGTCACCGAACCGCATCTGGATTGGGTGGATTTCACCCAAACTAGTCGATACTAGAAAAGACAGACCAGACCCAAGGCTCTGTGTAGATCTGAGACAACCAAACAAGACAGTGAAAGCTGACGGCTTTCCACTGCCTCACATGGAGGGATGTGATGCAGAACGGTGACCTTTTTGTTCCTCATTAGGCCTTTTAGTCCCTCATTAGGCCATTTTGTTCCTCATCATGCATTTTTTTTCCTCATTAGACCTTTTTGTTCTTCATTAGACCTTTCGGTTCCTCATTAGACCTTTTTGTTCCTCATTAGACCTTTTAGTCCCTCATTAGACCTTTTTGTTTCTCATCAGAAATTTTTGTTCCTCATTAGACCTTTATGTTTCTCATTAGACCATTTTGTTCCTCATTAGACCTTTTTGTTCTTCATTAGACCTTTTGTTCCTCATTAGACCTTTTTGTTCTTCATTAGACCTTTTTGTTCCTCATTCGACATTTTTGTTCCTCGTTAGACCTTTTTGTTCCTCATTAGACCTTTTTGTTTCTCATTGGACCTTTTTGTTTCTCATTAGACCTTTATGTTTCTCATTAGACCATTTTGTTCCTCATTAGACCTTTTTGTTCTTCATTAGACCATTTTGTTCCTCATTAGACCTTTTTGTTCTTCATTAGACCTTTTTGTTCCTCATTCGACATTTTTGTTCCTCGTTAGGCCTTTTTGTTCCTCATTAGACCTTTTTGTTCCTGGTTAGACCTTTTTGTTCCTCATTAGACTCTTTTGTTCCTCATTAGACCTTTTTGTTGTTCATTAGACCTTTTTGTTTCTCAGTAGACCTTTTTGTTTCACATCAGGCCTTTTTGTTCCTCATTAGACCTTTTTGTTTTTCATTAGACCTTTTTGTTCCTCATCAGACGTTTTTGTTCCTCATTAGACCGTTTTGTTCCTCATTAGACCTTTTTGTTCCTCATTAGGCCTTTTTGTTCCTCATTAGACCTTTTAGTCCCTCATTAGACCTTTTTTTTGCTTATCGGGCCTTCTTGTTTCTCATCAGGCCTTCTTGTTTCTCTTCAGGCCTTCTTGTTTCTCATCAGACCATTTTGTTTCTTATTAGACCTTGTTGTTTTTCATTAGACCATTTTGTTCTTCATTAGACCATTTTGTTCCTCATTAGACCATTTTGTTCTTCATTAGACCTTTTTGTTCCTCATTAGACCTTTTTGTTCCTCATTAGACCTTTTTGTTCTTCATTACACCTTTTTGTTACTCATTTGACCTTTTTCTTTCTCATTAGACCATTTTGTTCCTCATTAGATCTTTTTTGTTCGTCATCAGGCCTTTTTGTTCCTCACTACACCCTTTTCTTTCTAATTAGACCATTTTGTTCCTCATTTGACCTTTTTATTCCTCATTAGACCTTTTAGTGTCTCATTAGACATTTTGGTTCCTCATTAGACCTTTTTGTTCCTCATTAGACCTTTTTGTTCCTCATTAGACCTTTTAGTCCCACATTAGACGTTTTTGTTCCTCATCAGGCCATTTTGTTCCTCATTAGGCCTTTTTGTTCCTCAATTGAGCTTTTAGGCCCTCATTGGACCTTTTTGTTCTTCATTAGACCTTTTTGTTCCTCATGAGACCTTTTTGTTCCTCATTAGACTATTTTGTTCCTCATTAGACCCTTTTTTCTTCATTAGACCTTTTTGTTCCTCATTAGACCATTTTGTTCCTCATGAGACCTTTTTGTTCCTCAGTAGGCCTTTTTTTTCATCATTAGACCTTTTTTTTTGCTTATCGGGCCTTCTTGTTTCTCATCAGGCCTTCTTGTTTCTCATCAGACCATTTTGTTCCTTATTAGACCCTTTTGCTCTTAATTAGATCTTTTTTTTTTACTCATTAGACCTTTTAGTCCCTCATTGGACCTTTTTGTTCTTCATTAGACCATTTTGTTCCTCATTAGACCTTTTTGTTCCTGATTAGACCCATGTGTTCCTCATTAGACCATTTTGTTTCTCATGAGACCACTTTTTTCCTCGTTAGACCTTTTTTTTCCCCCATCAGGCCTTTTTGTTCCTCATTAGACCCTTTTCTTCTTCATTAGATCTTTTTGTTCCTCATTAGACCTTTTTGTTTCTCATTAGACCTTCTTGTTTGTTATTAGACCTTTTTGTTCCTTATTGGACCTTTTTCTCCTTCATTAGACCATTTTTTCTTCATTAGACCTTTCTGTTCCTCTTTCGACCTTTTAGTCCCTCATTGGACCTTTTGGATCTTCTTTAGACTTTTCTGTTCCTCATTAGACCCTTTTGTTCCTCATTAGATCATTTTGTTCGTCATTAGACCTTTTTGTTTCTCATTAGACCATTTTGTTCGTCATGAGACCATTTTGTTCCTCATTAGACGATTTTGTTTCCTCATTAGACCATTTCGTTCTTCATTAGACCTTTTTGTTCTTCATTAGACCTTTTTGTTCCTCATTAGACCTTTTTGTTCCTCATCACTCCTTTTTGTTCCTCATGAGACCTTTTTGTTTCTCATTAAACCATTTTGTTCCTCATTTGACCTTTTAGTCCCTCATTGGACCTTTTTGATCTTCTTTAGACCTTTCTGTTCCTCATTAGACCTTTTTGTTCCTCATTAGACCATTTTGTTTCTCATTAGACTAGTTTGTTCCTCATTAGACCACTTTGTTCCTCATTAGACCTTTTTGTTCCTCATCAGAGCTGTTTGTTCCTCGTTACACCTTTTTTTCCGCTCATCACTCCTTTTTGTTCCTCATTAGACCTTTTTGTTTCTCATTAGACCATTTTGTTCCTCAGTAGACCTTTTTTTTCTTCATTAGACCTTTTTGTTCCTCATTAGACCCTTTTTTTCTTCATTTAACCTTTTTGTTCCTCATTCGACATTTTTGTTCCTCATTTGGCCTTTTTGTTCCTCATTAGACCTTTTCGTCCCTCATTACACCATTTTGTTCCTCATTATACCACTTTGTTCCTCATTAGACCTTTTTGTGCTTCATTAGACCTTTTTGTTCCTCGTTAGACCTTTTTTCCCCCTATCAGGCCTTTTTGTTCCTCATTAGACCCTTTTGTCCTCCATTAGACCTCTTTGTTCCTCATTAGACCCTTTTTTCTTCATTTAACCTTTTTGTTCCTCTTTCGACATTTTTGTTCCTAATTTGGCCTTTTTGTTCCTCATTCGAACTTTTTGTTCCTCATTAGACCTTTTTGTTCCTCATTAGGCCTTTTTATTCCTCATTAGACCTTTTAGTCCCTCATTAGACCATTTTGTTCCACATTAGGCTTTTTTGTTTCTCATTAGACCATTTTGTTTCTCATTAGACCATTTTGTGCCTCATTTTACCTTTTTGTTCCTCATTAGGTCTTTTTGTTCCTCACTGGACCTTTTAGTCCCTCATTAGACCTTTTTTTTCCTCAGTAGACCTTTTTGTTCCCTTATTAGGCCTCTTTGTTCTTCAATAGACCTTTTTGTTCCTCATTAGACCTTTTTGTTCGTCATCAGACCTTTTTGTTCCTCATTAGAACTTTTCGTTCCTCATTAGGCCTTTTTATTCCTCATTAGACCTTTTAGTCCCTCATTAGACATTTTGGTTCGTCATTAGACCTTTTTGTTTCTCATTAGACCTTTTTGTTCCTCATTAGGTCTTTTTGTTCCTCACTAGACGTTTTGGTCCCTCTTTAGACCTTTTTTTTCTTCATTAGACCTTTCTGTTCCTCATTAGACCTTTTTGTTCCTCATCAGACCTTTTTGTTCCTCATTAGACCTTTTTGTTCCTCATTCGACTTTTTTGTTCCTCGTCCGACATTTGTGTTCCTCATTAAGCCTTTTTTTCCTCATTAGGCATTTTTGTTCCTCATCAGACCTTTGTTTGTCATTAGACCATTTTGTTCCTCATTAGACCTTTTTGTTTCTCATTAGACCTTTTTGTTCCTCTTCAATCTTTGCTGTTCCTCATAATGCCTTTTTGCTCCCCTTTAGACCTTAGTGTTCTTCATTAGACCTTTTTGTTTCTCATCTGACCTTTTTGTTCCTCATTTGGCCTTTTTGTTCCTCATTAGACCTTTTAGTCCCTCATTTGACCTTTTTGTTTCTCAGTTGGCCTTTTTGTTCCTCTTCAGACCTTTTTGTTTCTCATTAGACCATTTTGTTCCTCATTAGACCTTTTTGTTCCTCATGAGACCTTTTTGTTCCTCATGAGACCTTTTTGTTCCTCATTAGGCCTTTTTGTTCCTCATCAGGCCTTTTTGTTCCTCATCAGGCCTTCTTGTTTCTCATCAGACCATTTTGTTCCTTATTAGACCTTTTTGTGCTTCATTAGACCATTTTGTTCCTCATTAGACCATTTTGTTCTTCATTAGACCTTTTTTTTCTTCATTAGACCTTTTTGTTCCTCATTAGACCATTTTGTTCCTCATTAGACCTTTTTGTTCTTCATTACACCTTTTTGTTTTTCATTATACCTTTTTGTTCCTCATCAGGCTTTGTAGTTTCTCATCATTTCTTTTTGTTCCTCATTAGTCCTTTTTGTTACTCCTTACACTTTTTTGTTCCTCCTCAGGCCATTTTGTTCCTCATCGGGCCGTTTTGTTTCTCATTAGTCCTTTTTGTTCCACACTAGACCCTTTTGTTCCTCATCATGCATTTTTGTTCTTCATTTGACTTTTTTGTTCTTCATTTGAACTTTTTGTTCTTCATTTGACCTTTTTGTTCTTCATTTGACCTTTTTGTTCCTCATTAGACCTTTTTGTTCCTCATTAGATCTTTTTCTTCCTCATCAGGCCCTTTTGTTCCTCATCAGACCTTTTTGTTCCTCATTAGACCTTTTTGTTATTCATTAGACCTTTTTGTTCCTCGTCAGACCATTTTTTTCCTCATTAGACCTTTTTGTTCTTCATTAGACCTTTTTTTTCCGCATTAGAGCTTTTTGTTCCTCCTTAGACTTTTTTGTTCCTCATTAGATCTTTTTCTTCCTCATCAGGCCCTTTTGTTCCTCATCAGACCTTTTTGTTCCTCATTAGACCTTTTTGTTATTCATTAGACCTTTTTGTTCCTCGTCAGACCATTTTTTTTCCTCATTAGACCTTTTTGTTCTTCATTAGACCTTTTTTTTCCGCATTAGAGCTTTTTGTTCCTCCTTAGACTTTTTTGTTCCTCATCAGGCCTTTTTTTTCCTCATCAGGCCATTTTGTTCCTCATTAGTCCTTTTTGTTCCTCACTAGGCCCTTTCCTTCCTCATCATGCATTTTTGTTCTTCATTTGACCTTTTTGTTCTTCATTAGACCTTTTTGTTCCTCTTTAGACCTTTTTGTTCCTCACAAGGCCTTGATCTTCCTCATCAGACCTTTTTGTTCCTCATTAGACCTTTTTGTTCCTCATTAGACCTTTTTGTATCTTATTAGTCTTCCAAAATGCCGTCATCAGTGACAGCTATGTGAGGACAGCCGCAGCTTGACCACCTTCATGATGTCTTGTTTCGGTTCAAGTGGGTACCATTTGGACTGCCATCAGCACCCAGCTGCTTCCAGCCGAGCACAGTGTTACCATGACGATGTCATCTTTGCAGGTGCAACAAAAGCGGAGCCTGTCAGAAACCTGAAAACTTCTGCCCGCTCAAATTTCATCAGTCCAAATGCAAGTTTGGACAAACAGCACCGGCCTTCCTGAGACAGCAAATCGCCTCACAAGTGACTGCTGTCTCTCATCACCTCCTCCTGCAGACAGGTAACAGTCCTGCATTCTTGCTCCTCAACCCAGACTTGCCCGCTGTGGTCTGAATGTGGACTTGGAGCAGTCCATCACTGTAAAGATGCATCTGAGAGACTGTTGCTTTTGCATGACGTACACTTAACCGTCGGCGTGCAGGTATGCAGACAGCCAAATCATCATCCAGTCTGTTATCATTGAAGTACGATGCCCAGACAAACCTGGTGGTGACACCGTGACCGCAGACTGTCTCGGCTCGCTCAGCTTGGAGGACGACATAGAAGTGGCTCATACTTCCACTATCACTGCCATCAGAGAGTTCAAACAAGAAACTTCTTACCTCGAGAGGGGCGGAGTCAACAAAGTGCTGCTTCTTAAACTCAAGACATTTTTAAACTTCGGCAAGAGCTCTCCCTACAGGACAACATAGTGGTGCTTGGCCCACACAAAGTAGTGGAACCAGAGGCTCTGCAGCCAGAACCGATCCTCCTGGGCCATGCCACACACCAAGGGAACAAAGCAGGAACTCAGACATGCGTACTGGTGGCATGGATGCACAGTTCGATGAAACCGTGAGAGTTGCATAACAAGTTGGTAGTCAGCACTCCAGACACTCCAGACCAGTCGAACCAGTCAGGACCTGTCAGACCAGTCAGGACCAGTCAGGACCAGTCAGGACCAGTCAGACTATTCAGGACCTTTCAGGACCAGTCAGGACCAGTCAGGACCAGTCAGGACCAGTCAGGACCTGTCAGGACCTGTCAGATCAGTCAGGACCATTCAGGACCAGTCAGGACCTGTCAGACCAGTCAGACTATTCAGGACCTTTCAGGACCAGTCAGGACCAGTCAGACTATTCAGGACCAGTCAGGACCAGTCAGACTATTCAGGACCAGTCAGGACCTGTCAGGACCAGTCAGACTATTCAGGACCTTTCAGGACCAGTCAGGACCAGTCAGACTATTCAGGACCAGTCAGGACCAGTCAGGACCAGTCAGACTATTCAGGACCTTTCAGGACCAGTCAGGACCAGTCAGACTATTCAGGACCAGTCAGGACCAGTCAGGACCTGTCAGGACCAGTCAGGACCATTCAGGACCAGTCAGGACCAGTCAGACTATTCAGGACCAGTCAGGACCAGTCAGGACCTGTCAGATCAGTCAGGACCATTCAGACTATTCAGGACCTTTCAGGACCAGTCAGGACCAGTCAGACTATTCAGGACCAGTCAGGACCTGTCAGGACCAGTCAGACTATTCAGGACCTTTCAGGACCAGTCAGGACCAGTCAGACTATTCAGGACCAGTCAGGACCAGTCAGACTATTCAGGACCAGTCAGGACCTGTCAGGACCAGTCAGACTATTCAGGACCAGTCAGGACCTGTCAGGACCAGTCAGACTATTCAGGACCAGTCAGGACCTGTCAGGACCAGTCAGACTATTCAGGACCTTTCAGGACCAGTCAGGACCAGTCAGACTATTCAGGACCAGTCAGGACCAGTCACACTATTCAGGACCAGTCAGGACCAGTCAGGACCAGTCAGGACCTGTCAGATCAGTCAGGACCATTCAGGACCAGTCAGGACCAGTCAGACTATTCAGGACCAGTCAGGACCAGTCAGGACCTGTCAGATCAGTCAGGACCATTCAGGACCTGTCAGGACCAGTCAGACTATTCAGGACCTTTCAGGACCAGTCAGACTATTCAGGACCAGTCAGGACCAGTCAGACTATTCAGGACCAGTCAGGACCAGTCAGGACCTGTCAGGACCAGTCAGACTATTCAGGACCTTTCAGGACCAGTCAGGACCAGTCAGACTATTCAGGACCAGTCAGGACCTGTCAGATCAGTCAGGACCATTCAGGACCTGTCAGGACCAGTCAGACTATTCGGGACCATTCAGGACCAGTCAGGACCAGTCAGACTATTCAGGACCAGTCAGGACCTGTCAGGACCAGTCAGGACCAGTCAGGACCATTCAGGACCATTCAGGACCTGTCAGGACCAGTCAGACTATTCAGGACCTTTCAGGACCAGTCAGACTATTCGGGACCAGTCAGGACCAGTCAGGACCAGTCAGACTATTCAGGACCAGTCAGGACCAGTCAGGACCTGTCAGGACCAGTCAGATCAGTCAGGACCATTCAGGACCTGTCAGGACCAGTCAGACTATTCAGGACCAGTCAGGACCAGTCAGACTATTCAGGACCAGTCAGGACCAGTCAGGACCAGTCAGGACCAGTCAGGACCTGTCAGGACCAGTCAGGACCTGTCAGATCAGTCAGGACCAGTCAGGACCAGTCAGGACCAGTCAGACTATTCAGGACCTTTCAGGACCAGTCAGGACCAGTCAGGACCAGTCAGACTATTCAGGACCAGTCAGACTATTCAGGACCAGTCAGGACCAGTCAGGACCTGTCAGATCAGTCAGGACCTTTCAGGACCTGTCAGGACCAGTCAGACTATTCAGGACCAGTCAGGACCAGTCAGGACCTGTCAGGACCAGTCAGACTATTCAGGACCAGTCAGGACCAGTCAGGACCAGTCAGGACCTGTCAGGACCAGTCAGGACCTGTCAGATCAGTCAGGACCTTTCAGGACCTGTCAGGACCAGTCAGACTATTCGGGACCAGTCAGGACCAGTCAGACTATTCAGGACCAGTCAGACCAGTAGAGTGCCTGGGTAGACTGAAGTGTGACTATACTGGTGGAACAATGGTGATGATGTATCCTGTCCAAATGGAGGGTTAAGCGGAACAGAACCAGCTGCTCTGCAGACAAACATTCCGTGTTCTGGTCCGATGCGGTTTCAGTTCCACAGAACCAGCTGAGACGTAAATCATTTCAACACCTTTTATCAGACACAGAATCCAAGTCAGGGTTGCTTTTTCTGCAACTTTTCTATAAAACTTTAAAACCAGCATCCGAGTCGTATTAAAACTGCATAAACAGGCCTGAATTTTTCCCTTTTCATAAAACTATCTACAGACTCTAATGCAGAGCACTTCTAATAACAAACTGTGTATTAGAAACTTTTATGTAGACAATAATAATTTAGTTTTTGGTGTAAATAAATCAGAAGCTGCTGTTGATGAAGAAACATTAGCTAGATGGAATCATTGTGCCGGAACTCCTGACATAATTATGTCATGAATGGATTTTCAGGCAGAACTGATGATGATGATGTTGGTTGGTTTACTGACTGTTTCCAGCCTAGCAAGCTGCCCAAAGCTAAGCTAACTGCTAAGCTATGCTAACTGCTAGGCTAACTGCTAAGCTTTGCTAACTGCTAGGCTAAGCTAACTGCTAAGCTATGCTAACTGCTCGGCTAAGCTAACCGCTAAGCTGCATGCTGATGAAATAAGACTCGTTTTTAAAGCTACCGCCTGGTCTTCCCCACATCTGGTCGACATCTCCTGTCATGTACTGGTTTCCTACGACCTGCACAATCCACTGCTCAGTCCTGGTCCCGCTGGACCAGATCCACCGGTCAGTCCTCAGTCCTGGTCCCGCTGGACCAGATCCACCGGTCAGACCTCAGTCCTGGTCCCGCTGGACCAGCTCCACTGGTCAGTCCTCAGTCTTGGTCCCGCTGGACCAGCTCCACTGGTCAGTCCTCAGTCTTGGTCCCGCTGGACCAGCTCCACCGGTCAGTCCTCAGTCCTGGTCCCGCTGGACCAGCTCCACTGGTCAGTCCTCAGTCCTGGTCCCGCTGGACCAGCTCCACTGGTCAGTCCTCAGTCTTGGTCCCGCTGGACCAGATCCACCGGTCAGTCCTCAGTCCTGGTCCCGCTGGACCAGCTCCACTGGTCAGTCCTCAGTCCTGGTCCCGCTGGACCAGATCCACCGGTCAGACCTCAGTCCTGGTCCTGCTGGACCTGTCTGCTGCTTCTGACCCAGCCAACCATCAGATTCTCCTCTCCACTCTCTGAGCTCGGCATCTCTGGATCTGTCCTCTCGTGGTCCACGTCCTACCTCTCAGGAAGATCCTTCAGAGTATCCTGGCGAGGAGACGTGTCCAGATCACATGAAAACAGGGGAGCCTCAGGGATCGGTGCTCGGCCCTCTTCTCTTTCCACTATACACCTCCTCACTTGGTGCAGTTAGAAGCTCTCATGACTTCTCCTACCACTGTTACGCTGATGACACTCAGCTCTTCCTCTCCTTCCCACCAGATGACACAACCGTCTCAATGAGAATATCAGCTTGTCTTGCTGATATCTCTGCATGGATGAAGGATCGCCACCTTCAGCTCAGTCTATCCAAGACAGAGCTCATTGTCTGTCCAGCTGATCCTTCCTTACCTCCGCAGATACGTGTGAAGCTCCACTCTGTCACACTTGTTCCTGCGCCTGCTGCCTGGAATCTGGTTGTCATGGTGGACCAGCTGACCTTTAAGGTCCATGTTGCCTCGGTTGTCTGTACATCAGAATGAGTTAGAAAGATTCGTCCAGCTCTTTGACACAACTCAGGCCTGATAAAGCTGCGTCCAAAATGATATTGCGTCATGAAATTGTGTTCTTAGGGACTGTTGTAGGGAGGGAGGTAAACAACAACAAAATTCTGCTTTCAGATCTACCTGGCAACACCTGCGTCCAGCTGGACCTGAACCAGTCTGACCAGGACCGAGCTCCAACATCCCTCCTGTCTGATTTCATGCTTGTGTTGTTCTCACTCTCAGATGTAGTCGCTTTGGAGAAAAGTTTCTGCTACATGATTGCAGAATAGAATAGAATAGAATAGAATAGAATAGAATAGAATAGAATAGAATAGAATAGAATAGAAGTTCTCCACATCTTAGGTTCATCCCACAGATGCATCTTTCCTGTGAATGCGTCTCCATGGAAACAGAAAATAAACTTTGCAGCATGAAAAACTTTTTCAACGAAGGAAAAACTTAAGAAATATTTTCTTCCTTTTTGTTCGAAGTTATTAACAGGAAGTTTCTGCAAAATGAGGATTTATTTAAACTTCTGCTGTTTAAGTTTCTCCATCAGGCTGTTGAGGGTTAAAATGTTGCTGTTGGGGAAAATAATGATGCATAATTACCAGAGTCATAATTGTAATGGTGTGTGTGATTGGTGGGGTTGTGGTCTGCTGGCAGCCGTTTCTGACCCGGCATGCCGGCGGGTAAAGTGACCCTGCTGTTTGCTCTGAACACATGAGCTTGGCTTATGAAACTCAGCGGTGTCCTCCTGATAGAGAACAACACCATGAATCTGCACTTTCACCTCAACGCTGAGCTTTAACCAGACGCCAGAATGCAAATAAAATCTGACAAAACAACTTTTTTTTTTTTAATCGAGACTTTTTATTCTGACGTTTCATCGATTTAAAACCATTTAAAATAAAACATCCCGAACGTCGTCAGGTTCCTCCACTTCCACACCATCCTTCCTGGTTTCGCTGCTGCACATCATTTTAGACGAAAAATAAAACTGAGGTCCAAACTTTTGAAACATTCACTACAAAAAGCATATTTTGCTGTTTGATAAGGACTGAAGACATTAATCAGTAAGGTTATGAATGTATTTCTTCTTCTGTAGCTGAACTGTGTGAATGAGCTGCAGGCCGACCTCCAATCTTCCAGTTTGAAATAAATTCATTAAAAAAGCTGTTTTAATGGTTTTTACCAGAATAGTTATGTCTTCCTGTCAGCTTTTAGACGGCGCTGAGACCAAAGTTAATAATCACATCAGTTAGTTTGCAGACGATGGCCACCAGCTGTATGATGGGGGTGGGGGGGTTGTCTTTGTGGTTGCTTGTCTTTCTCTGTGTCCCTGTGAGGACACCTGGCCACCTGTCCAGGTGTACCTGCCTCTCACACAATTACCCTGGATTGGACTAATTGGTTAGGAAAATGGATGTATGGATGGATGTTCCCCCTGGCCCAGGTCATACAGAACCACAACATTAGTTACCATGGCTACGCAGACGACACACAGGTTTATATTACAGTGTCACCAGGAGACCAGGGACCTGTACAGGATCCTGGTAAATACATCGAGGAGATGAATGACTGGATGTGTCTAAACTGTCCTCAGCTAAAAAAAAATCCAAACGGAGGTGGTCGTCTTTGGAGTCAAAGAGAAACCAACACAGGTCTGTAACCTGAAAACCACCATCCAGGCCAGAAATCTAGGTCTGATGATGGACTCGGACCTAAAAACCACCAACCAGACCAGAAATCTGGGTCTGATGATGGACTCGGACCTAAAAACCACCAACCAGACCAGAAATCTGGGTCTGATGATGGACTCGGACCTAAAAACCACCATCCAGGCCAGAAATCTAGGTCTGATGATGGACTCAGACCTAAAAACCACCAACCAGACCAGAAATCTAGGTCTGATGATGGACTCTGACCTAAAAACCACCATCCAGGCCAGAAATCTAGGTCTGATGATGGACTCGGACCTAAAAACCACCAACCAGACCAGAAATCTGGGTCTGATGATGGACTCGGACCTAAAAACCACCAACCAGACCAGAAATCTGGGTCTGATGATGGACTCGGACCTAAAAACCACCATCCAGGCCAGAAATCTAGGTCTGATGATGGACTCAGACCTAAAAACCATCAACCAGGCCAGAAATATGGGTCTGATGATGGACTCAGACCTAAAAACCACCAACCAGACCAGAAATCTAGGTCTTGTGATGGACTTGGACCTAAAAACCACCATCCAGGCCAGAAATCTAGGTCTGATGATGGACTCAGACCTAAAAACCACCAACCAGACCAGAAATCTAGGTCTTGTGATGGACTTGGACCTAAAAACCACCATCCAGGCCAGAAATCTAGGTCTGATGATGGACTCAGACCTAAAAACCACCAACCAGACCAGAAATCTAGGTCTTGTGATGGACTTGGACCTAAAAACCACCATCCAGGCCAGAAATCTAGGTCTGATGATGGACTCAGACCTAAAAACCACCAACCAGACCAGAAATCTAGGTCTGATGATGGACTCGGACCTAAAAACCACCATCCAGGCCAGAAATCTAGGTCTGATGATGGACTCGGACCTAAAAACCACCAACCAGACCAGAAATCTGGGTCTGATGATGGACTCGGACCTAAAAACCACCAACCAGACCAGAAATCTGGGTCTGATGATGGACTCGGACCTAAAAACCACCATCCAGGCCAGAAATCTAGGTCTGATGATGGACTCAGACCTAAAAACCACCAACCAGACCAGAAATCTAGGTCTTGTGATGGACTTGGACCTAAAAACCACCATCCAGGCCAGAAATCTAGGTCTGATGATGGACTCAGACCTAAAAACCATCAACCAGACCAGAAATCTGGGTCTGATGATGGACTCGGACCTAAAAACCACCATCCAGGCCAGAAATCTAGGTCTGATGATGGACTCGGACCTAAAAACCACCAACCAGACCAGAAATCTGGGTCTGATGATGGACTCGGACCTAAAAACCACCAACCAGACCAGAAATCTGGGTCTGATGATGGACTCGGACCTAAAAACCACCAACCAGACCAGAAATCTAGGTCTTGTGATGGACTTGGACCTAAAAACCACCATCCAGGCCAGAAATCTAGGTCTGATGATGGACTCAGACCTAAAAACCACCAACCAGACCAGAAATCTAGGTCTGATGATGGACTCGGACCTAAAAACCACCATCCAGACCAGAAATCTAGGTCTGATGATGGACTCAGACCTAAAAACCACCAACCAGACCAGAAATCTGGGTCTGATGATGGACTCGGACCTAAAAACCACCAACCAGACCAGAAATCTGGGTCTGATGATGGACTCGGACCTAAAAACCACCATCCAGGCCAGAAATCTAGGTCTGATGATGGACTCAGACCTAAAAACCACCAACCAGACCAGAAATCTAGGTCTTGTGATGGACTTGGACCTAAAAACCACCATCCAGGCCAGAAATCTAGGTCTGATGATGGACTCAGACCTAAAAACCACCAACCAGACCAGAAATCTAGGTCTGATGATGGACTCGGACCTAAAAACCACCATCCAGGCCAGAAATCTAGGTCTGATGATGGACTCGGACCTAAAAACCACCAACCAGACCAGAAATCTGGGTCTGATGATGGACTCGGACCTAAAAACCACCAACCAGACCAGAAATCTGGGTCTGATGATGGACTCGGACCTAAAAACCACCATCCAGGCCAGAAATCTAGGTCTGATGATGGACTTCGACCTAAAAACCACCAACCAGACCAGAAATCTAGGTCTGATGATGGACTCGGACCTAAAAACCACCATCCAGGCCAGAAATCTAGGTCTGATGATGGACTCAGACCTAAAAACCACCAACCAGACCAGAAATCTAGGTCTGATGATGGACTCTGACCTACAAACCACCAACCAGACCAGAAATCTGGGTCCGGAAAACCACCAACTAGGCCAGAAATCTGGGTCTGGTGATGGACTCTGACCTACAAACCACCAACCAGACCAGAAATCTGGCTCCGGAAAACCACCAACTAGGCCAGAAATCTTGGTCAGGTGATTAACCCAGAAATAAAAACCACCAACCAGGCCAACTATCGGACACCTGGAACTGGTTCAGACTTCTGCTGCTCCAGTGCTACACTCAGACCAGAAGGTGGACCACATCAGTCCAGTTCTGAGGTCTTCCTACTGGCTGCCAGTCCCCCAGAGGACAGACTTTAGAGTTCTGTTGCTGGTCTATGAAGCTCTGAATGGTTCAGGACCCAGTCTAAACCCAGCAGACCCCTCAGGTCATCTGGATCTGGTCTTTCATCAGGTCCCAGAGTCAGAATCTGCATTCAGCTTCTATGCTGCACATGTCTGGAAGAAGCTTCCAGAAAGCCTGAGATCAGTTGGACCATGCAGGTGGAAGAGCCTTCTGGTTTTTATCTGCAGTCTAGATCTGAACCGTTCCATCCAGCGTTCGCTCCTCTTCCTTCTCTCTGCTTCTTCATGTGAGATGTTCTTATGTGAGTTCTAACGTCTCTCTGAGGTCTTTGTCACGCTGTTGCTGCGTCCTGCTGAACTTGCCTCGCTGTCCTCTGATTGGTGGACTGGTGAGTACATGTCTGACGCCGTCCTGTGATTGGAGGCTGAAGTGAAGCTCAGTTGGGCGGTAAACAAGTCGACTGCTGTTACATAAGGAGCCTTTTTCTACATGTGCTGTGTAAATTTGATGCTTTTGGCCTGTTTTAACTTTAACCGCTTCATGACCAGCCTGCTTGCTGAAAACAGCTGGAGGGAACGTTTCTTACCCTAATCCCTCCAGCATCATCAATATGTTTTGTCTGAACAACGTAAATACTTATTGATTTAACCCTTACTAACCTGGAAGTCCAGGAAGTCATGAAACAAAACATGTTTAGAGCCCTGAGGGGGGGCAGTATGAACAAGTCATTGTGTGTTTGGGTTGGGGCCTCGACAAGGTGAACAACTTCCAGCTGGTTTACTGTCCATGCACACGCTCAGAAGAGGTTTTTGGTGGATTCGGTTCCCAAAGCTCGCCTCCATGCCTGCAAGCAGCTTCTGTCACTGAGATGACGGCAGACTCCTGATATGACCAACCGATGTTTCCACAGATTAACCTGACCACCACCTGCTCACGGCCCGACCGCCGTGGATGAGACGTGATCCGGACTGCAGATAAAATGAGCTTTTATCGTCCAGGAATAACCCCCTCCCGTCATAACTCGGATGGCAGTCTGTTGGGGTGTTAGGGGTGTGCAAAACAGTAAGATTTGTGATCAGGCCGATACCAAGGACATGAAGGTCTGGTATCGTCGATACAGATGTTCCACATTAGGGGGCTCCGCCGGCTTAGTCCGCAGGTTTGCCCTTGTCTGGGGGGTTGGGGGCGTCCTGGTTGGGATGTGGGACCAAGCATGATACTGGGGACAGTGGTTGTTGTTCGGCTGCATTTTATGATTGGGTTTGTGAACTTTGCACTGCTACGCATGAAAATTGCCACATAAATGGAATTTGGATTCATTTTTAATCCACAAACAACAAAGTTATTAATCATGTAAAATCTGAATGTGGCAGAATAGAATAGAATAGAATAGAAATCTTTCTGAAGAAGCAGTGTCAGTCCAGTGGAACTTTGGTCCGAGTCCTGCATGTTTTCCATGTGTCCGTGCTCTATCGCACCTGGTTCATATCGCACCTGGTTCAGATTAATGAGTCACTTTGCAGAACCAGACCAGCTGTTGGATCCTTCTGATTTCAATCAGGTGTGTTGGAGCAGGGACACTTGGGAAACTAGTTGGACTGCAGCCCTTGAGGTTATCACTCTTGTGTCAATAAGGAGCTATACCGACGAGGGGTGTTGGAGCCGCCGAGCGCGAGGGATGTTATGAAGAGTTTTATCTCTGGACCTCACAGAGGACACCAGGACACGTCCACCTTGACACGTCCACCTTGACACGTCCTCCCGGACACGTCCCTCCGGAAACATCCCCCCGGAAACGTCCCTCCTGACACGTCCCCCCAAACGTCCACCTGGACACGTCCCTCCGGAAACGTCCCCCCGGACACGTCCACCTTGACACGTCCCTCCGGACACATCCCCCCGGACACGTCCACCTTGACACGTCCACCTTGACTCGTCCTCCCGGACATGTCCACCCGGACACGTCCCCCCGGACACGTCCCTCCGGAAACGTCCCTCCTGACACGTCCCCCCAAACGTCCACCTGGACACGTCCCTCCGGAAACGTCCCTCCTGACACGTCCACCTGGACACGTCCCTCCAGAAACGTCCCCACGGACACGTCCACCTTGACACGTCCCTCCGGACACATCCCCCCGGACACGTCCACCTTGACACGTCCACCTTGACTCGTCCTCCCGGACATGTCCACCCGGACACGTCCCCCCGGACACGTCCCTCCGGAAACGTCCCTCCTGACACGTCCCCCCAAACGTCCACCTGGACACGTCCCTCCAGAAACGTCCCCACGGACATGTTCACCTGGACACGTCCCTCCGGACACGTCCCTCCGGAAACGTCCCCCCGGACACGTCCCCCCAAACATGTCCACCTGGACACGTCCCTCCGGACACATCCCCCCGGAAACTTCCACCTGGACATGTCCACCTGGACACGTCCTCCTGCACACATCCACCCGGACACGTCCACCTCGACACATCCACCTGGACACGTCCCTCCGGACACGTCCCCCCGGACACGTCCCCGGCCCCCCGGCCCCCCGGACACGTCCACCTTGACACGTCCCCCCTGACACGTCCCCCCCGGACACGTCCCTCCTGACACGTCCCCCCCGGACACGTCCCCACGGACATGTCCACCTGGACACGTCCCTCCGGACACGTCCCCCCCGGAAACTTCCACCTGGACACGTCCACCTGGACACGTCCCTCCGGACACGTCCCCCCGGACATGTCCCCCCCGGACACGTCCCCCCAAACATGTCCACCTGGACACGTCCCTCCGGACACATCCCCCCGGAAACTTCCACCTGGACACGTCCACCTGGACACGTCCTCCCGGACACGTCCACCTGGACACGTCCACCTGGACACGTCCCTGCGGACACGTCCCCCCGGACACGTCCCCCCAAACATGTCCACCTGGACACGTCCCCCCCGGAAACGTCCCCACGGACACGTTCACTAGGACATGTCCATCCATGTAAATAGGGAAGAATATTAACGATGGCACTGCTGTTTAAATGTTTACATTACACACACACACACACACACACACACACACAGTCCCCCTGTCTTGCCGCCTGCTGCTGTTTGTCTCTACCTGGACATGTACCATGCTACCAGGACGTCTGACACGTTTCACAACATCTGGATGGTGACGTCATCCAGCTTTAAAACTGGAATCATCAAAGAAACAAAACTTGGTTTTTATTCATTAGATGCATTTTAAAGATTTCTATTCTTTTTATTCAGCCAATCAGCAGATCAATCTTTCAGCATATTGATCAGGAGAAAAAGTTTCTGAACTGAGGGTCTCCACGTGAGCAGAGACCTGGAAAGTTCTGGAGTCAACATGTCGCTGCTTCTGATAGAATCTTTCCACCTTTCATCTGTGATCAAACATCTGGATGTCTCACTCTTCATCCCTGTGCGCGTGCGCTGCACTTTGCGCCAGCTCCAAGCGCGTGACGCACTCCCAGCGGGATGTCCCGGCTCGTGCACGCACCGCGCTGTGATTGATGTAACGACTTTAAGGCGATGTGGTTGGTGACGTCAGAGGGGTGTAGCGGCGCAAGCCGCGGCCTCAGCCAATGAAAAGGTGGGCAGGGCTCAACACCCAGTCTCGCGCAGGAATCACCTCCATAAATACATCCTGCAGCGCAGTTTCTGCATTTCCAGCCTGATCCAGCTGCTGCTACCCTGTAGAAGACCTGATTCCTAAGGTAAGTCCGTTTGCCTTCATCATCATCATCATCATCACTATTATTATTATTATTATTATTATTATTATTATTAATATTAATAATAATAATAATAATGTGATAAAACAACTGCAGATAACGGATTTTTATTTATTTTCCAAAGTAAATTTGATTTATTTTTTTATCTGCATGTTTTTGTTAAATCTGTTTTTTTCTGTCCGTTCTGCTGAAAACGACTTTTATAGAAATGAATCTGAAGCAAGAAGTTATTACTGAGGAAAAAATTAAACCTTTGTTGCTTCTGTAAACTCTCACCTTGATATTATTTCATAATCTTCCACCCAATAAGACAAAAGTCTTAGAAGTGACGTGAATTAAAGTCTGTTTGGGGTCAGATCTTTCAGTTGTTTTCAGTCTTAATAATAAATTTCAGATATTTTAAAATGGAAATTTTTTTATGCCAGTTTTCTTATAGAAAAAACATTTTTATGTAATAAATTGAACAATGTAGTTTTTCATGGCAGTGATAATCTAATTCTGCCATAAAACAAAGAAAACAACAAAATCAGTGGTTTTTTTTACAATGTTTCTATATAAAATCTCGACAGAAACTTGTTTTTAATGCTGATGCATGTGTTCGAAAATGTGCATTTAAAGGGTTAAAATAATTTAAATGTTTACTTATTTGATAATTTTTTATATAATCCAGAAAGAAAAACATTCTTTTGTTATTTTTATAGCAGCTTTTGGGACTTTTTTCCTCCAATGACGTGAAAGTAAACGTGTGAGTGAATTTCTTTCTGACAGAAACCCGTATGGGTCCGCTGACCTGAAAGGACAGCTAAGGGTTAATAAAAGTGCCGTTTTTGTAGCATTTATCTTTTGTTGAGTTTCCTGTGTCTCATTTTCAGTGTTTAGAAAGTAAAAAACTCCAAATGTGACATGATGATCACAAAGTTTTAAATCTCCATAAAGTTATCTGATAAATCTACTCACACGTCTGTTATCTTCTCATTCTTCACCTTCTCTTTCTTCATCTTCATCTTCTCCTTCATCACCTTCTCTTTCTTCATCTTCATCTTCTCCTTCATCACCTTCTCTTTCTTCATCTTCATCTTCTCATTCTTCACCTTCTCTTTCTTCATCTTCATCCTCTCCAGGATGGACAGCAAGCCTTACTTGGTTAAGATGAACGGAAACGGATTCCACAGCAAAGACATGGTGAAAGCTAAAGGTCTGGTGGGGACGGGAGTCAGCGGAAAGGGCTTGCACCACGTCAGCGTGAACGGCAGCCTGTATCCGACCAAAGCCAGAAGCAGAAGGCAGACGTGGGACGTGAAAGCCTCAGAGATGGCTAAAAACACCCTGAACCCGATCAGAGCCATTGTTGACGGGATGAAGCTCACCCCCAACCCAGACAAACCAATGATTGCGCTTTCCATAGGTGGGTGGAGCTACAGAAAATGAACAAATAAACCCAACAATAAGCGCCGAGCATTAGAACAGGAATTACAGCCTTCATACCAGAAACCCTTCACTGCTGCACCCTGCTCACACACTCTCCCCTTCCTCACCCCAGGAGACCCCACCGTGTTTGGAAACCTGCCTACAGATGAAGCGGTGCTTCAGGCTCTGAAAGGCGCCGTGGACTCCCAGAAGTACAACGGCTACGCTCCGTCTGTCGGTACGTCTTAGTTCAGATAAATATCTGGAAATGCAGAAGTGATAGAAGTGGAATGACTCCTGTCTGCACCTGCAGGTTACCTGAAGAGTCGGCAGGCCGTGGCCAACTTTTACAGCTGCCCGGAGGCTCCGCTGGATGCAGAGGTGCTCGCTTTGCATCGTTTTCTCTGCAGCTTCATTCATGTCGAATCTATAAATGCTTTAACGCACTAAAAGGAAAATGTCCTTATTGGTCCTGTCAGGATGTCATTCTGACCAGCGGCTGCAGTCAGGCCATCGAACTGGCTATCAACGTCCTGTGTAACCCCGGGGACAACATTCTGGTCCCATGCCCAGGTTTCTCCTTATACAAGACTCTGGCTGTTTCAATGGGCATCAAGGTCAAACTTTACAACCTGCTGGTAAGTAGGAGGGAGGAGTTCAGGTCTCCAACTCACGCTGGGAATATTCATTTCTGCGGGCCGGAAGTAGACGTGGAAAATCTTTCAGAGCCAAGACATGGAAAAGAAAAAAAGATCCAAATTATTGGCGTAGACATGCAAAGGGACACGAGTTTCACCTGCACTGAGAGCTAAGAAGGACGAGGAGCGAACGCTGGATGGAACAGTTCAGATCCTGGACTAGTTTTTCCAGGTCCCACTTAGACCTCAGATCTTTTATCATTCATAAATTTATAGGTGGTCATAGGAGGACTTTGTGATTCCTTTAATTTGGTTTTCAGTATTTAGGTCTGAGTCCATCACCAGACCCAGATGTCTGGTCTGGTTGGTGGTTTTTAGGTTCGCATCCATCATCAGACCCATATTTCTGGTCTGGTTGGTGGTTTTTAGGTCTGAGTCCATCACCAGACCCAGATGTCTGGTCTGATTGGTGGTTTTTAGGTCCGAGTCCATCACCAGACCTAGATGTCTGGTCTGGTTGATGGTTTTTAGGTCCGAGTCCATCATCAGACCCAGATTTCTGGTCTGGTTGGTGGTTTTTTGGTCTGAGTCCATCACCAGACCCAGATTTCTGGTCTGGTTGGTGGTTTTTAGGTCCGAGTCCATCACCAGACCCAGATTTCTGGCCTGGTTGGTGGTTTTTAGGTCCGAGTCCATCATCAGACCCAGATGTCTGGTCTGATTTGTTTTTAGATCCAAGTCCATCACCAGACCCATAATTTCTGGTCTGGTTAGTGGTTTTTAGGTTCGCATCCATCACCAGACTCAGATGTCTGGTCTGATTGGTGGTTTTCAGATCCGAGTCCATCACCAGACCCAGATTTCTGATCTGGTTGGTGGTTTTTAGGTTCGCATCCATCATCAGATACAGATGTCTGGTCTGGGTGGGGGTTTTTAGGTCAGAGTCCATCACCAGACCCAGATGTCTGGTCTGGTTGGTGGTTTTTAGGTCCGAGTCCATCACCAGACCCAAATTTCTGGTCTGGTTGGTGGTTTTTAGATCCAAGTCCATCACCAGACCCAGATGTCTGGTCTGGTTGGTGGTTTTTAGGTCAGAGTCCATCACCAGACCCAGATGTCTGGTCTGATTGGTGGTATTCAGATCTGAGTCCATCACCAGACCTAGATTTCTGGTGTGGTTGGTGGTTTTTAGGTTCGACCCATCACCAGACCCAGATGTCTGGTCTGGTTGGTGGTTTTTAGGTCCGAGTCCATCACCAGACCCAGATGTCTGGTCTGGTTGGTGGTTTTTAGGTTTGCATCCATCACCAGACCCACATGTCTGGTCTGGTTGATGGTTTTTAGGTCCAAGTCCATCACCAGACCCAGATCTCTGGTCTGATTGGTGGTTTTCAGATCTGAGTCCATCACCAGACCCAGATGTCTGGTCTGGTTGGTGGTTTTTTGGTCCGAGTCCATCACCAGACCCAGATGTCTGGTCTGGTTGGTGGTTTTCAGATCTGAGTCCATCACCAGACCCAGATGTCTGGTCTGGTTGATGGTTTTTAGGTCAGAGTCCATCACCAGACCCAGATGTCTGGTCTGGTTGATAGTTTTTAGGTTCGCATCCATCACCAGACCCAGATGTCTGGTGGGTTGGTGGTATTCAGATCTGAGTCCATCACCAGACCTAGATTTCTGGTCTGGTTGGTGGTTTTTAGGTTCGACCCATCACCAGACCCAGATGTCTGGTCTGGTTTGTGGTTTTTTGGTCCGAGTCCATCACCAGACCCAGATGTCTGTTCTGGTTGGTGGTTTTTAGGTTTGCATCCATCACCAGACCCACATGTCTGGTCTGGTTGATGGTTTTTAGGTCCGAGTCCATCACCAGACCCAGATGTCTGGTCTGATTGGTGGTTTTCAGATCTGAGTCCACACCAGACCTAGATTTCTGGTCTGGTTAGCTGTTGTTAGGTCCGAGTCCATCACCAGATCCACATGTCTGGTCTGGTTGGTGGTTTTTGGGTCCGAGTCCATCACCAGACCAAGATGTCTGGTCTGGTTGATGGTTTTTGGGTCTGAGTCCATCAACAGACCCAGATTTCTGGCCTGGTTGGTGGTTTTTAGGTCCGAGTCCATCACAAGACCCAGATGTTTTGGTCTGATTGGTGGTTTTTAGGTCCGAGTCCATCACCAGACCCAGATTTCTGGTCTGGTTGGTGGTTTTTAGGTCCGAGTCCATCACCAGACCCAAATTTCTGGTCTGGTTGGTGGTTTTTAGGTCAGAGTCCATCACCAGACCCTGATGTCTGGTCTGATTGGTGGTATTCAGATCTGAGTCCATCACCAGACCTAGATTTCTGATCTGGTTGGTGGTTTTTAGGTTCGCATCCATCATCAGATACAGATGTCTGGTCTGGGTGGGGGTTTTTAGGTCAGAGTCCATCACCAGACCCAGATCTCTGGTCTGGTTGGTGGTTTTTAGGTCCGAGTCCATCACCAGACCCAAATTTCTGGTCTGGTTGGTGGTTTTTAGATCCAAGTCCATCACCAGACCCAGATGTCTGGTCTGGTTGGTGGTTTTTAGGTCAGAGTCCATCACCAGACCCAGATGTCTGGTCTGATTGGTGGTATTCAGATCTGAGTCCATCACCAGACCTAGATTTCTGGTGTGGTTGGTGGTTTTTAGGTTCGACCCATCACCAGACCCAGATGTCTGGTCTGGTTGGTGGTTTTTAGGTTTGCATCCATCACCAGACCCACATGTCTGGTCTGGTTGATGGTTTTTAGGTCCAAGTCCATCACCAGACCCAGATTTCTGGTCTGGTTGGTGGTTTTTAGGTCCGAGTCCATCACCAGACCCAAATTTCTGGTCTGGTTGGTGGTTTTTAGATCCAAGTCCATCACCAGACCCAGATGTCTGGTCTGGTTGGTGGTTTTTAGGTCAGAGTCCATCACCAGACCCAGATGTCTGGTCTGATTGGTGGTATTCAGATCTGAGTCCATCACCAGACCTAGATTTCTGGTGTGGTTGGTGGTTTTTAGGTTCGACCCATCACCAGACCCAGATGTCTGGTCTGGTTGGTGGTTTTTAGGTTTGCATCCATCACCAGACCCACATGTCTGGTCTGGTTGATGGTTTTTAGGTCCGAGTCCATCACCAGACCCAGATGTCTGGTCTGGTTGATGGTTTTTGGGTCTGAGTCCATCAACAGACCCAGATTTCTGGCCTGGTTGGTGGTTTTTAGGTCCGAGTCCATCACAAGACCCAGATGTTTTGGTCTGATTGGTGGTTTTTAGGTCCGAGTCCATCACCAGACCCAGATTTCTGGTCTGGTTGGTGGTTTTTAGGTCTGAGTCCATCACCAGACCCAAATTTCTGGTCTGGTTGGTGGTTTTTAGGTCAGAGTCCATCACCAGACCCTGATGTCTGGTCTGATTGGTGGTATTCAGATCTGAGTCCATCACCAGACCTAGATTTCTGGTCTGGTTGGTGGTTTTTAGGTTCGACCCATCACCAGACCCAGATGTCTGGTCTGGTTGGTGGTTTTTAGGTCCGAGTCCATCACCAGACCCAGATGTCTGGTCTGGTTGGTGGTTTTTAGGTTTGCATCCATCACCAGACCCACATGTCTGGTCTGGTTGATGGTTTTTAGGTCCGAGTCCATCACCAGACCCAGATGTCTGATCTGGTTGGTGGTTTTTAGGTTCGCATCCATCATCAGATACAGATGTCTGGTCTGATTGGTGGTTTTCAGATCCGAGTCCATCACCAGACCCAGATTTCTGATCTGGTTGGTGGTTTTTAGGTTCGCATCCATCATCAGATACAGATGTCTGGTCTGGGTGGGGGTTTTTAGGTCAGAGTCCATCACCAGACCCAGATGTCTGGTCTGGTTGGTGGTTTTTAGGTCCGAGTCCATCACCAGACCCAAATTTCTGGTCTGGTTGGTGGTTTTTAGATCCAAGTCCATCACCAGACCCAGATGTCTGGTCTGGTTGGTGGTTTTTAGGTCAGAGTCCATCACCAGACCCAGATGTCTGGTCTGATTGGTGGTATTCAGATCTGAGTCCATCACCAGACCTAGATTTCTGGTGTGGTTGGTGGTTTTTAGGTTCGACCCATCACCAGACCCAGATGTCTGGTCTGGTTGGTGGTTTTTAGGTCCGAGTCCATCACCAGACCCAGATGTCTGGTCTGGTTGGTGGTTTTTAGGTTTGCATCCATCACCAGACCCACATGTCTGGTCTGGTTGATGGTTTTTAGGTCCAAGTCCATCACCAGACCCAGATCTCTGGTCTGATTGGTGGTTTTCAGATCTGAGTCCATCACCAGACCCAGATGTCTGGTCTGGTTGGTGGTTTTTTGGTCCGAGTCCATCACCAGACCCAGATGTCTGGTCTGGTTGGTGGTTTTCAGATCTGAGTCCATCACCAGACCCAGATGTCTGGTCTGGTTGATGGTTTTTAGGTCAGAGTCCATCACCAGACCCAGATGTCTGGTCTGGTTGATAGTTTTTAGGTTCGCATCCATCACCAGACCCAGATGTCTGGTGGGTTGGTGGTATTCAGATCTGAGTCCATCACCAGACCTAGATTTCTGGTCTGGTTGGTGGTTTTTAGGTTCGACCCATCACCAGACCCAGATGTCTGGTCTGGTTTGTGGTTTTTTGGTCCGAGTCCATCACCAGACCCAGATGTCTGTTCTGGTTGGTGGTTTTTAGGTTTGCATCCATCACCAGACCCACATGTCTGGTCTGGTTGATGGTTTTTAGGTCCGAGTCCATCACCAGACCCAGATGTCTGGTCTGATTGGTGGTTTTCAGATCTGAGTCCACACCAGACCTAGATTTCTGGTCTGGTTAGCTGTTGTTAGGTCCGAGTCCATCACCAGATCCACATGTCTGGTCTGGTTGGTGGTTTTTGGGTCCGAGTCCATCACCAGACCAAGATGTCTGGTCTGGTTGATGGTTTTTGGGTCTGAGTCCATCAACAGACCCAGATTTCTGGCCTGGTTGGTGGTTTTTAGGTCCGAGTCCATCACAAGACCCAGATGTTTTGGTCTGATTGGTGGTTTTTAGGTCCGAGTCCATCACCAGACCCAGATTTCTGGTCTGGTTGGTGGTTTTTAGGTCCGAGTCCATCACCAGACCCAAATTTCTGGTCTGGTTGGTGGTTTTTAGGTCAGAGTCCATCACCAGACCCTGATGTCTGGTCTGATTGGTGGTATTCAGATCTGAGTCCATCACCAGACCTAGATTTCTGATCTGGATGGTGGTTTTTAGGTTCGCATCCATCATCAGATACAGATGTCTGGTCTGGGTGGGGGTTTTTAGGTCAGAGTCCATCACCAGACCCAGATCTCTGGTCTGGTTGGTGGTTTTTAGGTCCGAGTCCATCACCAGACCCAAATTTCTGGTCTGGTTGGTGGTTTTTAGATCCAAGTCCATCACCAGACCCAGATGTCTGGTCTGGTTGGTGGTTTTTAGGTCAGAGTCCATCACCAGACCCAGATGTCTGGTCTGATTGGTGGTATTCAGATCTGAGTCCATCACCAGACCTAGATTTCTGGTGTGGTTGGTGGTTTTTAGGTTCGACCCATCACCAGACCCAGATGTCTGGTCTGGTTGGTGGTTTTTAGGTTTGCATCCATCACCAGACCCACATGTCTGGTCTGGTTGATGGTTTTTAGGTCCAAGTCCATCACCAGACCCAGATCTCTGGTCTGATTGGTGGTTTTCAGATCTGAGTCCATCACCAGACCCAGATTTCTGGTCTGGTTGGTGGTTTTTAGGTCCGAGTCCATCACCAGACCCAAATTTCTGGTCTGGTTGGTGGTTTTTAGATCCAAGTCCATCACCAGACCCAGATGTCTGGTCTGGTTGGTGGTTTTTAGGTCAGAGTCCATCACCAGACCCAGATGTCTGGTCTGATTGGTGGTATTCAGATCTGAGTCCATCACCAGACCTAGATTTCTGGTGTGGTTGGTGGTTTTTAGGTTCGACCCATCACCAGACCCAGATGTCTGGTCTGGTTGGTGGTTTTTAGGTTTGCATCCATCACCAGACCCACATGTCTGGTCTGGTTGATGGTTTTTAGGTCCGAGTCCATCACCAGACCCAGATGTCTGGTCTGGTTGATGGTTTTTGGGTCTGAGTCCATCAACAGACCCAGATTTCTGGCCTGGTTGGTGGTTTTTAGGTCCGAGTCCATCACAAGACCCAGATGTTTTGGTCTGATTGGTGGTTTTTAGGTCCGAGTCCATCACCAGACCCAGATTTCTGGTCTGGTTGGTGGTTTTTAGGTCTGAGTCCATCACCAGACCCAAATTTCTGGTCTGGTTGGTGGTTTTTAGGTCAGAGTCCATCACCAGACCCTGATGTCTGGTCTGATTGGTGGTATTCAGATCTGAGTCCATCACCAGACCTAGATTTCTGGTCTGGTTGGTGGTTTTTAGGTTCGACCCATCACCAGACCCAGATGTCTGGTCTGGTTGGTGGTTTTTAGGTCCGAGTCCATCACCAGACCCAGATGTCTGGTCTGGTTGGTGGTTTTTAGGTTTGCATCCATCACCAGACCCACATGTCTGGTCTGGTTGATGGTTTTTAGGTCCGAGTCCATCACCAGACCCAGATGTCTGGTCTGATTGGTGGTTTTCAGATCTGAGTCCACACCAGACCTAGATTTCTGGTCTGGTTAGTGGTTTTTAGGTCCGAGTCCATCACCAGACCCAGATGTCTGGTCTGGTTGGTGGTTTTTGGGTCCGAGTCCATCACCAGACCCACATGTCTGGTCTGGTTGATGGTTTTTGGGTCTGAGTCCATCACCAGACCCAGATGTCTGGTCTGGTTGATAGTTTTTAGGTTCGCATCCATCACCAGACCCAGATGTCTGGTGGGTTGGTGGTATTCAGATCTGAGTCCATCACCAGACCTAGATTTCTGGTCTGGTTGGTGGTTTTTAGGTTCGACCCATCACCAGACCCAGATGTCTGGTCTGGTTTGTGGTTTTTTGGTCCGAGTCCATCACCAGACCCAGATGTCTGTTCTGGTTGGTGGTTTTTAGGTTTGCATCCATCACCAGACCCACATGTCTGGTCTGGTTGATGGTTTTTAGGTCCGAGTCCATCACCAGACCCAGATGTCTGGTCTGATTGGTGGTTTTCAGATCTGAGTCCACACCAGACCTAGATTTCTGGTCTGGTTAGCTGTTGTTAGGTCCGAGTCCATCACCAGATCCACATGTCTGGTCTGGTTGGTGGTTTTTGGGTCCGAGTCCATCACCAGACCAAGATGTCTGGTCTGGTTGATGGTTTTTGGGTCTGAGTCCATCAACAGACCCAGATTTCTGGCCTGGTTGGTGGTTTTTAGGTCCGAGTCCATCACAAGACCCAGATGTTTTGGTCTGATTGGTGGTTTTTAGGTCCGAGTCCATCACCAGACCCAGATTTCTGGTCTGGTTGGTGGTTTTTAGGTCCGAGTCCATCACCAGACCCAAATTTCTGGTCTGGTTGGTGGTTTTTAGGTCAGAGTCCATCACCAGACCCTGATGTCTGGTCTGATTGGTGGTATTCAGATCTGAGTCCATCACCAGACCTAGATTTCTGATCTGGTTGGTGGTTTTTAGGTTCGCATCCATCATCAGATACAGATGTCTGGTCTGGGTGGGGGTTTTTAGGTCAGAGTCCATCACCAGACCCAGATCTCTGGTCTGGTTGGTGGTTTTTAGGTCCGAGTCCATCACCAGACCCAAATTTCTGGTCTGGTTGGTGGTTTTTAGATCCAAGTCCATCACCAGACCCAGATGTCTGGTCTGGTTGGTGGTTTTTAGGTCAGAGTCCATCACCAGACCCAGATGTCTGGTCTGATTGGTGGTATTCAGATCTGAGTCCATCACCAGACCTAGATTTCTGGTGTGGTTGGTGGTTTTTAGGTTCGACCCATCACCAGACCCAGATGTCTGGTCTGGTTGGTGGTTTTTAGGTTTGCATCCATCACCAGACCCACATGTCTGGTCTGGTTGATGGTTTTTAGGTCCAAGTCCATCACCAGACCCAGATCTCTGGTCTGATTGGTGGTTTTCAGATCTGAGTCCATCACCAGACCCAGATTTCTGGTCTGGTTGGTGGTTTTTAGGTCCGAGTCCATCACCAGACCCAAATTTCTGGTCTGGTTGGTGGTTTTTAGATCCAAGTCCATCACCAGACCCAGATGTCTGGTCTGGTTGGTGGTTTTTAGGTCAGAGTCCATCACCAGACCCAGATGTCTGGTCTGATTGGTGGTATTCAGATCTGAGTCCATCACCAGACCTAGATTTCTGGTGTGGTTGGTGGTTTTTAGGTTCGACCCATCACCAGACCCAGATGTCTGGTCTGGTTGGTGGTTTTTAGGTTTGCATCCATCACCAGACCCACATGTCTGGTCTGGTTGATGGTTTTTAGGTCCGAGTCCATCACCAGACCCAGATGTCTGGTCTGGTTGATGGTTTTTGGGTCTGAGTCCATCAACAGACCCAGATTTCTGGCCTGGTTGGTGGTTTTTAGGTCCGAGTCCATCACAAGACCCAGATGTTTTGGTCTGATTGGTGGTTTTTAGGTCCGAGTCCATCACCAGACCCAGATTTCTGGTCTGGTTGGTGGTTTTTAGGTCTGAGTCCATCACCAGACCCAAATTTCTGGTCTGGTTGGTGGTTTTTAGGTCAGAGTCCATCACCAGACCCTGATGTCTGGTCTGATTGGTGGTATTCAGATCTGAGTCCATCACCAGACCTAGATTTCTGGTCTGGTTGGTGGTTTTTAGGTTCGACCCATCACCAGACCCAGATGTCTGGTCTGGTTGGTGGTTTTTAGGTCCGAGTCCATCACCAGACCCAGATGTCTGGTCTGGTTGGTGGTTTTTAGGTTTGCATCCATCACCAGACCCACATGTCTGGTCTGTTTGATGGTTTTTAGGTCCGAGTCCATCACCAGACCCAGATGTCTGGTCTGATTGGTGGTTTTCAGATCTGAGTCCACACCAGAGCTAGATTTCTGGTCTGGTTAGTGGTTTTAAGGTCCGAGTCCATCACCAGACCCAGATGTCTGGTCTGGTTGGTGGTTTTTGGGTCCGAGTCCATCACCAGACCCACATGTCTGGTCTGGTTGATGGTTTTTGGGTCTGAGTCCATCAACAGACCCAGATTTCTGGCCTGGTTGGTGGTTTTTAGGTCCGAGTCCATCACAAGACCCAGATGTTTTGGTCTGATTGGTGGTTTTTAGGTCCGAGTCCATCACCAGACCCAGATGTCTGGTCTGGTTGGTGGTTTTTAGGTCCGAGTCCATCACCAGACCCAAATTTCTGGTCTGGTTGGTCGTTTTTAGATCCAAGTCCATCACCAGACCCAGTTGTCTGGTATGATTGGTGGTATTCAGATCTGAGTCCATCACCAGACCTAGATTTCTGGTCTGGTTGGTGGTTTTTAGGTTCGACCCATCACCAGACCCAGATGTCTGGTCTGGTTGGTGGTTTTTAGGTCCGAGTCCATCACCAGACCCAGATGTCTGGTCTGGTTGGTGGTTTTTAGGTTTGCATCCATCACCAGACCCACATGTCTGGTCTGGTTGATGGTTTTTAGGTCCAAGTCCATCACCAGACCCAGATGTCTGGTCTGGTTGGTGGTTTTCAGATCTGAGTCCATCACCAGACCCAGATTTCTGGTCTGGTTGGTGGTTTTTAAGTTTGCATCCACACGACCCAGATGTCTGGTTTGGTTGATGGTTTTTAGGTCCGAGTCCATCACCAGACCCAGATTTCTGGTCTGGTTGGTGGTTTTCAGATCTGAGTCCATCACCAGACCTAGATGTCTGGTCTGGTTGATGGTTTTTAGGTCCGAGTCCATCACCAGACCCAGATTTCTGGTCTGGTTGATAGTTATTTGGTCCGAGTCCATCACCAGACCCAGATTTCTGGTCTGATTTGTGGTTTTCAGATCTGAGTCCATCACCAGACCCAGATTTCTGGTCTGGTTGGTGGGTTTTAGGTCAGAGTCCAGACCCAGATTTCTGGTCTGGTTGGTGGTTTTTAAGTTTGCATCCATCACCAGACCCAGATGTCTGGTTTGGTTGATGGTTTTTAGGTCTGAGTCCATCAACAGACCCAGATTTCTGGTCTGGTTGATGGTTTTTGGGTCTGAGTCCATCAACAGACCCAGATTTCTGGCCTGGTTGGTGGTTTTTACGTCCGAGTCCATCACAAGACCCAGATGTTTTGGTCTGATTGGTGGTTTTTAGGTCCGAGTCCATCACCAGACCCAGATGTCTGGTCTGGTTGGTGGTTTTTAGGTCCGAGTCCATCACCAGACCCAAATTTCTGGTCTGGTTGGTCGTTTTTAGATCCAAGTCCATCACCAGACCCAGTTGTCTGGTATGATTGGTGGTATTCAGATCTGAGTCCATCACCAGACCTAGATTTCTGGTCTGGTTGGTGGTTTTTAGGTTCGACCCATCACCAGACCCAGATGTCTGGTCTGGTTGGTGGTTTTTAGGTCCGAGTCCATCACCAGACCCAGATGTCTGGTCTGGTTGGTGGTTTTTAGGTTTGCATCCATCACCAGACCCAGATGTCTGGTCTGGTTGATGGTTTTTAGGTCCAAGTCCATCACCAGACCCAGATGTCTGGTCTGGTTGGTGGTTTTCAGGTCTGAGTCCATCACCAGACCTAGATGTCTGGTCTGGTTGATGGTTTTTAGGTCCGAGTCCATCACCAGACCCAGATTTCTGGTCTGTTTGATAGTTTTTAGGTCCGAGTCCATCACCAGACCCAGATTTCTGGTCTGATTGGTGGTTTTCAGATCTGAGTCCATCACCAGACCCAGATTTCTGGTCTGGTTGGTGGTTTTTAAGTTTGCATCCACACGACCCAGATGTCTGGTTTGGTTGATGGTTTTTAGGTCCGAGTCCATCACCAGACCCAGATTTCTGGTCTGGTTGGTGGTGTTTTGGTCCGAGTCCATCACCAGACCCAGATTTCTGGTCTGGTTGGTGGTTTTTAGGTCCGAGTCCATCATCAGACCCAAATTTCTGGTCTGGTTTGTGGTTTTTAGATCCAAGTACATCACCAGACCCAGATGTCTGGTCTGGTTGGTGGTTATTAGGTCCGAGTCCATCACCAGACCCAGATGTCTGGTCTGATTGGTGGTATTCAGATCTGAGTCCATCACCAGACCTAGATTTCTGGTCTGGTTGGAGGTTTTTAGGTTCGACCCATCACCAGACCCAGATGTCTGGTCTGGTTGGTGGTTTTTAGGTCCGAGTCCATCACCAGACCCAGATGTCTGGTCTGGTTGGTGGTTTTTAGGTTTGCATCCATCACCAGACCCACATGTCTGGTCTGGTTGATGGTTTTTAGGTCCAAGTCCATCACCAGACCCAGATGTCTGGTTTGGTTGGTGGTTTTCAGATCTGAGTCCATCACCAGACCTAGATGTCTGGTCTGGTTGATGGTTTTTAGGTCCGAGTCCATCACCAGACCCAGATTTCTGGTCTGGTTGATAGTTATTTGGTCCGAGTCCATCACCAGACCCAGATTTCTGGTCTGATTTGTGGTTTTCAGATCTGAGTCCATCACCAGACCCAGATTTCTGGTCTGGTTGGTGGGTTTTAGGTCAGAGTCCAGACCCAGATTTCTGGTCTGGTTGGTGGTTTTTAAGTTTGCATCCATCACCAGACCCAGATGTCTGGTTTGGTTGATGGTTTTTAGGTCTGAGTCCATCACCAGACCCAGATTTCTGGTCTGGTTGATGGTTTTTGGGTCTGAGTCCATCAACAGACCCAGATTTCTGGCCTGGTTGGTGGTTTTTAGGTCCGAGTACATCACAAGACCCAGATGTTTTGGTCTGATTGGTGGTTTTTAGGTCCGAGTCCATCACCAGACCCAGATGTCTGGTCTGGTTGGTGGTTTTTAGGTCCGAGTCCATCACCAGACCCAAATTTCTGGTCTGGTTGGTCGTTTTTAGATCCAAGTCCATCACCAGACCCAGTTGTCTGGTATGATTGGTGGTATTCAGATCTGAGTCCATCACCAGACCTAGATTTCTGGTCTGGTTGGTGGTTTTTAGGTTCGACCCATCACCAGACCCAGATGTCTGGTCTGGTTGGTGGTTTTTAGGTCCGAGTCCATCACCAGACCCAGATGTCTGGTCTGGTTGGTGGTTTTTAGGTTTGCATCCATCACCAGACCCACATGTCTGGTCTGGTTGATGGTTTTTAGGTCCAAGTCCATCACCAGACCCAGATGTCTGGTCTGGTTGGTGGTTTTCAGATCTGAGTCCATCACCAGACCTAGATGTCTGGTCTGGTTGATGGTTTTTAGGTCCGAGTCCATCACCAGACCCAGATTTCTGGTCTGGTTGATAGTTTTTAGGTCCGAGTCCATCACCAGACCCAGATTTCTGGTCTGATTGGTGGTTTTCAGATCTGAGTCCATCACCAGACCCAGATTTCTGGTCTGGTTGGTGGTTTTTAAGTTTGCATCCACACGACCCAGATGTCTGGTTTGGTTGATGGTTTTTAGGTCCGTGTCCATCACCAGACCCAGATTTCTGGTCTGGTTGGTGGTGTTTTGGTCCGAGTCCATCACCAGACCCAGATTTCTGGTCTGGTTGGTGGTTTTTAGGTCCGAGTCCATCATCAGACCCAAATTTCTGGTCTGGTTTGTGGTTTTTAGATCCAAGTACATCACCAGACCCAGATGTCTGGTCTGGTTGGTGGTTATTAGGTCCGAGTCCATCACCAGACCCAGATGTCTGGTCTGATTGGTGGTATTCAGATCTGAGTCCATCACCAGACCTAGATTTCTGGTCTGGTTGGAGGTTTTTAGGTTCGACCCATCACCAGACCCAGATGTCTGGTCTGGTTGGTGGTTTTTAGGTCCGAGTCCATCACCAGACCCAGATGTCTGGTCTGGTTGGTGGTTTTTAGGTTTGCATCCATCACCAGACCCACATGTCTGGTCTGGTTGATGGTTTTTAGGTCCAAGTCCATCACCAGACCCAGATGTCTGGTTTGGTTGGTGGTTTTCAGATCTGAGTCCATCACCAGACCTAGATGTCTGGTCTGGTTGATGGTTTTTAGGTCCGAGTCCATCACCAGACCCAGATTTCTGGTCTGGTTGATAGTTATTTGGTCCGAGTCCATCACCAGACCCAGATTTCTGGTCTGATTTGTGGTTTTCAGATCTGAGTCCATCACCAGACCCAGATTTCTGGTCTGGTTTGTGGGTTTTAGGTCAGAGTCCAGACCCAGATTTCTGGTCTGGTTGGTGGTTTTTAAGTTTGCATCCATCACCAGACCCAGATGTCTGGTTTGGTTGATGGTTTTTAGGTCCGAGTCCATCACCAGACCCAGATTTCTGGTCTGGTTGGTGGTTTTTTGGTCCGAGTCCATCACCAGACCCAGATTTCTGGTCTGATTGGTGGTTTTCAGATCTGAGTCCATCACCAGACCCAGATTTCTGGTCTGGTTGTTGGTTTTTAAGTTTGCATCCATCACCAGACCCAGATGTCTGGTTTGGTTGATGGTTTTTAGGTCCGAGTCCATCACCAGACCCAGATTTCTGTTCTGGTTGGTGGTGTTTTGGTCCGAGTCCATCACCAGACCCAGATTTCTGGTCTGGTTGGTGGTTTTTAGGTCCGAGTCCATCACCAGACCCAGATGTCTGGTCTGGTTGAAAGTTTTTAGGTCCGACTCCATCACCAGACCCAGATTTCTGGTCTGATTGGTGGTTTTCAGATCTGAGTCCATCACCAGACCCAGATTTCTGGTCTGGTTGGTGGTTTTTAAGTTTGCATCCATCACCAGACCCAGATGTCTGGTTTGGTTGATGGTTTTTAGGTCCGAGTCCATCACCAGACCCAGATTTCTGGTCTGGTTGGTGGTGTTTTGGTCCGAGTCCATCACCAGACCCAGATTTCTGGTCTGGTTAGTGGTTTTTAGGTCCGAGTCCATCATCAGACCCAAATTTCTGGTCTGGTTGGTGGTTTTTTGGTCTGAGTCCATCACCAGACCCAGATTTCTGGTCTGATTGGTGGTTTTTAGGTCCGAGTCCATCACCAGACCCAGATTTCTCGCCTGGTTGGTGGTTTTTAGGTCCGAGTCCATCATCAGACCCAGATTTCTGGTCTGGTTGGTGGTTTTTAGGTCAGAGTCCATCACCAGACCCAGATGTCTGGTCTGATTGGTGGTTTTTAGGTCCGAGTCCATCACCAGACCCAGATGTCTGGTCTTGTTGGTGGTTTTTAGGTTTACATCCATCACCAGACCCACATGTCTGGTCTGGTTGATGGTTTTTAGGTCCAAGTCCATCACCAGACCCAGATCTCTGGTCTGATTGGTGGTTTTCAGATCTGAGTCCATCACCAGACCTAGATTTCTGGTCTGGTTGGTGGTTTTTAGGTCCGAGTCCATCACCAGACCCAGATGTCTGGTCTGGTTGGTGGTTTTCAGATCTGAGTCCATCACCAGACCCAGATGTCTTTTCTGGTTGGTGGTTTTTAGGTTTGCATCCATCACCAGACCCAGATGTCTGGTCTGGTTGATGGTTTTTAGGTCCGAGTCCATCACCAGACCCAGATGTCTGGTCTGATTGGTGGTTTTCAGATCTGAGTCCACACCAGACCTAGATTTCTGGTCTGGTTAGTGGTTGTTAGGTCCGAGTCCATCACCAGACCCAGATGTCTGGTCTGGTTGGTGGTTTTTGGGTCCGAGTCCATCACCAGACCCACATGTCTGGTCTGGTTGATGGTTTTTGGGTCTGAGTCCATCAACAGACCCAGATTTCTGGCCTGGTTGGTGGTTTTTAGGTCCGAGTCCATCACAAGACCCAGATGTTTTGGTCTGATTGGTGGTTTTTAGGTCCGAGTCCATCACCAGACCCAGATTTCTGGTCTGGTTGGTTGTTTTTAGGTCCGAGTCCATCACCAGACCCAAATTTCTGGTCTGGTTGGTGGTTTTTAGGTCAGAGTCCATCACCAGACCCAGATGTCTGGTCTGATTGGTGGTATTCAGATCTGAGTCCATCACCAGACCTAGATTTCTGGTCTTGTTGGTGGTTTTTAGGTTCGACCCATCACCAGACCCAGATGTCTGGTCTGGTTGGTGGTTTTTAGGTCCGAGTCCATCACCAGACCCAGATGTCTGGTCTGGTTGGTGGTTTTTAGGTTTCCATCCATCACCAGACCCACATGTCTGGTCTGGTTGATGGTTTTTAGGTCCAAGTCCATCACCAGACCTAGATTTCTGGTCTGGTTGGTGGTTTTTTGGTCCGAGTCCATCACCAGACCCAGATGTCTGGTCTGGTTGGTGGTTTTCAGAGCTGAGTCCATCACCAGACCCAGATGTCTGGTCTGGTTGATGGTTTTTAGGTCCGAGTCCATCACCAGACCCAGATGTCTGGTCTGGTTGATAGTTTTTAGGTTCGCATCCATCACCAGACCCAGATGTCTGGTGGGTTGGTGGTTTTCAGATCTGAGTCCATCACCAGACCTAGATTTCTGGTCTGGTTGGTGGTTTTTAGGTTCGACCCATCACCAGACCCAGATGTCTGGTCTGGTTTGTGGTTTTTTGGTCCGAGTCCATCACCAGACCCAGATGTCTGTTCTGGTTGGTGGTTTTTAGGTTTGCATCCACCACCAGACCCACATGTCTGTTCTGGTTGATGGTTTTTAGGTCCAAGTCCGTCACCAGACCCAGATGTCTGGTCTGATTGGTGGTTTTCAGATCTGAGTCCACACCAGACCTAGATTTCTGGTCTGGTTAGTGGTTTTTAGGTCCGAGTCCATCACCAGACCCAGATGTCTGGTCTGGTTGGTGGTTTTTGGGTCCGAGTCCATCACCAGACCCAGATGTCTGGTCTGGTTGATGGTTTTTGGGTCTGAGTCCATCAACAGACCCAGATTTCTGGCCTGGTTGGTGGTTTTTAGGTCCGAGTCCATCACAAGACCCAGATATTTTGGTCTGATTGGTGGTTTTTAGGTCCGAGTCCATCACCAGACCCAGATTTCTGGTCTGGTTGGTGGTTTTTAGGTCCGAATCCATCACCAGACCCAAATTTCTGGTCTGGTTGGTGGTTTTTAGATCCAAGTCCATCACCAGACCCAGATGTCTGGTCTGGTTGGTGGTTTTTAGGTTTGCATCCATCACCAGACCCACATGTCTGGTCTGGTTGATGGTTTTTAGGTCCGAGTCCATCACCAGACCCAGATGTCTGGTCTGATTGGTGGTATTCAGATCTGAGTCCATCACCAGACCTAGATTTCTGGTCTGGTTGGTGGTTTTTAGGTTCGACCCATCACCAGACCCAGATGTCTGGTCTGGTTGGTGGTTTTTAGGTCCGAGTTCATCACCAGACCCAGATGTCTGGTCTGGTTGGTGGTTTTTAGGTTTGCATCCATCACCAGACCCACATGTCTGGTCTGGTTGATGGTTTTTAGGTCCAAGTCCATCACCAGACCCAGATGTCTGGTCTGGTTGGTGGTTTTCAGATCTGAGTCCATCACCAGACCTAGATGTCTGGTCTGGTTGATGGTTTTTAGGTCCGAGTCCATCACCAGACCCAGATTTCTGGTCTGGTTGGTGGTTTTTGGGTCCGAGTCCATCACCAGACCCAGATGTCTGGTCTGGTTGATGGTTTTTGGGTCTGAGTCCATCAACAGACCCAGATTTCTGGCCTGGTTGGTGGTTTTTAGGTCCGAGTCCATCACAAGACCCAGATGTTTTGGTCTGATTGGTGTTTTTTAGGTCCGAGTCCATCACCAGACCCAGATTTCTGGTCTGGTTGGTGGTTTTTAGGTCCGAGTCCATCACCAGACCCATATTTCTGGTCTGGTTGGTGGTTTTTAGATCCGAGTCCATCACCAGACCCAGATGTCTGGTCTAGTTGGTGGTTTTTAGGTTTGCATCCATCACCAGACCCACATGTCTGGTCTGGTTGATGGTTTTTAGGTCCGAGTCCATCACCAGACCTAGATGTCTGGTCTGGTTGATGGTTTTTAGGTCCGAGTCCATCACCAGACCCAGATTTCTGGTCTGGTTGATAGTTATTTGGTCCGAGTCCATCACCAGACCCAGATTTCTGGTCTGATTGGTGGTTTTCAGATCTGAGTCCATCACCAGACCCAGATTTCTGGTCTGGTTGGTGGGTTTTAGGTTTGCATCCATCACCAGACCCAGATGTCTGGTTTGGTTGATGGTTTTTAGGTCCGAGTACATCACCAGACCCAGATTTCTGGTCTGGTTGGTGGTTTTTTGGTCCGAGTCCATCACCAGACCCAGATTTCTGGTCTGGTTGATGGTTTTTAGGTCCGAGTCCATCACCAGACCCAGATGTCTGGTCTGGTTGGTGGTTTTCAGATCTGAGTCCATCACCAGACCTAGATGTCTGGTCTGGTTGATGGTTTTTAGGTCCGAGTCCATCACCAGACCCAGATTTCTGGTCTGGTTGATAGTTATTTGGTCCGAGTCCATCACCAGACCCAGATTTCTGGTCTGATTGGTGGTTTTCAGATCTGAGTCCATCACCAGACCCAGATTTCTGGTCTGGTTGGTGGGTTTTAGGTCAGAGTCCATCACCAGACCCAGATTTCTGGTCTGGTTGGTGGTTTTTAAGTTTGCATCCATCACCAGACCCAGATGTCTGGTTTGGTTGATGGTTTTTAGGTCCGAGTACATCACCAGACCCAGATTTCTGGTCTGGTTGGTGGTTTTTTGGTCCGCGTCCATCACCAGACCCAGATTTCTGGTCTGGTTGGTGGTTTTTAGGTCCGAGTCCATCATCAGACCCAAATTTCTGGTCTGGTTGGTGGTTTTTAGGTTCGACCCATCACCAGACCCAGATGTCTGGTCTTGTTGGTGGTTTTTAGGTCCGAGTCCATCACCAGACCCAGATGTCTGGTCTGGTTGGTGGTTTTTTGGTTTGCATCCATCACCAGACCCACATGTCTGGTCTGGTTGATGGTTTTTAGGTCCAAGTCCATCACCAGACCCAGATCTCTGGTCTGATTGGTGGTTTTCAGATCTGAGTCCATCACCAGACCCAAATTTCTTGCCTGGTTGGTGATTGTCAGATCTGAGTCCATCATCGGACCCAGATGTCTGGTCTGGTTGATGGTTTTTAGATCCAAGTCCATCACCAGACCCAGATGTCTGGTCTGGTTGGTGGTTTTTAGGTTCGCATCCATCACCAGACCCAGAATTCTGGTCTGGTTGGTGGTTTTCAGATCTCAGTCCATAACCAGACCTAGATTTCTGGTCTGGTTTGTGGTTTTTAGGTCAGAGTCCATCACCAGACCCAGATTTCTGGCCTGGTTGGTGGGTTTTTAGGTTCGCATCCATCACCAGACCCAGATGTCTGGTCTGATTGGGTGTTTTCAGATCCGAGTCCATCACCAGACCCAGATTTCTGATCTGGTTGGTGGTTTTTACGTTCGCATCCATCACCAGACCGGGATTTCTGGTCTGGTTGGTGGTTTTTAGGTTCGACCCATCACCAGACCCATATGTCTGCTCTGGTTGGTGGGTTTTAGGTCAGAGTCCATCACTAGACCAGATGTCTCGTCTGGTCTTTGGTTTTTAAGTTTGCATCCATCACCAGACCCAGATGTCTGGTCTGGTTTGGGATTTTTAGGTTCACATCCATCACCAGACCCAGATGTCTGGTCTGATTGGTGGTTTTCAGATCAGAGTCCATCACCAGACCCAGATTTCTGATCTGGTTGGTGGTTTTCAGATCTGAGTCCATCACCAGACCTAGATTTCTGGTGTGGTTGGGGGTTTTTAGGTTCGCATCCATCACCAGACCCAGATGTGTCTCTGGTCTGATTGGTGGTTTTCAGATCTGAGTCCACACCAGACCTAGATTTCTGGTCTGGTTGGTGGTTTTTAGGTCCAAGTCCATCACCAGACCCAGATGTCTGGTCTGGTTGGTGGTTTTTAGGTCCGAGTCCATCACCAGACCCAGATGTCTGGTCTGGTTGATGGTTTTTGGGTCTGAGTCCATCAACAGACCCAGATTTCTGGCCTGGTTTGTGGTTTTTAGGTCCGAGTCCATCACAAGACCCAGATGTCTGTTCTTATTGGTGGTTTTTAGGTCCGAGTCTATCACCAGACCCAGATTTCTGGTCTGGTTGATGGTTTTTAGGTCCGAGTTTATCACCAGACCCAGATCTCTGGTCTGATTGGTGGTTTTCAGATCTGAGTCCATCACCAGACCTAGATTTCTGGTCTGGTTGGTAGTTTTTTGGTCCGAGTCCATCACCAGACCCAGATGTCTGGTCTGTTTGGTGGGTCTGAGTCCATCAACAGACCCAGATTTCTGGCCTGGTTGGTGGTTTTTAGGTCCGAGTCCATCATCAGACCCATATGTCTGGTCTGATTTTTTTTTATATCCGAGTCCATCACCAGACCCAGATGTCTGGTCTGGTTTGTGGCCTTTAGGTTGGCATCCATCACCAGACCCAGATGTCTGGTCTGGTTGGTGGTATTTAGGTCCGAGTCCATCACCAGACCCAGATATCCGGTCTGGTTGGTGGTTTTTTGGTCCGGGTCCCTCACCAGACCCAGATTTCTGGTCTGGCTGGTGGTTTTTAGGTCCGAGTCCATCACCAGACCCAGATGTCTGGCCTGGTTGGTGGTTTTTAGGTCCGAGTCCATCATCAGACCCAGATGTCTGGTCTTATTTGTTTTTAGGTTCGCATCCATCACCAGACACAGATGTCTGGCCTGGTTGGTGGTTTTTTCTGTCAGAATCCATCTCCAGACCCAGATGTCTGGTCTGATTGGTGGTTTTTAGCTCTGAGTCCATCACCAGACCCAGATGTCTGGCCTGGTTGGTGGTTTTTAGGTCCGAGTCCATCACCAGACCCAGATGTCTGGTCTGATTTGTTTTTAGATCCGAGTCCATCACCAGACCCAGATATGTGGTCTGGTTGGTGTTTTTTAGGTTTGCATCCATCACCAGACCCAGATGTCTGGTGGGTTGGTGGTTTTCAGATCTGAGTCCATCACCAGACCCAGATTTCTGGTCTGGTTGGTGGTTTTTAGGTTCGACCCATCACCAGACCCAGATGTCTGGTGGGTTGGTGGTTTTCAGATCTGAGTCCATCACCAGACCCAGATTTCTGGTCTGGTTGGTGGTTTTTAGGTTCGACCCATCACCAGACCCAGATGTCTGGTCTGGTTGGGGGTTTTTAGGTTCGCATCCATCACCAGACCCAGATGTCTGGTCTGATTTGTTTTTAGATTCAAGTCCATCACCAGACCTATATTTCTGGTCTGGTTGGTGGTTTTTAGGTCCGAGTCCATCACCAGACCCAGATGTCTGGTTGGTGGTTGGTGGTATTCAGGGGTACAGAATGAAGACCTGTGTTGGTTTCTCTTTGGCTCCAAAGACGACCACCTCCGTTTGGTTTTTGTTTAGCTGAAGACAGTTTAGACACATCCAGTCATTCATCTCCTTGATATATTTATCAGGATTCTGTACAGGTCCCTGGTCTCCTGGTGACACTGTAATATAAACCTGTGTGTCGTCTGGGTAGCCATGGTAACTAATGTTGTGATTCTGTATGACCTGGGCCAGGGGGAACATGTAGATGTTAAACTAAAGAGGCTCCAGCATGGAACCTTGTGGAACTCCTCATGTAAGTCTTGTCTGCTCAGATGTAAAATTACCTGCTGACACAAAGTACTTCCTGTCTTTGTGGTATTTTTGAACCAGTGATGCAGTGGGATGTGGAGAAGATGGAGCTTATTTGGGATTTTGCTGTGGATATGTATTAAACAGCGTAAGAAATTGAATGTCTTAAAAAGGTGCATCTAAATGCAGAATAAAAGTCAAATCCCACCACTGGAATCATCAGGAGGGGGGTGTATGATCGCTGCATCCTCATCCTCACCTCTTCTGTTTGCAGCCTGATAAGTCATGGGAGATCGACTTGCAGCACATGGAGACCCTGATCGACGAGAGGACGTCGTGTCTGATCGTCACCAATCCGTCCAACCCCTGTGGCTCAGTCTTCACCAAAGAACACCTGCAGAAGATCCTGAAAGGTGAGCTGCACCGGTTTCCCTCTGCAGAAAGCAGCTGAAGTTTCCAACACTTTTCATAAAAATTCTCCTTTTTTCCTTCAGTGGCCTCCAAGTACTGCCTTCCCGTTCTGGCTGATGAAATCTACGGGGACATGGTGAGTTAGGCTGCATGGAGTCACAACTCACGCAGGTTGGCAGGTGGGCTTGGCTCTGTGTAGCACCAGCGAGGCACATTTTTCTCCATGGTGACAACAGATGTTGCATTTGGTGGTATTTGCCCTCGCTCTGGATGGTGGCTTCACAACCCCAAATCAGCAGAGAGGGGGATTAGTGACCATGTGGTGGATGAGCAGGAGTCAGGGGGGTCAGAAAGGGCAAGCAGGGGATGTGAACCAGCGTGATGCTGTTTTATACTGAGGCTGTGTGCAAAATGACACGAAGTCCTTTCATGATGATAATCTGAGGAATTAGTGCAGCATCATGGTTTAATGCAAGTTTAGTTTATCTGTTTAAAACGCTGTTCCAGATTCTCACTTCACATTCAATAGTAATTAGCTTTTCTGCACTCAGAGCATATGCACGGTGTCCCTGAAGTGTCACAATACAAAAACCTCAACACGACACCACACAGAATCTGCAACGGAAGTTAAACTTCTTTTATTTCCTGGAATTTATGCGACAATGTTTTTACAAAAAGCACAAAGTGAGTAAAACATTAATAGTAAATAAAGTTTATTAATTTAAATATGTTCTATTAGATATTTTGGTAACTGTGATGTGTAAATAAAGAGTTGTTGCCTGTTAGAGGAAGTAAGTTACTGCCCGGCTGACCGGCAGTGAGCTGGATGGGCGGAGTTTAAACAGCTAGTCAGCTGAGTGACCCAATCAGAGAACGCCGCTTCTAACCACACGGGTCGAACGAACCAATCAGAGCAGGTTTGCAGATAAACGTAGAAAATGTTCCAACCTGAGATGAAACTTTGATGTGTGGCCGTTATTTACAGTGGAAGTGCAAACTACAACAACAAATGAAGAAATGTAGCTGCATTAACCTACCTGACAAGGTAACTACCAGTCAAAAGTCTGGACACGCTTTCTAAACACGTTTAATGGGAAAAAGTGTCCAAACATCTGACTGATGGGGACCAGTAGGCAACCTCAGAAACTGTTTGGACATCGGCGCAGTTGTCCAACGTGTCATCATGTTGCTTAATTGGTTCTTCTGGGCCACCGTACTTATGTCAGTCGTAGGAAAACTTCACATTAGTATTATGCATAAAACAACTTGTGGTGATTTTCTGATTCTTTTCACTGCTCCACACAGGAAGTTACGTTGTCCTTATTTATCCTCCAGGAGACACTGATACACTTTGCAGATGACAAGCTGAAAGAAGTGTGTACAAAATGAAATCTTTATTTTGGAGTGCCGAGGTTAGCCGTGTTTCCTTCTGTCTTTCAGACATGTATTTAATCATAATTCTCCTCTGGTAATAAACTCAACTGCAGTGGAAAATTTAAGAATACTTAAATCTGAAATCAGCACAAAAACACAAAAAGCTGAGAACCAAGTTATAATAATAAAAGTTGTTTCATGTAGAAGATTTGTGGATCGGAGGAAAGTTAGACCGACACACACGGCGAAGGTTGTTTTTGTCTGAAAGAAGCTGCTGTGGTTGGAAATGCTGGTAGCATTTTAGCCCCCAGCCGTCCCCCCGTCCCCCCGTCCGGCTCCACCTCAGCGTCTCAGGCTGCTACAAGCAGGCCACAATGACTTTGCATTTTCACCACATATGTTTGCAGTTAATGCAGATGGCGGGTAGAAACTGGGAAGGAATGGGGGAGTATGCTGGGCGGGGAGTTGGTTCTGGGGGTGGATGATGAGGCTCCAGCTCTACGGGGGTCAGCTGGCATCGTGCTGCCCCCCTCCCCCCCCATTCTGCTCTCGTATGTAAACTGGTCTCAGACCACTTCTGTTTTTATGTAGCGTCTCACGGCTGAGGGCCTCATGGATGAGCTGAGATGTGATGAACACTTTTCATTTATTATAATAATAATAATGGTGATAATAATGATGATTATAATAACAACAACAACAACAATAATAATAATAATAATAATAATAATAATAATAATAATAATAATAATTAATAATACTAATAATAACAATTAAAAAAAAACCAAAAAAAACCCACTTAGTCCAGTTCAAGGTCGCAGGAAGCTCCAGCCTCACCCAGCAGTCATTGGCGAGAAGAAGGATTTAGACTTCGATGTGGAACAGGGACTGATGGAGGCTGGTGGAGGCAGATGGAGGCAGATGGAGGCAGGTGGAGGCAGGTGGAGGCAGGTGGAGGCAGATGGAGGCTGGTGGAGGCTGGTGGAGGCAAGTGGAGGCAGATGGAGGCAGATGGAGGCTGGTGGAGGCTGGTGGAGGCAGGTGGAGGCTGGTGGAGGCAGGTGGAGGCAGGTGGAGGCAAGTGGAGGCAGATGGAGGCTGGTGGAGGCAGATGGAGGCAGATGGAGGCAGATGGAGGCTGGTGGAGGCTGGTGGAGGCAGGTGGAGGCTGGTGGAGGCAGGTGGAGGCAGATGGAGGCAGGTGGAGGCAGGTGGAGGCAGGTGGAGGCAAATGGAGGCAGGTGGAGGCAGGTGGAGGCTGGTGGAGGCTGGTGGAGGCAGATGGAGGCAAGTGGAGGCAGATGGAGGCTGGTGGAGGCTGGTGGAGGCAAGTGGAGGCAGATGGAGGCAGATGGAGGCAGATGGAGGCTGGTGGAGGCTGGTGGAGGCAGGTGGAGGCTGGTGGAGGCAGGTGGAGGCAGATGGAGGCAGGTGGAGGCAGGTGGAGGCAGGTGGAGGCAAATGGAGGCAGGTGGAGGCAGGTGGAGGCAGGTGGAGGCTGGTGGAGGCAGATGGAGGCAAGTGGAGGCAGATGGAGGCAGATGGAGGCTGGTGGAGGCAAATGGAGGCAGGTGGAGGCAGGTGGAGGCTGGTGGAGGTTGGTTTTAAGGCATTAAGAGAACAACTACTCCCATCTTTGGGTGGAGGGCTGTTACATCACACATCTGAGCTCGGCCAATCGGATGCGGGGCGGCGTCCGGCGCCACTTCACGCCGTCTACACGGCTGTAATGAGGTTCAGCTTCTGGCTGAGGAAGAGCTTTCTCTGGTTTCCTCTTCCTCCGTCTGCAGACTGAATGTTACATAATCAGGATTCAGGTTGATATTTGCATAAATCTATGATAGAGAAGCAGCAGATTGTTCATGGCCTCCCTTCCTGCTTCTCTGTAAACAAACACGCCACAGACTTTCTGAGGTTTATGCATAAAAGTACTAAATATTTCCAGGGATTTCCAGGGAAATAAGTTGGTTTCTGTTTTTTCAGTCTAATATTTCATTAGACTGAAAAACTCTTAAGAACAGCAGAAACACAAAGACGATTTAAAGAACTTTGTTCCCGAAACGTAAAGAGAGCCAAGGGATGAAGGTCCTAACCTTAACCTACGAGTTTTATACAAGGTTCCTGTACCGGTTCTGGTTGGTTTTATTTTCACGTTTCTGTCCCACAAACCGGATTTCTGGCGTCTAAAACGTCTTCCTGGTCCTCACTGCGTTTTGTTCCTTCCCATTGCCGTCGTCAGGTTTTCCCAGGATGCAACAGTCCTTCCTTGGCGTCTCTCAGCAGCGACGTTCCCATCCTCTCCTGTGGAGGTCTGGCTAAACGATGGCTGGTGCCTGGATGGAGGATGGGATGGATCCTCATACACGACCGGAACGACGTGTTCGGATCTGAGGTGCGTTTCGTTTACAGACCGATGGAAACACAGAACCATGAAAAGGTTCTGCTTTCAGCTTCATCTGAAGGATGAAAGTAAAAACAACAAGGTGGACTCACCTGTAGTCTGTGATGCCATCTGAGGTCTCACCTGTAGTCTGGCTTTACTCATGTTTATTGTTTTGCTGATGGTGTTTTTTGGGGTTATCAAGTGAAGTTATTAGATACATGAAATAAATTCAAATTGTATGTTTGAGTCAATATAAATTAAAAATTGAATATTTAATTATAAAAAGTACTTAAACTGTAGTTTAAATTGTCTACTCACAATTATTTCCAATTGAGTACGTAACAGGTGGTATATCTAGATTAATGTGGTAATTAATATGGTAATAAACTACGTACCTAGATTTATTATTAACGTGTTATTAAAGGGTTAACATGCTAAGTAATGTGGTAACTAACATGCTATAACATAGCATGTAACTAATATGTTAATGGCATGGTATTAGTCATATTAACATGTAATTAACATCATAACTAACATGCAATTAACATGGTATCCATTGTGGTGGTTAACATGGTAATGCATATATAACATGGTAATTAGCATGTATTTAACCTTGTAATTAACATGGTATTAATATAGTTATTAATGTGGTATTTGACATTGTAATTAACGTGTAATTAACATGGTATTAATATTTTTAATAATGTGGTATTTGACATTGTAATTAATATGTAATTAACATGGCATCTTGTGACCGTCTCAGATTCGGCAGGGTCTGGTGAAACTGAGCCAGCGGATTCTGGGAGCGTGCACCATCGTGCAGGGAGCTCTGGAGGACATCCTCAACCACACGCCTCAAAGTTTCTACAGCAACACCATCAGTTTCCTGAAGGTACAGAACAAACATCACAGATATGTTGGCAGGTTTTTTTTTCCATTTTATCCGACACACATGACTCATGATGGATTCGATTACCTGGAGGCTCCACGCTGTGAGCGTGAGGTTGGATTAGCAGCTTTCACCTGAAACAATAACTGATGCAGTTTGATCCACATTTATTTAATATCAGAGAAGTTTTAACTCCATTTTAATGAGCATAACCTGTTGTCACGACAGAGCCAGTCGATCATGTTTAGTTGGATCATTTGTTGCTGCAAACTTCTTTAAAGCAGCTTCCTCCAGATTTATGGAAGCTTTCGTCTCAAACACCTGATCCACACACCCAACCTGCAGGAAACCTGCAAATTTAATGTGAAGTCTGGACTTATCAAAATAAAATAGAATTCATTTATAGATTCACATGTTGATTTAATAATATTCTACAGTTTTTTCTCTTTATTTCTATCCTAACAATATGCATCACTCTGAACTGACTGGATGGTTTCTTTACTTTTCTTTTCAGTCTAATTCAGAGATGTGTTACAGCGAGCTGTCCATCGTCCCCGGCCTCAACCCCATCAAGCCTTCAGGAGCCATGTACCTCATGGTCAGTGTTGAAGCAGCAACGTATGCAAATAAACCTGCGTCATGCTACACGGCATCAGATCCACTCATATCTCATACATAGACAGACATGTAGACAGACAGACATATAGACAGACATATAGACAGACATATAGACAGACATATAGACAGACATATAGACAGACATAGACAGACATAGACAGACAGCCATATAGACAGACAGCCATATAGACAGACAGACATATAGACAGACAGACATATAGACAGACAGACATGTAGACAGACATGTAGACAGACATGTAGACAGACATGTAGACAGACATGTAGACAGATAGACAGACAGACATGTAGACAGACATGTAGACAGACATGTAGACAGACATAGACAGACATAGACAGACATATAGACAGATATAGACAGACATAGACAGACAGCCATATAGACAGACAGACATATAGACAGACAGACATATAGACAGACATGTAGACAGATAGACAGACAGACATGTGGACAGACATGTAGACAGACATGTAGACAGACATGTAGACAGACATGTAGACAGACAGACATGTAGACAGATAGACAGACATGTAGACAGATAGACAGACATGTAGACAGATAGACAGACAGACATGTGGACAGACATGTGGACAGACATGTAGACAGACATGTAGACAGACATGTAGACAGACAGACATGTAGACAGACATGTAGACAGACATGTAGACAGACAGACATGTAGACAGACAGACAGACATATAGACAGACAGATAGACATATAGACATATAGACAGACAGACAGACATATAGACAGACAGACAGACATATAGACAGACAGACATGTAGACAGACAGACATGTAGACAGACAGACATGTAGACAGACAGACATATAGACAGACAGACAGACATGTAGACAGACATGTAAACAGACAGACATGTAGACAGACATGTAAACAGACAGACATGTAGACAGACAGACAGACATATAGACAGACAGACAGACATATAGACAGACAGACATGTAGACAGACAGACATGTAAACAGACAGACATGTAGACAGACAGACAGACATATAGACAGACAGACAGACATGTAGACAGACAGACATATAGACAGACAGACAGACATATAGACAGACATACATATAGACAGATAGAAAGACATATAGACAGACAGAAAGACAGACATATAGACAGACATGTAGACAGACATATAGACAGACAGACAGACAGACAGACATATAGACAGACAGACATATAGACAGACAGACATATAGACAGACAGACAGACATGTAGACAGACAGACATGTAGACAGACAGACAGACAGACATATAGACAGACAGACAGACATGTAGACAGACAGACATGTAGACAGACAGACATATAGACAGACAGACATATAGACAGACAGACAGACATGTAGACAGACAGACAGACAGATAGACAGACAGACACAGACATATAGACAGACAGACAGACAGACATATAGACAGACAGACATATAGACAGATGGACAGACAGACATATAGACAGACAGACAGACATGTAGACAGACAGACATGTAGACAGACATGTAGACAGACATGTAGACAGACATGTAGACAGAAAGACAGACAGACAGACAGACAGATAGACAGACAGACACAGACATATAGACAGACAGACATGTAGACAGACATGTAGACAGACATATAGACAGAAAGACAGACAGACAGACATATAGACAGACAGACATATAGACAGACAGACATATAGACAGACAGACATGTAGACAGACAGACATGTAGACAGACATGTAGACAGACAGACATGTAGACAGACAGACAGACAGAAAGACATATAGACATATAGACAGACAGACAGACATATAGACAGACAGACACAGACATATAGACAGACAGACAGACAGACATATAGACAGACAGACATATAGACAGATGGACAGACAGACATATAGACAGACAGACATATAGACAGACAGACAGAAAGACAGACATGTAGACAGACAGACATGTAGACAGACAGACATGTAGACAGACATGTAGACAGACATATAGACAGACAGACAGACATATAGACAGACAGACAGACATATAGACAGACAGACAGACAGACAGACAGACATATAGACAGACAGACAGAAAGACATATAGACAGAAAGACATATAGACAGACAGACATATAGACAGACAGACAGAAAGACATATAGACAGAAAGACATATAGACAGACAGACATATAGACAGACATGTAGACAGACAGACATGTAGACAGACATGTAGACAGACAGACATACATGTAGACAGACAGACATGTAGACAGACAGACAGACAGACAGAAAGACATATAGACATATAGACAGACAGACAGACAGACATATAGACAGATAGACAGACATATAGACAGACAGACAGACAGACATATAGACAGATAGACAGACATATAGACAGACAGACAGACAGACATATAGACAGATAGACAGACATATAGACAGACAGACATACATGTAGACAGACAGACAGACAGACAGACAGAAAGACATATAGACATATAGACAGACAGACAGACAAACATATAGACATATAGACAGACAGACAGACATATAGACAGACAGACATGTAGAAAGACATGTAGAAAGACATATAGACAGACAGACAGACATATAGACAGACAGACAGACATATAGACAGACGGACATATAGACAGATGGACAGACAGACAGACATATAGACAGATGGACAGACAGACAGACATATAGACAGATAGACAGACAGACAGACATATAGACAGATAGACAGACAGACATATAGACAGATAGACAGACAGACATATAGACAGATAGACAGACACACATATAGACATACATACATATAGACATACATATAGACAGACATGTAGACAGACATATAGACAGACATGTAGACAGACATACATATAGACAGACATACATATAGACAGACATATAGAACGACAGACATGTAGACAGACAGACATGTAGACAGACAGACATGTAGACAGACATGTAGACAGACATGTAGACAGACATGTAGACAGACAGACAGACAGACAGACATATAGAAAGACAGACAGACATATAGACAGACAGACAGACATATAGAAAGACAGACAGACATATAGAAAGACAGACAGACATATAGAAAGACAGACAGACATATAGACAGACAGACAGACATGTAGACAGACAGACATGTAGACAGACAGACATATAGACAGATGGACAGACAGACATATAGACAGACAGACATATAGACAGACAGACAGACAGACAGACATATAAACAGACATACATATAGACAGACAGATAGAAAGACATATAGACAGACAGACAGACAGACATGTAGACAGACAGACAGACAGACATATAGACAGACATATAGACAGACATGTAGACAGACATGTAGACAGACAGACATATAGACAGACAGACATATAGACAGACAGACAGACAGACATGTAGACAGACAGACATATAGACAGAAAGACAGACATATAGACAGACAGACAGACATATAGACAGATAGACAGACATATAGACCGATAGACAGACAGACAGACAGACAGACAGACAGACAGACATATAGACAGACAGACAGACATATAGACAGACGGACATATAGACAGATGGACAGACAGACAGATATATAGACAGATGGACAGACAGACAGACATATAGACAGACAGACATGTAGAAAGACATGTAGAAAGACATGTAGAAAGACATGTAGACAGACATGTAGACAGACAGACAGAAAGACAGACAGACATGTAGAAAGACATGTAGACAGACAGACAGAAAGACATATAGACAGACAGACATATAGACAGACAGACATGTAGACAGACATGTAGACAGACAGACATAAAGACATATAGACAGACAGACATATAGACAGACAGACATGTAGACAGACATGTAGACAGACAGACATGTAGACAGACATGTAGACAGACATGTATACACAGACATGTAGACAGACATGTAGACAGACAGACATGTAGACAGACAGACATGTAGACAGACAGACAGAAAGACATATAGACAGACAGACAGACATGTAGACAGACAGACATGTAGACAGACAGACATGTAGACAGACATGTAGACAGACATGTAGACAGAGACATAAAGACATATAGACAGACAGACATGTAGACAGACAGACATGTAGACAGACATGTAGACAGACAGACATGTAGACAGACATGTAGACAGACATGTAGACACAGACATGTAGACAGACATGTAGACAGACAGACATGTAGACAGACAGACAGAAAGACATATAGACAGACAGACAGACAGAAAGACATATAGACAGACAGACATGTAGACAGACAGACATGTAGACAGACATGTAGACAGACAGACATGTAGAAAGACATGTAGACAGACAGACATGTAGACAGACATGTAGACAGACAGACATGTAGAAAGACATATAGACAGACAGACATGTAGACAGACAGACATGTAGAAATACATATAGAAAGACATATAGACAGTCAGACATGTAGACAGACAGACATGTAGAAAGACATATAGACAGACAGACATGTAGAAATACATATAGAAAGACATATAGACAGACAGACATGTAGACAGACATGTAGACAGACATGTAGACAGACAGACATGTAGACAGACAGACATGTAGACAGACATGTAGACAGACAGACATATAAACAGACAGACATATAGACAGACAGACAGACAGACAGACATGTAGACAGACAGACATGTAGAAAGACATATAGACAGACAAATAGAGAGACAGACATGTAGACAGACAGACATGTAGACAGACATGTAGACAGACATGTAGACAGACAGACATATAGACAGATAGACAGACAGACAGACATGAAGACATACGGACATATAGACAGATGGACAGACAGACATACGGACATATAGACAGATGGACAGACAGACAGACATATAGACAGATGGACAGACAGACAGACAGATAGACAGATAGACAGACAGACACACATATAGACATACATACATATAGACAGACATGTAGACAGACAGACATGTAGACAGACATGTAGACAGACATGTAGACAGACATGTAGACAGACATGTAGACAGACAGACATGTAGACAGACATGTAGACAGACATGTAGACAGACATATAGACAGACAGACATGTAGACAGACAGACATGTAGACAGACAGACATGTAGAACGACAGACATGTAGAACGACAGACATGTAGACAGACAGACATGTAGACAGACATATAGACAGACCGACATGTAGACATACATGTAGACAGACAGACATGTAGACAGACAGACATATAGATAGACAGACCGACATGTAGACAGACATGTAGACACAGACATGTAGACACAGACATACATGTAGACAGACAGACATGTAGACAGACAGACATATAGACAGACAGACAGACAGACATGTAGACAGACAGACATATAGACAGACAGACATATAGACAGACAGACAGACAGACATGTAGACAGACAGACATATAGACAGACAGACAGACAGACATATAGAAAGACAGACAGACATATAGAAAGACAGACAGACATATAGACAGACAGACAGACATATAGACAGACAGACAGACATATAGACAGACAGACAGACAGACATATAGAAAGACAGACAGTCAGACAGACATATAGACAGACAGTCAGACAGACATATAGACAGACAGTCAGACAGACATATAGACAGACAGTCAGACAGACATATAGACAGACAGTCAGACAGACATATAGACAGACAGTCAGACAGACAGTCAGACAGACATATAGACAGACAGACATATAGACAGACAGACATATAGACAGACATACATATAGACAGACAGACAGACAGACAGACATATAGACAGACAGACATGTAGAAAGACATATAGAAAGACATGTAGACAGACAGACATATAGACAGACAGACTGACAGACATGTAGAAAGACATGTAGAAAGACATATAGACAGACAGACAGACATATAGACAGACAGACAGACATGTAGACAGACAGACAGACATGTAGAAAGACATGTAGAAAGACATGTAGAAAGACATATAGACAGACAGACAGACATATAGACAGACAGACATATAGAAAGACATATAGAAAGACATGTAGACAGACAGATATATAGACAGACAGACATATAGACAGAAAGACAGACATAAAGACAGACGGACATATAGACAGATGGACAGACAGACAGACATATAGACAGATAGACAGACAGACATGTAGACAGACATGTAGACAGACATGTAGACAGAAAGACATGTAGACAGACAGACAGACAGACATGTAGAAAGACATATAGAAAGACATATAGACAGACAGACATGTAGAAAGACATATAGACACACAGACATGTAGACAGACATATAGACACACAGACATATAGACACACAGACATATAGACACACAGACATATAGACACACAGACACATAGAAAGACACATAGAAAGACATATAGACAGACAGACATGTAGACAGACATGTAGACAGACATGTAGACAGACATGTAGACAGACAGACATATAGACAGACAGACATATAGACAGACAGACAGACAGACATATAGACAGACAGATAGACAGACAGACAGACATATAGACAGACATACAGATAGACAGACATACATATAGACAGACATATAGATAGACAGACAGATAGACAGACAGACATATAGACAGACAGACATATAGACAGACACACATATAGACAGACACACATATAGACAGACATACATATAGACAGACATAGACATACATACATATAGACAGACATGTAGACAGACAGACATGTAGACAGACAGACATGTAGACAGACAGACATGTAGACAGACAGACATGTAGACAGACATACATATAGACAGACATGTAGACAGACAGACATGTAGAAAGACAGACATGTAGACAGACATATAGATAAAGAAATATAGACAGACAGACATGTAGACAGACATGTAGACAGACATGTAGACAGACAGACATGTAGACAGACAGACATGTAGGCAGACAGACATATAGGCAGACATGTAGACAGACAGACATGTAGACAGACAGACATGTAGACAGACAGACATGTAGACGGACAGACATGTAGACAGACATGTAGACAGACATGTAGACGGACATGTAGACGGACATGTAGACGGACATGTAGACGGACATGTAGACAGACGGACATGTAGACGGACATGTAGACGGACATGTAGACGGACATGTAGACAGACAGACATGTAGACAGACAGACATGTAGAAAGACATGTAGACAGACAAACATGTAGACAGACATGTAGACAGACAGACATGTAGACAGACAGAAAGACATACATACATATAGACAGACTTATAGACAGACAGACAGACAGACATGTAGAAAGACATATGGAAAGACATATAGACAGACAGACATGTAGACAGTCATATAGACAGATAGACAGACAGACATGTAGACAGTCATATAGACAGATAGACAGACAGACATATAGACAGACAGACATGTAGAAAGACATGTAGAAAGACATATAGACAGACAGACAGACATATAGACAGACAGACATATAGACAGTCATATAGACATATAGACAGACAGACAGACAGACATATAGACAGACAGACATGTAGAAAGACATGTAGAAAGACATATAGACAGACAGACAGACATATAGACAGACAGACATATAGACAGACAGACATATAGACAGACAGACATATAGACAGACAGAGAGACATATAGACAGACAGACATATAGACAGAGAGACATATAGACAGACAGACATATAGACAGACAGACATATAGAAAGACAGACAGACAGACAGACATGTAGAAAGACATATAGACAGACAGACAGACATATAGACAGACAGACATATAGACAGACAGACAGACATATAGACAGATGGACAGACATATAGACAGATAGACAGACATATAGACAGACATATAGACAAATAGACAGACAGACAGACAGACAGAGACAGACAGACAGACATATAGACAGATAGACAGACAGACAGACATATAGACAGACAGACATACATATAGACAGACAGACAGACATACATATAGACAGACAGACAGACATATAGACAGACAGTCAGACAGACATATAGACAGACAGACAGACAGACATATAGACAGACAGACATGTAGAAAGACATGTAGAAAGACATATAGACAGACAGACAGACATATAGACAGACAGACATATAGACAGACAGACATATAGACAGACAGAGAGACATATAGACAGACAGACATATAGACAGACAGACATATAGAAAGACATATAGACAGACAGACAGACAGACATGTAGACAGACAGACATATAGACAGACAGACAGACAGACAGACATGTAGAAAGACATGTAGAAAGACATATAGACAGACAGACAGACATATAGACAGACAGACATATAGACAGACAGACAGACATATAGAAAGACATATAGACAGACAGACAGACAGACATGTAGACAGACAGACATATAGACAGACAGACAGACAGACAGACAGACATGTAGAAAGACATGTAGAAAGACATATAGACAGACAGACAGACATATAGACAGACATACAGATAGACAGACATACATATAGACAGACATATAGATAGACAGACAGATAGACAGACAGACATATAGACAGACAGACATATAGACAGACACACATATAGACAGACACACATATAGACAGACATACATATAGACAGACATAGACATACATACATATAGACATACATATAGACAGACATGTAGACAGACAGACATGTAGACAGACAGACATGTAGACAGACAGACATGTAGACAGACATACATATAGACAGACATACATATAGACAGACATATAGACAGACATGTAGACAGACAGACATGTAGAAAGACAGACATGTAGACAGACATATAGATAAAGAAATATAGACATACAGACATGTAGACAGACATGTAGACAGACAGACATGTAGACAGACAGACATGTAGGCAGACAGACATATAGGCAGACATGTAGACAGACAGACATGTAGACAGACAGACATGTAGACAGACAGACATATAGACGGACAGACATATAGACGGACAGACATGTAGACGGACAGACATGTAGACAGACATGTAGACAGACATGTAGACGGACATGTAGACGGACATGTAGACAGACAGACATGTAGACGGACATGTAGACGGACATGTAGACGGACATGTAGACAGACAGACATGTAGACGGACAGACATGTAGAAAGACATGTAGACAGACAAACATGTAGACAGACATGTAGACAGACAGACATGTAGACAGACAGACATGTAGACAGACAGAAAGACATATAGACAGACAGAAAGACATATAGACAGACAGACAGACATATAGACAGACAGACAGACATACATATAGACAGACAGACAGACATACATATAGACAGACAGACAGACATTAGACAGACATGTAGACAGACAGACATATAGACAGATAGACAGACATATAGACAGATAGACAGACATATAGACAGATAGACAGACATATAGACAGATAGACAGACATATAGACATATAGACAGACATATAGACAGATAGACAGACAGACAGACATATAGACAGACATGTAGACAGACAGACAGACAGACAGACAGACAGACAGACATATAGACAGATAGACAGACAGACAGACATATAGACAGATAGACAGACAGACAGAGACATATAGACAGACAGACACAGACAGACAGACATATAGACATATAGACAGACAGACAGACAGAAAGACATATAGACAGACACACATATAGACAGACATATAGACATACATACATATAGACAGACTTATAGACAGACAGACAGACAGACAGACATGTAGAAAGACATATGGAAAGACATATAGACAGACAGACATGTAGACAGTCATATAGACAGATAGACAGACAGACATGTAGACAGTCATATAGACAGATAGACAGACAGACATATAGACAGACATATAGACAGACAGACATATAGACAGACATATAGACAGACAGACATATAGACAGATAGACATATAGACATATAGACAGATGGACAGACATATAGACAGATAGACAGACATATAGACAGACATATAGACAAATAGACAGACAGACAGACAGACAGAGACAGACAGACAGACATATAGACAGATAGACAGACAGACAGACATATAGACAGACAGACATACATATAGACAGACAGACAGACATACATATAGACAGACAGACAGACATATAGACAGACAGTCAGACAGACATATAGACAGACAGACATGTAGAAAGACATGTAGAAAGACATATAGACAGACAGACAGACATATAGACAGACAGACATATAGACAGACAGACATATAGACAGACAGAGAGACATATAGACAGAGAGACATATAGACAGACAGACATATAGACAGACAGACATATAGAAAGACATATAGACAGACAGACAGACAGACATGTAGACAGACAGACATATAGACAGACAGACAGACAGACAGACATGTAGAAAGACATGTAGAAAGACATATAGACAGACAGACAGACATATAGACAGACAGACATATAGACAGACAGACAGACATATAGACAGACAGACATATAGAAAGACATATAGACAGACAGACAGACAGACATGTAGACAGACAGACATATAGACAGACAGACAGACAGACAGACATGTAGAAAGACATATAGACAGACAGACAGACATGTAGACAGACAGACAGACAGACAGACATGTAGAAAGACATGTAGAAAGACATAGAAAGACATATAGACAGACAGACAGACATATAGACAGACAGAAAGACATGTAGAGAGACAGACATATAGAAAGACATATAGAAAGACATGTAGACAGACAGATATATAGACAGACAGACATATAGACAGACACACAGACATATAGACAGACAGACAGACATAAAGACAGACGGACATATAGACAGATGGACAGACAGACAGACATATAGACAGATAGACAGACAGAAAGACATGTAGACAGAAAGACATGTAGACAGACAGACAGACAGACAGACATGTAGAAAGACATATAGAAAGACATATAGACAGACAGACATGTAGAAAGACATATAGACAGACAGACATGTAGACAGACATGTAGACAGACATGTAGACAGACATGTAGACAGACAGACATGTAGACAGACAGACATACAGACAGACAGACATACAGACAGACAGACATACAGACAGACGGACATATAGACAGACAGATAGACAGACATATAGACATATAGACAGACAGACAGACATATAGACAGACAGACAGACATACATATAGACAGACATAGACAGACATACAGATAGACAGACATACATATAGACAGACAGATAGACAGACAGACAGACATATAGACAGACATATAGACAGATAGACAGACAGACAGACAGACAGAAAGACATATAGACAGACACACATATAGACAGACACACATATAGACAGACATACATATAGACAGACATAGACATACATACATATAGACATACATATAGGCAGACATGTAGACAGACAGACATGTAGACAGACAGACATGTAGACAGACATACATATAGACAGATATATAGACAGACATACATATAGATAGACATGTAGACAGACAGACATGTAGAAAGACAGACATGTAGACAGACATATAAAGAAATATAGACAGACAGACATGTAGACAGACATGTAGACAGACATGTAGACAGACAGACATGTAGACAGACAGACATGTAGACAGACAGACATGTAGACAGATAGACATGTAGACAGATAGACATGTAGACAGATAGACATGTAGACAGACATGTAGACGGACAGACATGTAGACGGACATGTAGACGGACATGTAGACGGACATGTAGACAGACAGACTTATAGACAGACAGACTTATAGACAGACAGACTTATAGATAGACAGACAGACAGACAGACAGACATGTAGACAGACAGACATGTAGACAGACAGACATGTAGACAGACAGACATGTAGACAGACATATAGACAGATAGACAGACAGACATATAGACAGACATATAGACAGACATATAGACAGACATATAGACAGACAGACATATAGACATATAGACATATAGACATATAGACATATAGACAGATGGACAGACATATAGACAGATAGACAGACATATAGACAAATAGACAGACAGACAGACAGACAGACAGACAGAGACAGACAGACAGACAGACATGTAGACAGACAGACATGTAGACAGACAGACATATAGACAGACATGTAGAAAGACATATAGAAAGACATATAGACAGACAGACATGTAGAAAGACATATAGACAGACAGACATGTAGACAGACAGACTTATAGACAGACAGACTTATAGACAGACAGACAGACAGACAGACAGACATGTAGACAGACAGACATGTAGACAGACATATAGACAGATAGACAGACAGACATATAGACAGACATATAGACAGACAGACATATAGACAGATAGACAGACAGACATATAGACAGATAGACAGACAGACATATAGACAGACAGACAGACAGACAGACAGACATGTAGACAGACAGACATGTAGACAGACATATAGACAGATAGACAGACAGACATATAGACAGACATATAGACAGACAGACATATAGACATATAGACATATAGACATATAGACAGATGGACAGACATATAGACAGATAGACAGACATATAGACAAATAGACAGACAGACAGACAGACAGAGACAGACATATAGACAGACATGTAGAAAGACATATAGAAAGACATATAGACAGACAGACATGTAGAAAGACATATAGACAGACAGACATGTAGACAGACAGACTTATAGACAGACAGACTTATAGACAGACAGACAGACAGACAGACAGACATGTAGACAGACAGACATGTAGACAGACATATAGACAGATAGACAGACAGACATATAGACAGACATATAGACAGACAGACATATAGACAGATAGACAGACAGACATATAGACAGATAGACAGACAGACATATAGACAGACAGACAGACAGACAGACAGACATGTAGACAGACAGACATGTAGACAGACATATAGACAGATAGACAGACAGACATATAGACAGACATATAGACAGACAGACATATAGACATATAGACATATAGACATATAGACAGATGGACAGACATATAGACAGATAGACAGACATATAGACAAATAGACAGACAGACAGACAGACAGAGACAGACAGACAGACAGACATGTAGACAGACAGACATGTAGACAGACAGACATATAGACAGACATGTAGAAAGACATATAGAAAGACATATAGACAGACAGACATGTAGAAAGACATATAGACAGACAGACATGTAGACAGACAGACTTATAGACAGACAGACAGACAGACAGACATGTAGACAGACAGACATGTAGACAGACAGACATGTAGACAGACATATAGACACACAGACATATAGACATATAGACAGACAGACAGATGGACAGACATATAGACATATAGACAGATGGACAGACATATAGACAGATAGACAGACATATAGACAAATAGACAGACAGACAGACAGACAGACAGAGACAGACAGACATGTAGACAGACAGACATGTAGACAGACAGACATGTAGACAGACAGACATATAGACAGACAGACATATAGACAAGACATATAGACAGACATACATATAGACAGACATATAGACAGATAGACAGACATATAGACAGATAGACAGACAGACAGACAGACAGACATATAGACACATAGACAGACAGACAGACAGAAAGACATATAGACAGACACACATATAGACAGACATACATATAGACAGACATATAGACATACATACATATAGACATACATACATATAGACATACATACATATAGACAGACATATAGACAGACTTATAGACAGACAGACAGACATATAGACAGACAGACATGTAGACAGACATATAGACAGACAGACATATAGACATATAGACAGATAGACAGACAGACAGATAGACAGATAGACAGACAGAAAGATAGACAGACATACATATAGACATATAGACAGACAGACATATAGACAGACAGACATATAGACATATAGACAGACAGACATATAGACAGACATACATATAGACAGACATATAGATAGACAGACATATAGACAGATAGACAGACAGACAGACAGACAGACATATAGACACATAGACAGACAGACAGACAGACAGAAAGACATATAGACAGACACACATATAGACAGACATACATATAGACAGACATATAGACATACATACATATAGACATACATATAGACAGACATATAGACAGACTTATAGACAGACAGACAGACATATAGACAGACAGACATGTAGACAGACATATAGACAGATAGACAGACAGACATATAGACAGACAGACAGATAGACAGACAGACATATAGACATATAGACAGACAGACATATAGACAGACAGACATATAGATAGATAAATTGATAGATACTTTATTCCTCCCCAGGGGGGTGTTCCAACTGTTTCAGAGGTCTGTCTGATGCATGTGTATGTTTGTCCAGGTTGGGATTGACATGGACCACTTCCCAGACTTTAAAAACGACGTGGATTTCACTGAACAGCTGGTGACAGAGCAGTCTGTCTTCTGTTTGCCTGCTTCGGTAAGAAACCGCTTCATCTCTCACCGTCTGATGAGCGACGACCTCATCACGAACACATCAACTTTACTAAACGTTAGAGGAAGGAGGGCGTGAAGTTGGCATCTAGGGAGGAGTTGGTCAGGTGACTGTGAGTCTCGGGGGGTCTCTCGGTTTACAGATGGTTCAGAAAAAGACAGAAAAGAGTCAGAAGAGAGGGTGCAGAGAAAGAGAAGATAGAAGGTGGGATCGAGTTTTGATGGAAGGAGGAAGAAGCAAATAGGGAGATGAAGGGCTGGATGAAGGGATGAAGGAATGAAGGATGAGTGAAGTAAGGAAAGCAGAATGGAAGATGTGCAGAATGAGGATGGATAATAGAGGAGTCTGTATTCTCAGTGACTTCACATTGTTACGCTGCCATGTTGGGAGGCTAAAAGCTAGCAGTCATGGTAATTTGCTGTTAACCGTTTGTCATCCAGCGTGGTGCCAGCAACTCTATCCAAACCGGTTCAGCTCTGACGCATTCACATCAGACAGCGTGCTGATGCCTGCAGGATTATCCAACATCCTGGTTTACGCACCTCCAAAACTGCTGCCTGACAGAGATTTAGCTAGCAGATTTAGCTTCCTGCTACTTTTACAACGAGCTGGTCATCTTTCAAAAGTTCCCCAAACAAAGTGTTTCCTCTTCATGTCAGACTAAGAACCAGGAGAAAACGTCAGCATGATGTGCAAATGATGGATGTCTACTTGTTATATTTAGGAGTTAACGTTACTGTGAGAAAACTTTTTTTTATTTAGTACTGAAACTCTCGTCTCCATATCTGCATTTGCAACACGGTGAAGGTTGAATCTGTCACATAACTAACTAACTCCAATGCATTTCCACTGAGAGAAACTTCGCGACAGCAGGCAGCTAACACACCTAGGAGGCTTCCAGGTATCAGCTCGGATGGCGGCAACACATTTATCCCGTCCTTCAGGGTCAGAAGGCAGTCTGGAAAATTAAATCCATCATCAGGAAGCCGACTGGAACATCCAGAAGCCAATTGTAGTGGCAGCCGGGCTGCTAGCAGCTAGCCAGCTGTAGCAGCCGGGCCGCTAGCAGCTAGCAATCTGTAGCAGCCGGGCCGCTAGCAGCTAGCAATCTGTAGCAGCCGAGCTGCTAGCAGCTAGCAATCTGTAGCAGCCGGGCCGCTAGCAGCTAGCCAGCTTTCTTTATTTGTATACCATCAGGAACATTGCCGACGCTCAGCTGGAATGGATTATAAGACGTGGCTCTGCCCCCAACCTTCGTTTTGTTTTAAATAAAATAAAATGTGTCTTCTGCCTGTTTGCAGGCGTTTGAGTACCCAAACTTCTTCCGCATTGTGGTGACAGTACCGGAGGAGATGATGGTGGAGGCCTGCGCTCGGATCAGAGAGTTCTGTCAACGTTACTATCGACCTCGCAGCTGCGACAGCAACGATCTGGACCAGTGATGGAGCTCAGCTCACAAGTCTGATGGGAAAATCCCGCGCCCAAGTCGTGGAGTAAATTGTGAAACAAGCAGATTTAATATTTATATATTTTTTACAGGCAAACTTGTATGAACCTCTTCTTGTATATCTTTTGTATATTTATATAATTTTTGTGACAACATATCCGAAATATCGTCTGACATTCTGCAAACATCTACGTAGAAATGCCTGTTTTCACCGTCTCAGTCCACATCGAAGAGTCTGTAGAGAATCCATCCTCATCATCTTCATTTCCTGCAAACTCTTTGGTTTCAGCCTTTATCAGATTCTCACTGCCTGTTGTGTTAATTGTGTTAAACTGCTTACATTTATGTTTTCTGTTTGTATTTCATACCACATTTTGTTGAGTAGTTTTGTTTGTAGATACTAAATAAAAGAGACAGATGTCGACTGATGTTGCCTGTTGTCTGTCAGCTGATCACATTCATGCTTCCTGTTGCTTGTTTCCTTCTGTTTGGTCCCTGCTTTCTGCTTTTTCCTCCTAAGACAGTGTCATATCATGGCTTTTTCTATGTTTTTTTAACAAAAAGTCAAATCAAGTTTGACTTTAAAGGGGTCATCACACGGAAATTGCACTTTTTATAGTAAAACGTGTTGTGTTGACCAAAAGTGTTAACATCCCCAGAGGCCTTTCTTTTGAAGACAGTAGTTTTTTTTAATTTTTTTCTTCTTATATTTGTGTTTCAATTTTTATTATACAATCCACCAAAAGTACAGAAACTGAAAAGTCAGGGGGTTAAGAATTAAATGAAAATGAAGGCCATGGAAAATACAAATAAAATTGAGTATCTTCACCTGTGCACACGCCAATACATATACACATCAGAAGTACCAGTAGGAGAACTATATCAGTGAAATACAAATTTATCCAAAATACACGTAGTTTTTAAGGCCTTTGGATTTTCAAGGTCTCTAATGATGGTGCAGTATTGAAAAAGTTCTTGTAAAAACAATGCAAAGCTCGGCTTGCCATCAGCCCATTTCTTTTATGAATGTGAGACTTTCCCAGGAGTATAACAAGTTGTACAAAGTCAAGTCCTTTTCCACTCTTATCTTCAAAATATTGAGCATGTCTGTGGTGGAATTATGCGTATAGTGTAGTTTTAATATGTTACTCATTTATTAAGTTATATTAAGATATATATTCTGCATAGTTAGAGTAGTTCAGTAAGCTTGCTTTAGTAGATTCATGCATAAAACTAAGTGTTCTGTTCAAGGCCTGTTTCAGCTTTGACTGTTGTTATCTCCAAGCTAGCAGCTGTTTTGACTAGTGCTGCCTGCAAGGGTTGTTTGTGTATGCTTAAAGAACACTGTAGCACTCTGAGCAGGGGCAGAGCTCTCGAGACCTCTCGCCCGCAACATCTGTACATGCCCAATAAATTGAACAGAAAACAGTTGATTTATAGATTTATTTCTCATCGGATAAATTCCATGACAATTTGGTGTCAGAAGTGGGATCCCATGTGTTTCTGCCGGGACCAGACTGAGGGGCAGGCTGCCGGAATCCAAACAGATTAATCTTCAAACCTCGAATAGGCCTTAAGAGTGACGAGGGCCACAGTCACCGGTTTCGGTCGATCACGAAGGGATCTCAACCCACGTGTGGATTTATCTGGTGAGAAGTATATTTTTCCGAATTATAATTTGATTGAAAGTGGTTTTTGATATAATATTATAGACTGAGTGATTCTTAATACTAATCGAACTGAAACAGTTTTGTTTATAAATTTGTCGACTGTTTTCATAATAATGGTGGTTGTGCTCCTTTTCCCCAGGACTGACTTTGACAATAAATAAAAATAAAGCAAAATTAAAACAAAAACAGAGATATAGACTCTACGAGATCAGGTTCCAAAATGAAGCCCTGTGAGTAGAAATACGAGATCAGGTTCCAAAAACGAAGCCCTGTGAGTAGAAATACGAGATCAGGTTCCAAAAACGAAGCCCTGTGAGTAGAAATACGAGATCAGGTTCCAAAAACGAAGCCCTGTGAGTAGAAATACGAGATCAGGTTCCAAAAACGAAGCCCTGTGAGTAGAAATACGAGATCAGGTTCCAAAAACAAAGCCCTGTGAATAGAAATACGAGATCAGGTTACTAAACGAAGCCCTGTGAGTAGAAATACGAGATCAGGTTCCAAAAACGAAGCCCTGTGAGTAGAAATACGAGATCAGGTTACTAAACGAAGCCCTGTGAGTAGAAATACGAGATCAGGTTCCAAAAACGAAGCCCTGTGAGTAGAAATACGAGATCAGGTTACTAAACGAAGCCCTGTGAGTACGAGATCAGGTTACTAAACGAAGCCCTGTGAGTAGAAATACGAGATCAGGTTCCAAAAAGAAGCCCTGTGAGTAGAAATACGAGATCAGGTTACTAAACAAAGCCCTGTGAGTAGACTTTTAGGACTGACATAACAGAAATATAAGACCAGGTGACGATGGGGACTATAGGGGGAAAGGAGGAGCAACCTAAACCAAATTTTATGAAGGTGTTTTTAAAGCAGCAATATGTAAGTAAACTATTTAACGTTCTGCTGTGAAGAATGTGGGTTTCCAGAAGGAAGCTTCATGAGCATGTATCAGATGAAAAAGTTGGAACAGAAAAAAAAAAAGAGAAAAAGCAAAAATACATTAAAGTGTGGGCTGGTTCACTCTCCATAAGAGGAATTAAAAATAGAGGTCTGACCTGCTATTCTCTGGAGAGTTGTGTGGAAATATTGTAGGAGTTTTTTGTTGTTTTTGGTGACTCTTTTCATGGGTGAATTAAAACTGTGATTGGCTGGCTTGGTTGACAGTGACAGAACGTGCCTGGATGGACCAGGAAAGAAAAGAGAGAATATTATCTTCCTCTAACAGTTTAGTGAAGAGGAGGTTAGAGATTAAATGACAGACAAATATGTATTATTGCAAAGTTTAGCAAATTGTAAGAACTTCAGAAAGAACTGTTAGATGTAGAAGATGAGTTCAGAGCACATCTAACATGTTTACATGATTTTACAAACTACTGATCAGTGCAGGTGTAGGAGATAAGGAGAAGCTTGGATGAGGAAGGCAGAGCAAAGGAAAGGAAAACATGAGAGAGCGAGGTGAGGAAGAAGAGTGTGTTCATTCAAGGCCTTATGCTCACTGAAGGGGATGATGTCACAGCATTTTTAGTTGTAACAACACATTGGATGAAGTAAAGAATAAACCGAAAGATGAGGGACGTGATGTGTGGCGTTGGGAGCTGATTCTGTTGGGTTGGTGTGCATTGCGTGGACTGGATGGGCTCGGGCTTCTGTTTAATCCCTTTCAGACATTAAATGGTGACTTTTGTTTCTTTAAGATTACAGTTATTTTTATGTTTATTATGACTAAATAAATTGACATTGACTGAAAATAAATGGAGAACGACTTTGGGCTGTGCTTGTTAAATACCCAGCTGAGAGAGATCTCAAGCTTTAAAACAGGAACGACACACCAACATCATCTTCGTGTGTTAAAGCTGCGTTATCTTCTTGGCGAAGTCATGTTCAGCTTTCCCAGGGAAACACTGACTTATGGATCCACTGCCACTATAGTCTCACACAGATACAGTTATGATCCAAAGTCCAGGATTTTCACAGCACAGAACATGGTCCACATGATATGTTTAACAGTATTCAACAGAAGAACATTATAATTATGAGACTATAATCACATGACTAAATGATTCAGATGCAGCCTCAGAAGCTCGTCTGCTGCACGGCGTCGACCACGGCAGCTCACCGCCCCTTTAACCCTTGTCAGCATGCACCATGGTCTCCACAGGGACCCCAACATGTCTATCATGCCCGAGGGGGATTCAGGGGGTGGACTGGGGAAGGGAAAGTTTTGGTCTGGACCACTGCAGAGTTCTGTTTGTCACACATGCTGTCAGTCAGGACACTGGAGCAGAAACAGTCCCTACAACATGCTGCAACACTCCACCTCCCTCCTGTGTCAGCTCTGAGTCCTGGAGCAGGACCTGAAATGCAGATGTGGCTGCATGGACCCAGCCGCTGCTGATGGGGCCCGGGGATCCCAGAACCAGAGGGTCTGGCAGAGCCCTGCTGGTTGTGACTGTGAACAGTGTGGATATGGATTTTATGGGGGACATGTGGGCTTGGTTTTCACCTTAGACCTCTGGAGGTGATGGATCCTCCTTGTCCTCAGACTGACTGTGGGATTTTCTGGAAGTAAAAGACTAACGGATGTGGCCGGCAGGCAGCACGAGTCCCACCCCGACTACAGAGTCAGATGATGTTTTCTGGAATAAGCTGCACCCTGATTCTGTCAGAAAGACTGTTGTGTTCACTCAGTTCTCTGTGGAAAACCTGGACCTGCTTCCTTGAACCTTTGGCCCCTCCCTGATCCTTTACATGTCAGTCTTTATTAATTACACATATGGACCTGATTTATCTACCAGGAAGCTTTAATAGACATGTGTTGGGCACTTCCTGGCATAAATTTCTGCTTGTATGCTGATTGGTGGGCGGGGCGTGGTGACTGTAGTGGATCTGATTCCTGAGCAGACCGAGTGGTCCGAGCTGAATGATTATACACACCTACATATATTCCTGGCCTTGTATCCACATGACCAGGCCCCACAATTAGGCCAAAGACCAAACATTTTCATTATTTCTGCTTAGCTTCATACTACACTTTGAACATGCATACAAAGTTCTGCAGTCCTGCAGACTTTTGCAACTGAACAAGGTCCCAGTATTTTCTCTGCTCTGCTGCTGTGAAGCAAAACATCAGTTCTTACAGACAAAACAACTTCTGGCACGCTCTACATCTCTAGCTGTGCCTTATCACAAAACATTTATCTTCAGTGTCTCTGACAAAACATGCACCAGGCAGGCCGTTACGGTGGCAAACCTGTTTAAAGACAGCACACAGATGATCTCTGAGTATTCCCGGCTGTGTACGTTTCTAAATTTTCAGCCCAGACAACATAAGGCTGCATTAACTGTATGACAATAAATAAGGTGGTAATTTCCTGGCTTCGGTGTACGCCACTCAGGTGCAATGTGACCAATCGAAGAAAAATATCAGGAAAGGTTGGAATCCTCCATGTTTTTATTTGCTGACAGCCCGGTGTGTTAGTCCTGATCTGACTAAGTTAGTCCTATTAATTTCACATCAAGTGCTTTTATTTGATGAAGGGAAGCAACTCTTGTGAAGGCTGCCAGGAGACAGCCCGTTCTCTGGCTCAACATGCTCAACAAACAAATATTTGTACCCTGTAGGTCTTCAAAATACCATAAACGTGAGGCCGATCATCTGGGATGATATTGGTCTTTCCAAGGTTAAGCTAGTTATGCTAAACCGTTAGCCGTGGCCTTTTCTGATACACACATTTGTGTTAAGTCCAGTGGAGAAGTGTGTGTAACAGTGAAAAATAAAACGTTCTCAAGAAGGAGGTGTTGCTGTGTGTGTGGGTGAGTGTGTGCACGTGCACGTGTGTGTGTGTGTGTGTGTGTGTGTGTGTGTGTGTGTGTGTGTGTGTGTGTGTGTGTGTGTGTGTGTGTGTGGGTCTTGTTGTAGTGGATGAAATCATCTTTAACATCAGTGTTGGATGTTTTTTATTACTGATTTGACTGTCGGGTCCTACATCCAGCCTCTCTACTCCCCGCTCCTGTCGATGACACGCTCCATGACTGTGTGGCTGGACTGGCCATCCTCTGCACCCCCAGACCTGACCTCTCTGACCGACCTCGAGTTGACCCTGACTTGATGGCTCCGCTCTCAGAACCCAGACCCAGGTGTGGGTTTTGGAGCGCTGTGGAAACACTGTGGTTTCCTGACATCTGATGGTGTCCCAGTTCGTTACCGTCGCCTTATTGACTCCCTTCTTTCTGCCATTTTGCTCCCCTGACAGGTTGCTGTATGCACATGTGCACTAACTCTTCTGACCCTGTCTCTACAGGTGACTCTCCTGCAGATGAAGGCTGCGTCTCTGATCCACCCTCCTTTTACAGCCTCTCACTTCCTCTTTTCTCTCACGGCCCACAGATGGAGAGATTTCCTCCTTGGTCTCTCTCAGGCCTTTTCAGGCCTCTTGGACCAAAGCACTTCCTCTCGTGCTGTTGTCCATGCGCATGCGTAAAAGGGGAGGACCAAATTGGTCCCCCCGTAGATTCTTTTTGCAGGTCCACCCGAATGGGCATGGGCCCCTCCGAGGCTCCCCCTCCTGGCACGACCCTGTGTGATAGTAATGTTTTAACATACTGTGCTGATCTCATGTGAACCTTTTCAGGCATTTGCTCTCAGGTTTCTGCAGACCTTCCTGAACCTGCGTCTAAGCAGCTCCGTTTACTTCAGCCTGGAGACTTTGTACTGATGAGAAGCTTCAAACGTCAATGCTGGGACCACCCATGTCACCTTGTTCCCATGGGGGTCCTTTTTATTGACAGGTACCAATCTCTGGCTTCAAGGATGAAGGACAGAACAACCACGGTTTTTAGCCGGTCATCAATGTGACTTAGCTTAGCATCCCGGCCGCTTCACACTCGGCCGCGAATCGCTCAAGCGAGAGCTGGAGATCACGACCAGATGAAGCCAACAGGACCACGTCATCCGCAAAAAGCAGAGACCCAATCCTGAGGCCACCAAGTCGGATCCCCTCAACACCTCGGCTGCACCTAGAAATTCTGTCCATATAAGTTATGAACAGAATCGGTGATAAAGGGCAGCCTTGGCGGAGTCCAACCCTCACTGGAAACTAATCCGACTTACTACCGGCAATGCGGACCAAGCTCTGACACCCCAGCCTGTCCACGCGGTGCTGCAGAGGCGTGTCAGCCAGGACAGTCCCACAGCATCCAGAGCCTTAAGGAACTCCGGGCGGATCTCATCCACCCCCAGGGCCTTGCCACCAAGGAGCTTTTTGACCACCTCAGTGACTTCAGCCCCAGAGATAGTAGAGTCCACCCCTGAGTCCACCAGCTCTGCTTCCTCATCAGAAGACGTATCGGTAGGATTGAGGAGGTCTTCGAAGTATTCCTTCCACCGACCCACAACGTCCCGAGTTGAGGTCAGCAGCTCCCCACCTCCACTGTACACAGTGTTGATGGAGCACTGCTTCCCCCTCCTGAGCCGCCGGATGGTGGACCAGAATCACCTCGAAGTCGTCCGGAAGTCTTTCTCCATGACCTCGCCGAACTCCCATGCTTGCCTTGGCGACAGCCGAAGCCGCATGCCGCTTAGCCCGCCGGTACCCATCAGCTGCCTCCAGAGTCCCACAGGCCAAGAAGGCCCGATAGGACTCCTTCTTCAGCTTGACGGCATCCCTCACTGCTGTTGTCTCAGAAAGATGCAGAAAAATTAGTCCATGCCTTTATTACTTCCAGACTGGATTACTGCAATTCCTTATTTATGGGTTGTCCCAAATATGCCCTGAAAAGTCTCCATCTGATCTAAGATGCTGCAGCGAGGGTTCTGATGAGGACTAGCAGGAGAGATCACATTTCACCAGTTTTAGCCTCTCTACACTGGCTCCCTGTTAAATCCAGGATAAAGTTTAAAATTCTTCTCCTCACATATAAAGCTCTCCATGACCAAGCTCCATTGTACATAAAAGATCTTATAGTTCCATATATTCCACATAGAGCACTTGGCTCTCAGACTGCAGGTTTACTGGTGGTTCCCAGAGTCTCAAAGAGTACTATGGGAGGAAGGGCCTTTAGCTATCAGGCTCCTCTCTTATGGAACCAGCTCCCACCGTGGGTTCGGGAGGCAGACTCCCTCCACACCTTTAAGATGGAGCTGAAAACCTTCCTTTTCCATGATTCTTATAGTTAGGATATGAGCATCTCCTGAGTTGGAGTCTGCATGTACGGGACCCAACTGTCCAGGTTCTGCTCATTGCTCTGATAGTTATGGGTAGTCTAGCCATCCATTACTTATGTAGCAATGGAGATGTTACCTGATGCACTGAGAAGTACCTCACTCTATTTCTCTAATATATTAATGTATAAATATATGCCAATATTGCCGTCTCTAACTTATTTCTCCTTTTTTCCGCAGGTCTTCCTGAATAAGTACAGTTGTACATGTTGATCTGTCTTTCCTGTCCTCTCCACCCCAACCAGTCGAGGCAGATGGCTGCCCTGCCTGAGCCGGGTTCTGCCGGAGGTTTTCTTCCTGTTAAAGGGGAGTTTTTTCCTTCCCACTGTCGCCTCATGCAGCTCAGGATGGAGGATTGGATCCAAGTCATGACTCGATGCAATCAGTTGGTTTCTATATATTCAAGATCTTTTTTTATTAAGATTTTCTTTCTTAACAAACATACACAAAGAAAAAATAAAAGAGAAAAACTCCAAAACATTTACACCGGCCCACAGGAGGTAGGCAGATGCAGGAACCATAGGTACAGTACAATGAAGGGGTAAGGATTTGAGTGAGACCTAACAAAACAACAGCACACAAAAATAAATAAATAAAATACATTTAAAAAAAAAGAATAAAAAAAAGATAATAATAGTGATAAAATAGAAAAAAAAGAGGAAAATGAACACCCGGAACCCTGTTTCCCTACTCGGTCAGAATCAGTTTGGAGGCATGAGTCAGTAAATGAATGTAAGACTTGTGAAATAATACTTTGTGTTATAAGCCTAAAGCTGCACTAGAAGTCCTGCTCCCATGTCTTATGGAAAGTATTTAAAAAAGGTCCCCACGTCTCCTGAAACTTCCTGCTCTTGTGCTGTAGTGAGCATCTAATTTTTTCAAGCTTCAAACAGGACATCAGATCCACAGCCGTTGCTTATGTGTTGGTGGGACAGTGTCCCTCCATTTGAGTAGAACACAGCGTCTAGCCACAAGAGAAGCGAAAGACAGTGTGTGATGTTTTATTGAGGATAAGGGCATCACCTCCCCGGTGATGCCAAACAGAGCCGTTAGGGGATTCGGCGGTAGTCTAACTTTTATTAACAGAGATAAAGTAGAGAAAACCTCCCACCAGAACTTGTCGGGTCTGGGGCAGGACCAGAACATATGAATGAGTGTGGCCTCAGAAGTTTTGCACTTATCACAGAATGGACTGATGCTTGGGTAAATGTGTGAGAGCTTGGATTTAGTGAGGTGAGCCCTGTGGACTACCTTAAACTGAATTAAGCAGTGGCGGGCTCAGAGAGAGGATGAATTGATCCGTTTAAATATTAAATTCCAAGTTTTATGTGACAGGGACATGCCTAGGTCCTCCTCCCATGCAGCTCTGATCTGGGTCTCTGGAGGTGGTTTTAGATTTGAGAGGAGGTTGTAGAGGACTGATATCGGCCTTTTCTGGGACAGGTTTAGAGAGAGAACTGTTTCAATGATGGTTGGGTGAGTGATAAGGGCGGGCTTAAAAGAGTGCCAATGGTGCCTAACTTGTAGATATCTAAAAGAAAATAAAATCAGATTCAAGAAATCCAAAAACGTTACTTAACTGGTCAAATGAGGTCAGAGTCTTGTCTATAAACAGATCTTTAAAAGTAGTGATGCCCTTCTTATGATAAAGATAAAGATAAAGGTGACCACTGTGCCAGTGTTTGTTTACACTGATTTAATAAAGGAGAATCATTTTCTTTGAATAGGTCTCTGTGTTTTCCTGTGACTGATATCCCCAGGTACGTAAATTTATTCTCTACAACTCTGAAAGGTAGATTTGTGTAATCCTCTGAGCAAGCTTTGTTGATGGGGAAAAGTTTGCTTTTGTCCAGGTTTAGTTTATAACCTGACAGCTTTCCAAACTGACTGAGCAACGATAATGCGGCAGACAGTGAGGTGTGAGGGTTCGAAATGAAGAGGAGAAGGTCGTCCGCATAGAGGGAGACTTTGTGTTCTGTACCGTTTCTCCAGATACCCAGAATGTCTGTACAGCTTCTGAGGGCTGCAGCAAGTGGTTCAATGGTTAGGTCAAAGAGCGTAGGGCTTAAAGGGCATCCCTGACGGGTTCCTCTATGTAGCCTGAAAGGTTTCGATTGCTGGCGATTGGTCCGAATTGATGCAATAGGGTGCAAGTACATTAGTTTAATCCATGAAGAGAAGTTGGGACCGAAGCCAAATTTATCAAGAACAGCAAAGAGAAAGCTAAACTCAACATGGTCAAAGGCCTTTTCAGCATCAAGTGAAACAACGCATTCAGGGACAGACTCAGGGGAGGTGTAAATGATGTCAAACAGCCAACGAGTGTTAAAGTACGAGTGCCTATTCTTTATGAAACCTGTTTGGTCCAGTGAGATTATTGTAGGGAGAGTCTTCTCCAACCTAAGAGCTAGGACCTTTGCTAGGATTTTAGCATCTGCGTTTAGGAGAGAAGTAGGTCTGTATGAAGCATGGTCTAGAGGGTCTTTCCCTTTCTTAGCGATGAGGGTAATACATGCCTCGAAGAAAGATTTGGGATGGGATCCTGACCTGAAAGAGTCAGAGGACCAGAGATAGCTGTGGAGAGAGCAGTGGGGAAATTAAAAAAAAAAATTCTATCGGGAACCCGTCGGGGCCCGGACATTTTCCTGACTGCATCGAGGATATGGCAAGAGTGATTTCTGTGGTAGAAATGGGATCAAGTGTTTTCCTAAGATCCTAATATAGGGACATCCAAATTGTTTAAAAACTCAATTGTATCTTGGCCAGTTTGGAACTCTGAGGTGTAAAGTTGGGAGTAATAGTCTCTGAACGCGTCATTAATTTGTGAGTAATCGAAGGTTGTGCAACCATCAGGTAACCAAATTCCAGGGATGCCCAGCTTCGCTCTAGAGCCTCAGAGCTGATGAGCTAGTAGCTTATCAGGTTTATCTCCATGAACATAGAACCGAGTTTTGTTTTTCAAGAGCATACGTTCAGCAGAGTGAGTTGAGAGTAGGTCAGATTTGGTTTGAAGTTCTATCCGCTTAGTATAAAGATCAGGATTCTGAGTTTGAGCGTATTGTTCGTCAATATTCCTAATTTGATAAGTTATCAGTTGGTTTCTATTATAGGATATGTAGGAATTGGCTGGAAATGATGTGTATGTAGAGTGTCCTGTGAAGTGGTGCAATACAAATCAAGTTGAATTGAATTGGTACCCACCAGGGAATTGAATTGGTATCCACCAACGAGTCTTGGGAGCCGAGCAGGAGGCAGAGCCTGTTGTAAGAGAGGGGCTAGGTGGATCCAAAGAGCGGACACTGTCAGGATACAGAGAGGTTTATTTGTTCTTCAACAGATCCCTGTGAATTCTTCCAGCAGAACTGCAGAGACTGGCGGGCAGCAGGAGGCAGGCAAGCAGGGGAACAAGTGAACGAGCAGGCAGGCAAAACTGGCAGGCGGTGTCTAGGAACTGGCAGGCTTTCTCTGGCAGGAGGAAAACAGGACAGGTTACAAACCGAAGGTAGGTACAAGCAGCGTAAGCTGAGGCCGAGAGCTGTTTACCGCATTGCAATCAACAATCTGGCGCTGGATAGCAGGCAGAGCTGGTCTTAAATAGGTTGTGTGATGATTGCTGGGATGTGAATCAGGTGTGCCTCCAGTTCCCAGCCGACCACGCCCACCAGGGAACAGGAATCACCACAGTACCCCCCCCCTCAACGGGAGCCACCCGGCGACCGGAACTTCTCGGGATGGGCCCGACGGAAATCCCGGACCAGGGAAGGATCCAGGATGAACGAGCGGGGGACCCAGGCCCGCTCCTCAGGACCATAACCCTCCCAGTCAACCAAAAACTGGAAGCCCCGGCCGCGACGGCGCACATCCAGAAGACGTCGGACGGTGTACGCCGGGCGACCAGCCACAAGCCGGGCGGGAGGAGGGGGCCTGGAAGGAGGGACCAGAGGGCTGGAAGACACAGGCTTCAACTGGGAGACATGGGAGGGATGAATCCGCATAGATCGGGGGAGCTGCAGGCGAACCACCGTGGGATTGATGACCCGCTGGATCTCAAAAGGTCCCAGGTAGCGGGGAGCCAATTTCTTGGCGTCAGTTCGCAAGGGAATGTTCTTTGAAGACAACCAGACCTTCTGACCAGGAGCGTATCTGGGCCCAGCTGTGCGATGGTGATCGGCCTGGCGTCGACTCCGTTCCCCAGCCCGAAGTAGAGCAGTCCGAGCCGTCCTCCAGGCCCGACGACAACGGCGGATGTGGTGCTGAACCGATGGAACAGCTACTTCAACCTCTTGGACAGGGAACACGGGCGGCTGGTACCCAAGAGCATTCAAAAGGGGACAAACCAGAAGCTGAGGATGTGAGGGAGTTGTGCGAGTACTCAACCCAGTCCAGATGGTCGCTCCACGATGAAGGGTTGGATTCAGCCACACAACGAAGGACGGTCTCCAGGTCCTGGTTTGCTCTCTCGGCTTGACCATTAGTCTGGGGGTGGAAACCGGAGGACAAACTGACTGTGGCGCCAATGGAGAGACAAAAGGCTTTCCACACCTGTGAAGTGAACTGGGGTCCTCTGTCAGAGACTGTCAGTGGGCAATCCATGGAGTCGGAAGACACGGTGCACCAATAGGTCGGCAGTTTCCTTGGCTGAGGGAAGCTTGGGGAGAGCGACGAAATGCACAGCCTTGGAAAAACGGTCCACTATAGTCAGGATGGTGTCTTTACCTTTGGAATCAGGTAGGCCGGTAACAAAATCCACTGCAATGTGCGACCAGGGTCTGCTAGGGACAGGCAGAGGACGTAGAAGTCCAGCCGGGGGTCGATGCAACGCCTTACTCCTAGCACAAGTAGTACAGGCAGCCACGAACTCCTGCGCATCCTTCTCCATAGTTGGCCACCAAAACCTGCGTCTGATAAGGGAGAGAGTGCGTGAGGAACCAGGATGACAAGCCAAACGGGAGGAGTGACCCCACTGGAGGACCAGGGATCGGGCAGTGTCGGGAACGAACAATCGATCCTGGGGACCAGTACCCGGGTCAGGCTGGTGTTGCTGGTCTGCAATGACCCTGTTCTCAACCTCCCATGAGACCGCAGCCACGATGCAGGAAGCTGGTAGGATGGTTTCCACCACAGAGGTGGTGGCTTCAGGGGCAAACTGACGGGAAAGTGAGTCGGGTTTCTGGTTCTTGGAGCCTGGTCTGTATGACAGTGTGAAATGGAACCGGTTGAAGAATAGAGACCAACGGGCTTGGCGGGGATTCAATTGTTTAGCTGACTGCAAATACTCCAGGTTCCTGTGATCCGTCCAAATAAGGAATGGAACTCTGGATCCCTCCAGCCAGTGCTCTAGAGCCAGTTTGATGGCAAGGAGTTCTCGGTCCCCAACATGATAATTGCGTTCCGCGGGGGAAAGACGTCGGGAAAAGTAGGCACAAGGGTGAAGTTTCTGGGTCTCAGAAGATCTCTGGGACAACACGGCTCCTACTCCGGTGTCCGAGGCATCCACTTCCACTACGAATTGGTGGTTCAGGTCAGGATGGATAACTGGAGCTGAAGTGAACAGTTCCTTAAGCTTGTTGAAAGCCTGGGCTGCCGCATCTGACCAGTAAAAATGAACCGATGGGGAAGTGAGACGTGTTAGGGGGAGAGCTGTACGGCTGAAGTTGCGGATAAAGCGTCGATAAAAGTTTGCAAAACCCAGAAAGCGCTGCAGTTGTTTAACGGAGGTTGGAGTCGGTCAATCCGCAACAGCCTTGATCTTATCTGGGTCAGCTCGGACCTGTCCACGCTCAAAGATATAGCCCAGAAACGAGATGGTATCTTTATGAAAGTCACATTTCTCTGCTTTGACAAACAGGCGGTTCTCCAACAGTCTCTGCAGTACCTGTCTGATATGTTGCTCATGTTCCAAACAAACAAACAAACACAAAACTGTTAATGAGGTCTCTCAGCACGTCGTTGACCATGGCCTGAAACACCGCAGGAGCGTTACACAACCCAAATGGCATGACCAGATATTCAAAGTGGCCGAGAGGGGTTCTGAAAGCAGTCTTCCATTCCAAAACATCCCTAACTACCCAGAGAGATACAGGAAACCAAAACATCAGAATGGTCACACCCAGCAGGGTTTGAAGAGCATTCATCATAAAACATCCTGTAAGGAAAAACAATCACACATCAGCGTCAGAATCAGAATCACCATCACCATCAAAACAGAAGGGGAAAGGATCAGAGGGAGAAGGATCCGAAGTAGGAAGTAGGTCATACACAAGCTGAGGAATGCGCTGACCTAAGGCAGCATCAACCAGCCTAAGCAGCAGAGCCCTGATACACGGGATGCAACAGCATCCACACAAAAGCAGCAAAGCAGAGAATGACGCAACCGAAGTCAGAACTGACGCAGCGAAGGCCCGAAATCTTCCAAACCCATCAAACCAGCCATTCCCAAAGGGGGCATCAATACCAGAGAGCACAGCCATCTTACTACTAAGGGATCTAAGGCCATCCATAGCACGAGTGAGCTTCCCCATAGGAGCAGTATTGTTAGGAATGTACGTGCAACACTGGTCCCCAAACAGAGAGCAGACACCCCCTCGCTTAGCCAAGAGCATGTCCAACGCCATCCTATTCTGGAAAGCCATCAGGGAGGTCGCCTTGAGCTGTTCATGGACCGCTTGCAGGCCATCTCGAGTAAAATTAGCTCATCAGGGAGAATAGAGCGCCTGGCCCGAGCAACAGGAGAAGGGGGGGCCGGAGGGAAACCTGGGAAGACAGTAGTAGGTAAGAGAAGGGTGACCGGAGCACAAACTACAGCCCATCGGGCTGGCAGCACACTCCGAAGAACCGGACCACCACCACCAAAGGTCGGCCCGAGCTACAGAAAAATGCACATTAACAGCATACACACCACCGCACCATCCCCGGTCCACAGCCCCAACAAACCCAGAACCGGGAGAGGAGCTTGTGAAGCAAGTGAAATTCTGCCGAGCCACACCTGAGTCAAATAGGGGAGGGGACTGAGTGCGGGACGTAACAGGGAAAGGAACATCCCAGGAAATGCACCTCGGAGAGGGATTCGTGGAAGATAGCAAATCAACCATACAGGCGGAGTCAAAACCAGGCGGAGGGATGATTACACGCAATACAGGTCTGGGCCCCAGGCAGACTACACAAGCAACCCCAACAGACACCCCTACCTGCTCAGCTAGCAACAACCAGTTATTACTCTGAGCAGACATGCCCGTCATCACCTCAAAGTAATCATCCACTTCCAGGTCACCATTACGCACAACCAGCACCTTACTCAGGGCAGACTTGGGACCCGGGAAAAGACCAACGACGGGGACGTCAGCATAGGACGAAGACAAGATACGAGGTGGCGACACAACATCACTGCAAAGAGAAAAATCCACAAACGGGTCCCGGCGAGGGCCTGGAATATACACAAATAACCTCATATGATAACAGGAGTTATTAAAAGTGTTACCCCGATACCGGCTAGGAGGAGGATGCTGTAAAAGGGGTTCAGAGGTAGTGTTAAAAGTGAACACCAGTGTAGTTTTAGTAAGGTCCAACTTCAACACCCGAGACCACCTGCGAGAATTTTCATTATCCATGTAGGAGGAAGGAGACCAGTTAGTCCCAGTATAGGAAAAAACGGACCCCCAAGGAAACGCAGAAGCGGAGTCAGACAAATACCATTGGTAACCAGTCCACTGATCACCGCGCTTCTCAAAGAACCGGAGAGAGGACAGAGGAAGAGTCACCGTGGCAGAAAATGAAAGGGTATTGTAACACACATAAGGCGCAGACGTCTCAAACATGGAGGAGGAAGAGCCCGAGCAGGGGCTCTGAAGAACGGCAATCGGGGTATAAGAGTAGATGGGCTTGCTTATCGGAATCCACCTAGACACCCGGCGACCACGGGAAAAAGGAGACGCTGTAGGGAGAGGCAGAGGGGTGGTTGCCACAGTGAGGTTAACAAGAGGCAAAGCAGATTGATTAAAGAAGACAATAGGGAACACAATGATTACAGCAAAAATGACCAAGCAACACATTGAGCCCTTTAATGACCAGCCATGAACCCTGAATGGGTGCCAGGGTCGATTCCTCTCCATGACACCGAGTGGGCGGAACTTGCGTTGGAGCTTGGCACGCTACTGTTGCAGGTGGACGCTAATTTCACTCCACACTGATATTGTTTGAGAACGGTGGCTGGTCTTCAGGTGTGAGAGTAGACTGTCTCACTACCCACGCTACCACAGGGATTATTCTGCCCTCTGCTGGGTGGTGCGTTACACTGCTGCGACAGAGGTAGCAGCAAGGCAAGGAGCAGAGTTCACCTTACACTGAGGATGTACAGAAGTGAAGGCCACAAGTCTTCAGATGTGAGAGTAGACCTTCTCACATCCAACACCACTACAGGGGATTATTCTGCCCCTATGTTGAGTGGGGTGACAACGCTGCTAGGGTGGACCAGAAGCAGCTGGAGGAGCCTCAGCGGGAGGAGGCACCTTCCTGCAATGAGTCGCGTGCACCCACGTGGCTCTCTCCCCCACCTTCACTGCAGTCTGAGTGATCAGGAGAACCTGGAAGGGCCCCTCCCAACGCCGTTGATTCCACCTCCGTCTCTTGAAGCTCTTAACCAGAACGAAGTCCCCAGGTCTAAACGAATGGAGCTGTCCCTCCGTGGGCAAAGGGAGGGATGCTGACACCTGTGAGCGGATTCCTGAAAGAGTTTTAGTCAGGTTAGCACAATACGACAACATGTTGCTCTCACACAGAGCCGTATCAGGAGGCGGCGCCTTGGGTGGGCCCATCCCAACGTTCGGTGGAGCTGCAAACAGAATCTCAAAAGGACTGAGGTTAGATCTTTCCCTCCTACGCATGCGCATATACATCAGCACAATGGGAAGGGCCTTCGTCCAGGGGAGGCCTGATTCCGCACAGTACTTCGCCAGTTTGTTCTTCAGGGTCCCATTTTCCCTCTCAATTGCTCCCCCACTCGTCGGACTGTAGGAGCAGTGTTTCCTGACATCAATGCCTAGATGCAGGGAAATCTGAGACAGTGCCTCATTAGCAAAATGAGTTGCACAGTCACTGGACAGATGTCCAGGGAGACCCCAGCGAGGAATTATTTCACACAGTAGGGCCCGCGCCACAGCAGGTGCATCTGCCTTCGAAGTGGAAAAAGCCTCAACCCACTTAGACCACATGTCCACAACAACAAGACAATACGTCTTTCCTTCAGAGGGCGAGAGTTCAATGAAGTCCATCATCACATGTTCAAACGGCCCTGCAGGGGGTGGATGTGCCGCACTGAGCGTCCCGTGCCTGCCTGCCCGGATTGTGGGAAGCACAAACCAAGCACGCCTGGCAGTACCGCTGAGCACACGCCGTGAAACCCCTTGTGAACCAATGCGCCGCCACCATGTCAATCATTCCCCCTTTGGACACATGGTCCAAACCATGTGACAACTTAGCAAAATGATGAAACAAAGCAGAGGGCAAGAAAGGTTTACCATCAGGCCCAAACCAGCCCGCATCAGAGCAGGTGGCACCTGCTTTCCTCCATAGACGCTTATCATCCTGCGAAGCCAGGGACTGCATCGCAGAGAGGGAGGACGGAATCGGTGAGGACACTGCAACAAGAGAAAAAGAAGACATCTGAGAGGACAGGGGGCCCCGAGCAGCCGCCCGGGCCGCAGTATCCGCCCGTGCATTCCCTGTAGAAACGGGGTCTGAACCGTTAGTGTGAGCAGAGCACTTACATACAGCAATCTGTGAAGGAAGCAAAATAGCAGATAAAAGCCTGTCGATCAGAGCATGATGGAGCACAGGTTTACCGTCCGACCTGAGGAAACCACGGTGTTTCCAGAGCGCCCCAAAATCATGCACAACCCCAAATGCGTAACGCGAGTCAGTCCACACGGTCACCGTCCTGTCCCGAGCCAGCGAGCAAGCGCGAGTGAGTGCTACGAGTTCAGCAGCCTGCGACGAGAAATGAGCCGGGAGAGCAGCAGCCTCCACGACATCATTAGCGGAGCAAACGGCATACCCAGCATAAGTCAGAGTCCCGAGAAGCAGAGCCGTCAACATAAAAAACCAAGTCAGGACCCACCAGAGGCCGGTCAGAAAGGTCAGGCCTGGGGGTGCAAAGGATGGTCAGTTCAGCCACACAGTCATGGGGTGTGCCATCGTCAGGAGTGGGTAGGAGGGTGGCCGGATTGAGAACAGTGCAACGCTTCACAGTGACATTAGGGAGGCCCAAGAGGCTTGTGTGATATCTCAGGAACCGCGGAGCAGAGAAGGGCGAAGTTCTGTGCTCGGACAAGATCAGGTGGACCTCATGAGGGACCAGCAAGGTGAGATCAGAGTAACCAACTATGTCCCTTGAAGCAGCCAGAGCTCTGTCAGCTGCAGCCACAGCATGCAGACAGTGAGGCAAACCAGCAGCAACCGGATCCAGTTTACACGAGAAATAAGCAACTGGTCTCATAGAACCACCGTGGTCCTGAAGGAGAACAGAAGTCATGCAACCTCCACGCTCACTCACGGTCTGGGTGAATGGCTTAGACGGATCAGGGAGCCCCAGCGTAGGAGGAGACTGAAGGGCCAACTTCAGGGCCTCAAAGGGCGATGAGGCCTCCGGAGTCCACTGCAGCCTCGCTGACATGGGCAGGGAATGTGTCAGGGCACGAAGGGGTTTGGAGTACTCTGAAAAGTTAGGAACAAAGGCTCGGCAGTATGAACAGAGTCCTATGAACGAAAGGAGCTGCCTCACCGTCTCAGGCTTGGGAGCCTTCTGAATCGCTGTGAGATGTTTCGAAGAGAGACGCCTGCCCTGCCCAGAGACGCAGTGACCCAGAAACACAACCTCAGGTTGAGCAAACTGCATCTTCTTTTTGCTGACCTTGTGACCCTCCGCCGCCAAGTGGCAGAGCAGAGCCACAGTGTCAGCTACACATCGCTCCCTTGTCGGCGCACAAAGAAGCAAATCATCCATGTACTGGAGGAGGGCAGACCCCCCCGTCAAAACCAAAGAAGACAGAGAATCGGCCAGGGCCTGGTTATACACAGTGGGTGACTCACAATACCCCTGTGGCATCCGAGTGAATGTGTAGCCCGGCCCTCAAACTGAAATGCAAACCAAAACTGAGATCCCTTGTCCACAGGAACGCTATAGAAGGCGTTGCTTAGGTCGATCACCGTAAACCACTTAGAATGCGGAGGAACTGTAGACAAGATGGTATGAGGATTTGGCACCACTGGAGTGCGAGCATGCACTGCTGCATTTACGGCAGTAAGATCCTGGATAAAACGCCACTCCTCTGGTGCAGGGGGCTCACGGTACTTCCTAATCGGCAGAATGAGCGTGTTAACAGGAGAGTCATCACAAGGCACTACCACACCCGACTGTAGGAGTGAATGAAAAACCGGCCGTATGCCTGCAATTGCTTCAGGCCTCAGGGGAAACTGAGCCCGGCGAGGGCGAAAGTGAGACTTAGGCGTGACCACCAACGGTTGACAGTTCTTTATGAGTCCAACATAGGGATGGGAAGCCCACACACAGTCAGGAACCGAACCCAATTCAGAGAACTGGCCATCCTGTGAAGGGGAAGAAACAAGAGAGGCAGTCAGAGAAGTATGGATGACGTGAAGCGATCTCAGAGCTGGAAGCTGGAGCTGACATGGGGTTTTGCAGACGTTCAAGGAAGGAGAAAACAAGACCGAACTGTCAGAAGTGGGCAGCCAATCTGATGCAGATAGACAGGCCCTCATCCAGGGCCCTAGGTCCTGCCAGTCATCCGATTTCCCAAGAGCTACATGAGGACTGCTATTCTGCACAAAGAATTCCTGCTGGTCTGGATTAAGCAGAATAGAGAGGGCACATCTTGTGGAGGACCAAAACAGATCTCTGGAGTGTACAGCATCTTCTATGCCTGCAAAGAAATGTTTTTCAAAGTCAAGGTCAGGAGCACAGGCCACATGTGCAGCGCAATGAAGACGCTCTGCAGACATGTACTGTGCAGCATGTGAAAGCCGCTCGCGTGCCATAGAACACAGCTGTTCAGACTGCTCTGAGTTTATCCACCACTGGTAGATAAACACGCCGCCTGAAGATACATGATTCACTAAGGATTAGGCAGATTTAGAATTGGGATAGACCTCCACTCCAAGTGGGGTCGAACGAAGTTCAATACTCATAGCAATCATAAGATCCCGTCCCAGCAGATTAAACGGACAGCATTTAGAAAGCAAGAATGAATGTTTGAATGAGGGAGCACCATCTGAGGAGCAAGTAAGAGGAACAGTAAAGTTTTCCTTTACTTCCGAACCACTTGCACTCAGAATAGAGATACCTCCCACTAAGGCTGGTGTTTGGCAGGTCAGAGTGGCGAATCACTGAAAACGCTCCAGAATCAACAATAAAACTGAGTTTCTTTGTTCCAACAGTCAACATCATTGTGGGCAGATTTAAAATACTCTCTTCCGTGGGTGTTTGCAGCAGTGTGTGTGTTGGTGTGGGTGAGCACTTATCTGTGTGTTCTGGCGCCAGAGAAGGGCGGTCCTCAATCGAACTCCCCTCCGAAGCTCCACCCTGCTTCACCTCTCAGTCTGCCAATTGGGGTCTGGCCGGTCCCCTAAGTCCTCCCCTTTCCCCATTGCGGAAGTAGCCACGTCTACGACCTCTCCCCCTGCGACGCCGAGATTTCAGGGGGCACTGCATAGCTCAGTGGCCTGGTTGGAAGCAACAGTAACAAACTTCATCACGTTGTTGCATGTCAGGAAGTGGATAACGGGTTCCCACGTGTGAGAGGAGGTGGAGCTGCATCTTGTGATGAGTGTCCTTTTTCTGCTGGTCCTTAGCAGCTTTGTCATCCCGCCTGCGCTGCTGGTGTTTAGCATGGCGAACCACATCAGCCAGACGCACAGATGAATCAAAACAACCCACACATGAGTCCTTGACCGCGTCAGCAAGCCAGGGGTCATGTTGCTGAGAAACTGCTGCTTCAGAAGGCCCTCATAGGGGCCCATGCGAGCGTCGGGGTACCCCAGGGGTTTCTCTAAACCACTATGAGCATCAAAAACAGTTTGCAAACGTTCCAGGAAGTCCTCCACGGCTTCACCTGGCTTCTGCGTGCAAAGACTGATCTTGGAAAGATCACTGGTAACTGGGAAAAAGTCTCTGACAGACTGCAGAAACCGAACAACCCACTCTCTGTAGTCAAAGTCTTGGTCCTTTGCGGACTCCTGGTTCCATGCAGGGGTCGCCGGCTGGAAATGCATGTTGAACAAGGGTCTCAGAGGAGAGAATTGGGAGGGGGTGAGGACGTTCATCATGACTCGACCCAATTCACCAGAGGTGGGAGTGAAATCCCGGATAAACTCCTCCAACGCCTTGGCAAGAACATCTCCTCCCTTTTCAGGAGGCGGCAGGTGTTTTGCAGCCTTTATGATATCATCCGGAGTCCACGCTCGGTAAACAAACATTGGAGCCCCATGTGGTCCCCCCACCTGTACCATCGGCAGTTGGGGAACATGAGCCATCGTCTGCTGTCTAGTACGGCTGGAAATAGGAGGATCAGACTGTGTGGAACTGATGGTGCATTGTGCACCAAAGGCCCCTGCAAGATTGTCCTGTAGCGACGCCTGGTGGACTGGACTGAGTACCGGAAGTGGGGGAGTGGCAACACATGGCACAGCCTCGGGCGACGCCTGGTGTACTGGACTGAGTACCGGAAGTGGGGGAGTGGCAACACATGGCACAGCCTCGGGCGACGCCTGGTGTACTGGACTGAGTACTGGAGGTGATGGGGTGGCGACACGTGGCAAGGCCTCGGCCTCAGACGATGATGACTGCGCGCTGCTGTGGTGTGAGCTCGGTCCATCATCTTTTCTCTCCCGATAGAGCTGATCAGTTGGACAATAAGGCGGAAGGGCGGAGTCCAGAGAGTAGTCGACTGCAGATGCCCACATGGATGTCTGTAATGAAGGATAAAGAGAAGATGAGGTTCCTGATTTAACATTAGGTTTCTTAACAGGCCTCTCCTGTCCCTTATCACCATGTGCTACTCCAGACATCACTGTCTGGCTTTTCTTCTGGCCCTTACTTCCTCTCAATTCACACTCTTGTTCCCATTTCTTTAGACATTCATTCATTCTATACATCATTTTCACATCTTCACTCTTAACCGTTTTTCTTTCCAACATCTTACAGCGTTCTTTTTCTAGTTCATCTCTCAACTTCTTCAACTGGTTCTTACTAAGTGATCCACCATCAGGAAACCCGAACTTTTCACACCACAAAACGAGAAAACATTCATTCCCATATTTCTTTTTCATCAACATCATAATAGGTGAATCTGGTTTAGATTGCTCCTCCTTTCCCCCTATATTCCCCATCGTCACCTGGTCTTATATTTCTGTTATGTCAGTCCTAAAAGTCTACTCACAGGGCTTCGTTTAGTAACCTGATCTCGCACTCACAGGGCTTCGTTTCGGAACCTGATCTCGTATTTCTATTCACAAAGCTTCTTTTTGGAACCTGATCTCGTATTTCTACTCACAAAGCTTCGTTTAGTAACCTGATCTCGCACTCACAGGGCTTCGTTTCGGAACCTGATCTCGTATTTCTACTCACAGGGCTTCTTTTTGGAACCTGATCTTGTATTTCTACTCACAGGGCTTCTTTTTGGAACCTGATCTTGTATTTCTACTCACAGGGCTTCTTTTTGGAACCTGATCTTGTATTTCTACTCACAGGGCTTCTTTTTGGAACCTGATCTTGTATTTCTACTCACAGGGCTTCTTTTTGGAACCTGATCTCGTATTTCTACTCACAGGGCTTCTTTTTGGAACCTGATCTCGTAGAGTCTATGTCTCTAAGTGTCTATTTGTCAAAGTCAGTCCTGGGGAAAAAGAGCGCAACCACCAGTATTATGAAAACAGTCGACAATTTCATAACAAATCTGTTTCAGTTTGATTAGCATTAAGAATCACTCAGTCTATAATATTATTTCAAAACCACTTTCAATTATAATTTGGAAAAATATACTTCTCACCAGATAAACCCACACGTGGGTTGAGATCCCCTCGTGATCAACCGAAACCGTTGACTGTGGCCCTCGTCACTCTCAAGGCCTACGCGAGGTTTGAGGATGAATCTGTTTGGATCCAGGTGGCCTGCCCCTCAGTCCGGTCCCGGAAGAAGCACATGGGATCCCACTTCTGACACCAAATTGTCGTGGAATTTATCCGATGAGAAAGAAATCTATTAATCAACTGTTTTCTGTTCAGATTTATTGATCATGTACAGATGTTGCGAGCGAGAGGTCTCGAGAGCTCTGCCCCTGCTCAGAGTGTTACAGCGTTCTTTAAACAACCTCTGCCTGGCAGCACTAGTCAAAACAACTGCTAGCTTGGAGATAACAACAGTTAAAGCTGAAGCAGGCCTTGAACAGAACACTTGGTTTTATGCATGAATCTACTAAAGCAAGCTTACTGAACTACTCTAACTATGCAGAACATAAAACCTATACCACATAGAAAGAAGCTTAATAAATGAGTAACATATTAAAACAGGATCCCACCACAATCACCCTCCTTTATTCGCACCAAATGATAAGCGTTGCGGAGGTCCAATTTAGTGAAAATCGTGGCGCCATGAAGGGAGTTGAATACAGAGTCAAGCAGAGGTAAAGGGTACTTATTCTTTACAGTGATAGCGTTTAAGCCACGATAATCTATACAAGACCTGAGTGAACCATCCTTCTTTGAGATGAAGAAAAACCCAGCCCCTAGGGGTGACGAAGAAGGCCTGATTAGTCCTGCAGCGAGAGAATCGGAGATATACTTCTCCATAGCCTCAGTCTCTGGTTGGGAGATGTTATATAGAAGGCTGGTGGGTAATGGCGCCCCCGGGAGCAGATCAATGGAGCAGTCATAGGGTCTATGTGGGGGAAGCGCTGAGGCGTTGTCCTTACTAAAGACCTCCCTTAAGTCATGATAGACTGAAGGAACGGTAGACAGGTCAACGGGAACAGGTTGGCGGCTGGAAATAAGGGTAGTTGGAACAGCTGAATGAAGGCAGGTGGCATGACAGAAGGAACTCCAGTTAATCCTCCCAATCTGCCAGTCCAGGTGAGGGTTGTGCAGAGCCAGCCAAGGGTGGCCTAAAACCAGAGGGGATTTAGGTGAGTCAACAATGTAAAAAGAGAAGTTCCTGATGATTACCCGAAACAATCAATTTTATAGGAAGGGATTGCAGTGTGATGGTGTAAAGAAGACTGCCATCCAGGGCCTGCGCAGATATGGGGGATGAGAGGGTCTTCAAGCTAATATGTAGCGAGCTAGCTAAGGATCTATCCAAAAAATTGGCCTCTGCACCAGAGTCAACCAAGGCATCAACAGAATGGGGAACATTATCGCAGAACAGGACAGCTGGGATGAGAGTCTTAGTGTGGGGAAATACCTCAGAGGATGTGGTCGTCAGTACCCCCACCACTACTGACGGCCCTGGTCTTTTGATCGGTTGGGACAGAAAGAAATACGATGTCTGGGTAGTCCACAGTAGTAACAGTCACCCAAGGTCCTTCTCTGCCGCTCCTCCGGGGAAACGTGCGCTCTTCCCAGCTGCATAGGCTCCTCTGTGGGAGTGGCTGTGTGAGGGAAGGATGGTACTGCTCCAGAGGAACTCTCCTGCTTGTAACCGGATTGGGATCGCCGTTCCCGGTCCCTCTCCCGCAGTCGGTTCTCCACCCGGATGGCGAGGGAAATTAGTCCCTCCAGGGACTCGGGCGTGTCACGGGTTGCCAATTCGTCCTTCACTCGGCTGCTCAGACCGTTAGCAAAGACATCACGGAGAGCGTCATCATTCCACCCTGAATCTGCGGCGGCTGTCCTGAAATCAACAGCAAAGTTAGCCACACTCGTACTTCCTTGACGGAGGCTGAGGAGACGTGTAGCAGACTCTCTGCCTCTTACAGGATGATCAAAAACCTTTTTCATCTCATGGACAAAAGATGAATATGACTGCTGCCTGAAACCCTGTTGTTCGTAGGCTGCTTCAGCCCAATCCAGAGCTCTCCCGTCAAGGAGTCCGATCACAAAAGAAATCTTTGATCGATCCGTGGCGTAGGTGAATGGTTTCTGATCGAATACCAGTGAACATTGAAGCAAGAATCCTCTACATTTGCCTAAATCGCCAGCATACGGCTTGGGATCTGGAATATGCGTCTCTCTTACGGGGTGTGCTGAGTCAGGTTGGTGAGCGGGCGGATTGGGAGCAGGCGGCTGAGTTGGTGCAGGGCGGCCCAAGCCGGCGACGTGTGTTGTAAGCTGGGTTAGAGAGGATCGCATGGTAGTTCTGATCCAGAGTTAGCATCATTTGCTCATGTCGAGCGAGACGTGCATTCTGACCTGAAATAGTGTGCTGAAGGCTGTCAGCGGTGGCTTCCAGGTTCGCGTCCGTCGGATCCATTTGGTGGCCAGATTGTTCTGTTGTAAGAGAGGGGCTAGTAGGATCCAAAGAGCGGACACTGTCAGGATACAGAGAGGTTTATTTGTTCTTCAACAGATCCCTGTGAATTCTTCCAGCAGAACTGCAGAGACTGGCGGACTGGCAAGCAGCAGGAGGCAGGCAGGCAGGCAAGCAGGGGAACAAGTGAATGAGCAGGCAGGCAAAACTGGCAGGCGGTGTCGAGGAACTGGCAGGCTTTCTCTGGCAGGAGGAAAACAGGACAGGTTACAAACCGAAGGTATGTACAAGCAGCGTAATCTGAGGCCGAGAGCAGTTTACCGCAGGGCAATCAACAATCTGGCGCTGGATAGCAGGCAGAGCTGGTCTTAAATAGGTTGTGTGATGATTGCTGGGATGTGAATCAGGTGTGCCTCCAGTTCCCAGCCGACCACGCCCACCAGGGAACAGGAATCATCACAGAGCCTTTGGTTATCAGGCCCCTCTCTTATGGAATAAGCTCCCAGTTAGTGTTAGGGAAGCAGACACCCTCCCCACCTTTAAGACTAGGCTGAAGACTTATCTTTTTGATAAGTCCCTCCAGGGACTCGGGCGTGTCACGGGTTGCCCCCTCACGGGTTGCCCCCCCCCCCCCCCCCCCCCCATAACAGTGTTGCATCATTAACATGTATGTCTCCTGTCTCAGCAGGTCTCCCTGGCCGGGAGTAGCAGTCCCTGTTGTCTGTTGTCTTTCTGTCCTCTTCCCCCCACACAGCAGAGGCAGATGGCTGCCACCTCTCACTTGAGCGATTCGCGGCCGAGTGTGAAGCGGCTGGGATGAGAATCAGCACCTCCAAATCTGAGACCATGGTCCTCAGCCGGAATAGGGTGGATTGCCCTCTCCGGGTCGGGAGTCAGGTCCTGCCTCAAGTGGAGGAGTTTAAATATCTCGGGGTCTTGTTCACGAGTGAGGGAAGGATGGAGCGTGAGATGGACAGACGGATCGGTGCGGCGTCTGCAGTAATACGGACTCTGCGCCGGTCTGTCGTGGTGAAGAAGGAGCTGAGCCAGAAGGCGAAGCTCTCAATTTACCAGTCGATCTACGTTCCTACCCTCACCTATGGTCATGAGATCTCGTATACAGGCTGCTGAAATGAGTTTCCTCTATTCCTCTTAAAAAAAATCATTTTTAAACAAGAAGGATTAAAAAATTTTATTATTCATTCATTCATTCATTCATTTTCCGAACCGCTTATTCCAATTCAGGGTCGCGGGGAAGCTGGAGCCTATCCCAGCCGGCTTTGGGCGACAGGCAGGGTACACCCTGGACAGCTCGCCAGTCCATCGCAGAACATTTTATTAATTATAGATAAAATTTTTAATTTAACATTTTAATCACATTTACATTATTATTTAATACAATAATAATTAATTAATAATACAATTATTATATTTAAACAAAAAATCTTTGCAGAAAATTTATGTTACATTTTTTCATATTGGTTTTTTATATAATTATATAATAATGTATCATTTACAATATCTATTTGATATTCTTTGTTTTATTATGGCAGGAAAAACAATTTTTATTAAAACAAAACCTGGCAGGTAAATAATCTGCAGTGGAACAAAGTCGCCACCTGATGTTGCAGTGAGAACATTACAGCCTGTTGTCATCTGCACAGTGCATGAGTGTGTGCACGTGAATGTGTCTGTGTGATTGTGTGTGTATGTGCATGTGTCTGTCTGTGCATGTGTATGTGTGTGTGTGCATGTGTGTGTGTGCATGTGTGTGTGCGTGTGTGTATGTGTGTGTGTGTGCATGTGTCTGTGTGTGTGTGTGCGCGTGTGTGTATGTGTCTGTGTGCATGTGTCTGTGTGTGTGCATGTGTGGCTGCCGGTAGGAGAAAAGTGACCTTTGCAACCTACCCGCACTCAGGCAGTATTTACTCATAAACTCTTCACGCTGCTGAAGAACTTTGACCGTTGTCCAATAATTAACTTGCAGAAGAGAAAGCTGGAGGACAGAACCAGAAGAGGACAGACGAGTCCGAGGACAGAACCAGAAGAGGACAAATGAAGGCAGGACGCTGAGACAGCAGAAACACTGAGAGGAGGAACAGGAAGAGGAAAGCAGAGTAGCTCAGAGTTTCTCCTCGCTGAGGCGACTTAACGTCTCCATGGAGGAGACTGAAGAGCTGCGACACGTAGACCTGAATGACGGGACTCGTATGCCTCTTCTGGGTCTGGGGACATGGAAGGTATCTACTCACCTGCAGAAACTTCATGTTTCAGCTTCCATCATGTAGCTTTTTCTGTGTATGAAGGACTGCAAACATTTCCCTTGTCAGCAGATAAAAATGAACATTTACTTTCATTTTACTGAAATGCATGCAGGTTTATACACACACACACACACACACACACACACACATATATATATATATATGTATATGTATATATATATATATATATATATATATATATATATATATATATATATATATATATATATATATATATACATATACATATATATATATATATATATATATATATATATATGTATGTGCTATTTTTCCTTTTATTGTATATGTCGTGGAATGTTGTGTTAAACAGTAAGATGTAAAAGCTTCAGTCCTCCTGGTTGGAAGTCTGAAATATAATGGTTAAATGATCTCCAAGGGACAAACGGGGGTCAGGGTTCGGATCTACCTCACCAGATGTGGTCCAGATGTGGCCCAGATGTGGTCCAGATGTGGCCCAGATGTGGTCCAGATGTGGCCCAGATGTGGCCCAGATGTGGTCCAGTTGGGGTCCAGTTGTGGTCCAGTTGTGAACATGACTCACAGTGCTGACTAAACGTAAGTGTACCGTGAAAGTGTTCCAACAGAAATGAAGCTTTATTAAACTGGGAACCGAACCAGACTCTGGCTCCTGCTCCAGGTAGGTGAACATCCCATGACTGCATCTTCTGTATCGCCACAGTCCTCCCTGCTGCCTAAGAGCTCAGTGCGGGGTGCGGTGGAGACGGCCATCGCAGCTGGATACCGGCACATCGATACCGCTTACAGCTACAACAACGAGGTGGAGATCGGCAAGGCTCTGTCCTCCAAGATGCAGCAGGGCATCATCCGACGGGAGGACATGTTTATCGTCAGTAAGGTGGGCAAAAGGGTTCAGAACATGAAATCTGACATGAGTTCAGCCTGAAATGCTGTTGTAAACGGTGTATAATGGGATTTTTCTCCCAGCTGTGGTGCACCTATCACGCTCCAGAAGACATCCCAGAATGTCTCCGTAAGTCGCTGAAAGATCTCCAGCTGGACTACCTGGATCTTTACCTGGTGCACTTCCCTGTCGGACTGAAGGTTGTTTTTATCACAACGCTGAGAAATTCTTAATGCAGTCTAACTGAAGATTAAAGTATGTTTATTAGATTGTTTAATGTCCCTGAGATGAAACTTTTACACTGAAAATCTCCATGATTTCTGATTTCACTGCAGAAAGTCGGCGATGAGCTTTTTCCAAAGAAGGATGGGAAGATTCTGACCTCAGATGTAGATTATTTGGATGTTTGGAGGGTAAGAACTCCATCTGTTTGCACAGAGACCCACGGCTACGCAGATTAAATAAAGATAATAAAATAATCTGAGCTGCTGTTTCTCCTTGGAATTATTTCCTCTTAAAATATTGTTTAGTTTAAATAAGAACAAAACTGCAACGAGGAAGAAAATAAGGAAGATTAAAATAGAGTTTAACTGTTTCTTGTTGCGATGGACTGGCAAGCTGTCCAGGGTGTACCCTGCCTGTCACCCAAAGCCGGCTGGGATAGGCTGCAGCTTCCCCGCCACCCTGAATTGGATTAAGCGGTTCAGAAAATGAATGAATAAATGTTTCTTGTTGCTTAAATCTTTTTACATGTTGACATTTTTACTGTTAGTTTAACCTTTATTTACACAAGAATTTACTAACAAAAAGGTTTCAAGATGACTCTTATTTACACAGATATATTAAATAGATAATCACTCAATGTTTTAACTCTGTTGGAAAAATATGAACTAGAAACTAAATGAGTTGTTTTTCTGATAAAGTGCATTATTGATGCAGATTGTTTTGCAGGGGATGGAGGCCCTGCAGGCCTCGGGGAAGGTGAAGAGCATTGGTGTTTCCAACTTCAGCATCCTGCAGCTGGAGAGGCTTCTGGCTCTGTGCAGGGTTCCCCCAGCTGTCAATCAGGTCACATTGATCGCTGTTCACTTCACTTCATTTCATTTCTTCAATTCAATTCAATTCAACTTTATTTATATAGCGTCAAATCACGGCAATGCCATCTCAAGACGCTTTACAGACAGATGGGAAAACATAATGAAGGCCAATTCATAACAGCCTATATAAGGAAACCAACAGATTGAGTTGAGTCCAACTCAATCTCCCATCCTGAGCAAGCACACTGGCAACAGTGGGAAGGAAAAAACTCCCTTTTAACAGGAAGGAAACCTCCGGCAGAACCCGGCTCAGGACAGGCAGCCATCTGCCTCTGCTGTGTGGGGGGAAGAGGACAGAAAGACAACAGACAACAGGAACTGCTACTCCCGGCCAGGGAGACCTGCTGAGACAGGAGACATACATGTCAATGATGCTACACTGTTATGGGGGGGGGGGGGGGGGGGGGGGGGGGGGGGGTAAAAGAAAGAGATAAAGAGAAAAAGAAAGAAGCTCAGTGTATCAGGAAATGTCCCTCAGCAGTCTAAACCTATAGCAGCATAACTAAGGGATGCTAACCATCCCTAGCTATAGGACTTATCAAAAAGATAAGTCTTCAGCCTAGTCTTAAAGGTGGGGAGGGTGTCTGCTTCCCTAACACTAACTGGGAGCTTATTCCATAAGAGAGGGGCCTGATAACCAAAGGCTCTGCCTCCTGCTCGGCTCTTTGAGACTCTAGGAACCACAAGTAAGCCTGCAGTCTGCGAACGAAGTACTCTGCTTGGTATATAAGGAACTATGAGGTCTTTGATATATAGTGGTGCCTGGTTGTGGAGGGCTTTATATGTAAAGAGAAGGATTTTAAATTCTATTCTAGATTCAACAGGCAGCCAATGAAGAGAGGCTGAAACTGGAGAAATATGATCTCTCCTGCTGGTTCTGGTCAGGACTCTGGCTGCAGAATTCTGGATCAGCTGAAGGCTTTTCAGGGCATATTTAGGACAGCCCAGTAATAGAGAGTTACAGTAATCTAGTCTCGAAGTAACAAAAGCGTGAACCAGTTTTTCTGCATCACTCTGAGACAGAATGTCCCTAATTTTGGCTATATTACGTAAATGAAAGAAGGCTGTTTTAGTAACCTGCTTAATATGTGGACCAAAGGACAGGTCAGGGTCAAATATTACTCCAAGGTTTCTCACTGTAGCACTGGAAGCTAAAGTAATGCCATCCAGGTTCATTACAAAACCGGGAAATTTAGCTCTGAGTTTTCCAGATCCAACGAGAATTACTTCAGTCTTATCTGAGTTTAAGAGGAGAAAATTTCTAGACATCCAAGTCTTTATCTCTATGAGACAATTTTGTAGCCTATTGGGCTGATTTGTTTCATCTGGTTTAAAGGATAAGTATAGTTGAGTATCATCTGCATAACAATGAAAGTTTATTCCATGCTGTCTAATAATTTTGCCTAAAGGGAGCATATATAGCGTGAAGAGTATTGGTCCAAGTACAGAACCTTGAGGAACTCCATGACTTACTGTAGTTTGTCAGGAGGACTTGTCATTTACATGAACAAACTGAAGTCTATCAGATAAATATGATTTAAACCAGCTTAACGCTGTACCTGTAATTCCAATCACCTGTTCTAGTCTTTGTAACAGAATGTTATGATCGACTGTATCAAATGCAGCACTAAGATCAAGCAAGATAAGTATGGACACAAGTCCTTTGTCTGAGGCCATAAGAAGGTCATTAGTAACTTTCACCAATGCTGTCTCAGTGCTATGATGAGCTCTAAATCCTGACTGGAACTCTTCAAATAAATTATTTCTGCTCAGGTGGGCATGTAGCTGAGCGGAAACTATTTTCTCCAGAATTTTGGACATAAACGGGAGATTAGATATAGGTCTATAATTTGCTATCACCTCTGGATCCAGAGATTGCTTTTTAAGTAAAGGCTTGATTACAGCAGTTTTAAATGATTGTGGTACATATCCTGTCACTAAAGACATATTGATAAGATTTAGTAGTGATGTATTAATTAAAGGGAAAATGTCCTTAAAGAGGCTCGTTGGGAGAGGGTCTAAGATACAGGTGGATGGTTTAGATGAAGCTATTATTTTAGTTAATTCAGAGGGTTGGACAGGACAGAAACTATTTAGACACAAGTCAGATCCTGGTTCTAAGGATGCTTCGGAGACCACAACAGGCTCAACATTATAGGTAGAAGGAAGAATATTGTGAATTTGATCTCTAATAGTGTCAATTTTATTCCTGAAAAAATACATGAAATCATCACAGCTAAGTGAGAAAGGAATACATGGCTCCACAGCGCTCCGGCTCCTAGTAAGCCCGGCTACAGTGCTGAAAAGAAACCGAGGGTTGTTTTTGTTTTCCTCCATCAATGATGAATAATAAGCTGTTCTTGCCGTACGTAAGGCTTTTTTGTATACGATTAAACTTTCTTTCCAGGTTAAGTGAGACTCCTCTAGTCCTGATGAACGCCATCTGTTTTCCAAACGCCTTGATGCCTGTTTTAGAGCTCGAAGCTGGGAATTAAACCAGGGAGCCTTCATAATCTTACCTAATTTCTTCTTCTTTAGGGGAGCAACATTATCCAAGGTTGTACGCATTGAAGCTGTTATAGTATCAGCATGTTGATCAATCTGAGCAGGAGTAAGGCTTAAAGGGGGACTCTCAGTCATGCTAACACATGGTAGATGTGAAAAAATGGATTCAATTGATTGTTTAAATTTTGTAATATTATTGTCTGATAAACATCTACTATAGTAGAATTTATTTTTGGTCAGTGAGTAATCAAATAAAGTGAATTCAAAGGTTAATAAGAAGTGATCGGACAAGACAGGGTTTTGAGGAAATACTTTGAGCTTATCAGTCTCAATACCAGATGTTAGAACCAGATCAAGAGTATGACCATGAGAGTGAGTGGCTCCATTGACATTTTGTGAAAACCCAATTGAGTTTAGAATAGAGCTAAAGGAAATGTTTAAACTATCATTTTCATGGTCAACATGAATATTAAAATCACCTAGTACAATGACCTTATCAGTAGTCAGCACTAACTCAGACAAGAGATCAGAGAATTCGGTCAGAAACTCGGAGTAAGGTCCAGGTGGGCGATACACTAATGCTAAAAGCAGCGGTTTCTCTGAATTCCATTTTGGATGAGATAAATTTAATGTCAGGAATTCAAAGGATTTATAGTTAGTTTTGTGCTTAGGATTAATTAAAAATTCAGACTTAAAGATAGCTGCAACACCTCCTCCTCTGCCTGTAGTTCTAGGAATGTGAAAGTTTAAATAGTTAGCTGGCATAGCTTCATTAATACTAACATAATCCTCTTGCTGTAACCAGGTTTCCGTAAGACAGAATAAATCAATGTGGTGATCACCTATCAAGTCATTGACTAATAAAGATTTATTTGGGAGGGAACTGATATTCAGTACGCCACACTTTATTGTCTTATTTTCAGATTTTATTAGATCCATTGTTTTTATTTTTATGAGGTTTTCACGATTAACCCCAGAAGTGTTTTTGTGTTGTTTAATTCTTACTGCTGGGAAGTTGTATAAGGTCGGAATGGGGTTTTGGGTGGGCGGCGGCAGGTGGGAAGCTGCAGAAAAGTGTGTAGGACTACAATTCTGCCTTCAGGTCCCAACCCTGAGTTGTCAATTTAGCTGACTAATAAAAGAGTCCATATTGCTAGATAAGAGAGCGGCTCCATCCAACGTGGGATGGATGCCATCTCTCCTAATAAGACCAGGCTTTCCCCAAAAAGCGCTCCAATTATCTATAAAAACCCACGTTGTTATCGGGACACCACCTAGACAACCAGCGGTTGAAAGATGACATGCGGCTGAACATGTCATCGCTGATTAAATTTGGCAAGGGACCAGAGAAAACTACGGAGTCCGACATGCTCTTGGCAAAGTTACACACCGAAGCAACATTAATTTTAGTGACCTCCGATTGGCGTAACCGGGTGTCGTTACCGCCGACGTGAATTACAATCTTACGGTATTTACGTTTAGCCTTAGCCAGCAGTTTCAAATACGATTTGACGTCGCCCGCTCTGGCCCCAGGAATGCATTTGACTATGGTCCCCGGTGTCTCTAGAGCCACGTTTCTGACTATGGAACTACCTATAATCAGGGTTTCTGCCTCAGCGGGTGTGTCGCCGAGCGGGGAAAATCTGTTAGAAACGTGAACAGGTCGGTGGTGGCCAGTGGGTTTTGGTTTGGGGCTACGCTTCCGCCTGACTGTCGTCCAGCCCGCCGAGGGACGGCTTGGGATGGGGGCTTGCTGACTCACTGCTTCCCTAACTGAGTGCGGAGCTGGGCTTCTAACTCACAGAGCCTCGCCTCCAAAGCTGCCAAGCTGCTTCACTTAATACACCTACCGTTATCACTAAAGGAGGCGGAGGAGTAGCTAAACATCAGACACACCGAGCAAGAAAAGGCAGGGGACCGGGGTGTGGGAAGAGAGCTAGCAGCCATGCTAAAACCGAGTGCTTGAGCTGTTTAAGTCAGTAAACAGAAAGCCAAAGATCCCAAAAATACATGCAATATATAGAACAGTGGTTTGGGAAGATATTGTGCGCTAAAGTGAGTGGTTGGTTAACAATAGATAGAAGTTAGAAAGAAGTTAAAGGAGCCAACGGCTCGTAGCAATCCGCAGTGACACACGCTAGGGAAACAGGAAATGACACAATACGTTACCGCAACATCAGTGTTCCAAGTACTACTAACACCAAGTTCTTCCATCCAGTTATTGATCATCATTATTTATTTCCTTCAATAAACGAAAAAACATATTTAGATAACAGATGAAACGGCTTCTTGTTACCTCGGCAACGCAGGTTCACCTGTAGGTCACATGCAGGTGTATCTGGTCTCTGGTCTGGACTCTGATCTAGACTCTGGTCTGGTTTGGTCTCTGGTCTGGACTGGACTGGATTCTGGTCTGGGTGTAAACTGGAAACCAGTATAAACTGGAAGCCAGTGTGAAGCTGAATGTATTCCCGGTTAACGTCCAGCAGTATCCGGATCCGGTTCAGATGCCTTTTGGGCGAATTTCCTTGTTTTTTCTGAAGTCCAGTCTTCATGCAGGAAGTTTTCTTCCATCCAGATGTTTTTTGGTTCCAGACTCAGAACGTCTGCAGGACTGCAGGCTTCTGCTGCCAGAGACGTAAAGTTGTGCATCATCTGCATAACAGTGAACTGGCATCATATCTGATCCCGATACAAGGTGAACAGAAGAGGTCCAAGAACTGGTCTCTGGGGGACTCCACAAAGCTGCCCGTTCACATTTATTGCTGTCGATTGAAACAAAAGTTAAATATATTTTGTATTTTAGAGTCAGAAGCTTATTCTACGTCCTGCAGGTTTTAGATGTTTCCCTGCTCCACTGTTTCAAAATACGTCTCTCCTCAAAACCTTGACGTAAAATTCTTCCAAAACATGTGTCATGGAATTTATCCGATGAGAAATAAATCTATTAATCAACTGTTTTCTGTTCAATTTATTGGGCATGTACAGATGTTGCGGGCGAGAGGTCTGGAGAGCTCTGCCCCTGCTCAGAGTGCTACAGTGTTCTTTAAGCATACACAAACAACCTTTGCCTGGCAGCACTAGTCAAAACAGCTGCTAGCTTGGAGATAACAACAGTCAAAGCTGAAACAGGCCTTGAACAGAACACTTAGTTTTATGCATGAATCTACCAAAGCAAGCTTACTGAACTACTCTAACTATGCAGAATATCTATCTTGTACTACTTAAAAGAAACTTAATAAATGAGTAACATATTAAAACTACACTATATGCATAATTCCACCACACATGTCGACCCAATAATCAGATTCAGATGCAGCATCCAAAACCTGCAGGACTGCAGTCCGTGAGGACGGAATTTGGAACCCTGTCTTTTGCAAAACACTAAGTAGTGATATCTATAAAAACTGGTCTACATATAAACCTACCTTGCCTTAAATCATGGTCCTCCAGGACCAGGTTGTGATGGTTCAGATAGGTTCTCTCTAGTTTCTCCATCTAACGTCATATCTGGGTTTAGAGGTTTGAGTCTAGAATGATTGAATCAAATTTCTGAAGAGTCAAACTGGAGTAAATACAGATTCTGCTTCAGTGTAGCAGCCACAAGTGGTACGACTAAAAGGTTGTGTCTCCTGCAGGTGGAGCTACATCCCTACCTGATTCAGACCGACATGATCGAGTTCTGCAAATCAAAAAACATCGCTCTGACAGCCTACAGCCCTTTTGGATCACCTGAACGACCACCAGAACTGTAAGATACAAACGCATCAAAACAAACATATTTCACAGAAAGTCCCCGATCAAACGGGCTTCGTGTCATCTGGACAGACTGCAGCGTCTGTCAGTCCGCTTGACTCGGTCCGATTTGGGGACTCGTTCCGACTGGGGTCTCGGTCTGACTGGGGTCTCGGTCAGACTGGGGATGTGGCTCGACTGGGGTCTCGGCCCAACTCGGGACTTGGTCCAGTTTGGGGGTGCAACATTCTTTCATACCACGACTCCATTCCTGCAGCACAAATCAGACCTTTTAAAAACGCATTCTACTCTCCACCAGAGGAGGTGCTGCAGCAGGATTTACTGAAGGAGACCATGATAACCAACAAAGAAGAGAACTGGTTCATCTGCTGGTTAATCAGAGCAACGTGGGTCCATAACAGCTAAACATGGAGCTGCATCGGTGGTCTGGGGTCTATCAGCGTACACATATCTGTAGTCCAGAACTGTCCCACATACATGTATGTTCTGGTTTACCCATGATGCATTTTGTTTTGTAGTTTAACACAATCCCCCAAATCAAGTCACTTTCCCAGCAAACAGACCTGGACTGGAATCAGTTGGTGTGAACGCACCCTCCCCTGAAGCCTAAAGTCTGAATTTACAAGCCTGGGATACTTTGAGAAATGTTTAATCTCTTCATGGTTCCACATGTTTTGCATCTTGTTTTGGTTCTTTTCTCTTTGCAGGAGTTCGGAGGGATTCTGTGTCCCTGTGATACATTTCATTTCTGCAGTTTTGTAAACACTGTAGTTTGTCTCTTTTGCATTGGAAGTCTTGTGTATTCCTTTCAGTTTATTTGGTTTGAGCTTCCAGCTGAACGTTTGGAGCCACTTTGCATCGCTTTGTTTGTCCGTGACATCTGGACTCAGATCCTTTTGCCTTTTGTAGGATGAGGGGTGACACTGATCCACATAAGCTCCTGGAGGACGCGGTGGTGGCTGAAATAGCCAAAAAGCACCGACACAGCCCTGCACAGGTTGGAGAAGGTTGATGTCTTTGTGGATTTTGTCGGTGTGGCTTGTTCCCGTTGTAACAGCAGCGTTTTTCAGGTGTTGCTGAGATTTCATGTGCAGCAGGGAATTGCAGTCATCCCTAAGAGTGACAAACCTCATCACATCCTGGAAAACACAAAGGTAAAAACCTCTCTGTACCGATTCAACTCCAAATTTCACACCTTACCTAGCTACACTCAGTCCATCCAGCTTCTATTATCCACCCCAGCCCGCCCGTTAACTATGGTTCCCTCCCGTTAGCGCTGGTTCCCTCCCGTTAGCGCAGGTTTCCTTCCATTAGCGCTGGTTCCCTCCCGTTAACGCAGGTTCCCTCCCGTTAGCGCTGGTTCCCTCCTGTTAACGCAGGTTCCCTCCTGTTAACGCAGGTTCCCTCCCGTTAGCGCCGGTTCCCTCCCGTTAACGCAGGTTCCCTCCCGTTAACGCAGGTTCCCTCCCGTTAACGCAGGTTCCCTCCCGTTAGCGCTGGTTCCCTCCTGTTAACGCATGTTCCCTCCTGTTAACGCATGTTCCCTCCCATTAACGCAGGTTACCTCCCGTTAACGCAGGTTCCCTCCGGTTAGCGATGGTTCCCTCCTGTTAACGCAGGTTCCCTCCCGTTAACGCAGGTTCCCTCCCGTTAACGCTGGTTCCCTCCCGTTAACGCAGGTTCCCTCCTGTTAGCGCTGGTTAACTCCCGTTAGTGCTGGTTCCCTCCCGTTAACGCAGGTTCCCTCCCGGTAATGCAGGTTCCCTCCCGTTAGCGCCGGTTCCCTCCCGTTAACGCAGGTTCCCTCCCGTTAACGCAGGTTCCCTCCCGTTAATGCAGGTTCCCTCCCGTTAACGCAGGTTCCCTCCCATTAGCGCTGGTTCCCTCCCGTTAACGCAGGTTCCCTCCCGTTAGCGCTGGTTCCCTCCCGTTAGCGCTGGTTCCCTCCCGTTAATGCAGGTTCCCTCTCGTTAGTGCTGGTTCCCTCCTGTTAACGCAGGTTCCCTCCCGTTAGCGATGGTTCCCTCCCGTTAACGCAGGTTCCCTCCCGTTAGCGCTGGTTCCCTCCTGTTTAACGCAGGTTCCCTCCCGTTAACGCAGGTTCCCTCCCGTTAGCGCCGGTTCCCTCCCGTTAACGCAGGTTCCCTCCCGTTAGCGCTGGTTCCCTCCTGTTAACGCAGGTTCCCTCCCGTTAGCGCTGGTTCCCTCCCGTTAGCGCCGGTTCCCTCCTGTTAACGCAGGTTCCCTCTCGTTAGCGCAGGTTCCCTCCAGTTAGCGCAGGTTCCCTCCCGTTAGCGCTGGTTCCCTCCCGTTAACGCAGGTTCCCTCTCGTTAGTGCTGGTTCCCTCCCGTTAGCGCAGGTTCCCTCCCGTTGGCGCTGGTTCCCTCCCGTTAACGCAGGTTCCCTCCCGTTAGCGCTGGTTCCCTCCCGTTAGCGCTGGTTCCCTCCCGTTAGCGCTGGTTCCCTCCCGTTAGCGCTGGTTCCCTCTCGTTAGCGCTGGTTCCCTCCTGTTAACGCAGGTTCCCTCCCGTTAGCGATGGTTCCCTCCCGTTAACGCTGGTTCCCTCCCGTTAGCGCTGGTTCCCTCCTGTTTAACGCAGGTTCCCTCCCGTTAACGCAGGTTCCCTCCCGTTAACGCAGGTTCCCTCCCGTTAACGCAGGTTCCCTCCCGTTAACGCAGGTTCCCTCCCGTTAGCGCTGGTTCCCTCCTGTTAACGCAGGTTCCCTCTCGTTAGCGCTGGTTCCCTCCCGTTAGCGATGGTTCCCTCCCGTTAACGCAGGTTCCCTCCCGTTAGCGCTGGTTCCCTCCTGTTTAACGCAGGTTCCCTCCCGTTAACGCAGGTTCCCTCCCGTTAGCGCCGGTTCCCTCCCGTTAACGCAGGTTCCCTCCCGTTAGCGCTGGTTCCCTCCTGTTAACGCAGGTTCCCTCTCGTTAGCGCAGGTTCCCTCCAATTAGCGCTGGTGCACTTCACAGGTATTTGTCCCGGGACCCGTCTTTTCATTACTTGCCTCCTTCCAGGTAATGTTTTGCAGAAATACAATAAATTTTTATTTCTCTCTGGGATTAGCAAGCCCAGTTCGACCCTTCTACCGCTCTTTCTTGTGTCTTCGTCAACGTAAAGTAGAAAAAAGTTTAATGACCCACATCCTCATTGAGATAAAACTGGGTGCCGGATCCAAAGACAAACACAAAAATAGAAGATTAGTTCTGCTCACTAGAAGCAGCTCCCCGATGCGTTTTGTTAACAACAGCGAGTGATGTTTCGGGCTGCAGCCCTTCCTCAGACTGAAAACACCAAGTGATGCACCTGCTGAAGAAATCTCTGTCTGGTTGTCCAACCAATCAGAAGGTGTGGTTCTGTCCCCAGACCCTGGAACTCAACCGCCCCTCACTAAACCTGGCAAATGGCTTGTTACGCCACTTAATTCCAGTTCCCTCCCGTTAGCGCCGATTCCCTCCCGCTAGCGCAGGTTCCCTCCCGTTAGATCAGGTTCGATCCCGTTTGCTCAGGTTCCCTCCCATTAGATCAGGTTCGATCCCGTTAGCTCAGTTTTCCTCCCGTTAGCTCAGGTTCCCTCCCGTTAGATCAGGTTCGATCCCGTTTGCTCAGGTTCCCTCCCATTAGATCAGGTTCGATCCCGTTAGCTCAGTTTTCCTCCCGTTAGCTCAGGTTCCCTCCCGTTAGTGTCGTCTCACTTTGCTTTTATCCTTTCTACATTATTTTTGTCTATTTAAGTTCTTTTTTTTTTTTTTTTTTTTTTTTTTTTTTTTTTGTCTTGTCCAGCATTTAAGCAAGCAGACTGATGTTCTGGATGCTGCTGAGCAAATTTATTTTGCCAAGGGGAACTTTTGTAGATGTAATGATCCCCTTGTATTTCTTGATTCTTATTTTATTTTTCAATTTGTTTTGGATAATAGCTTGTATTACAGAGTTTATGCTACTGGACCCGACCGGAAAGGACAGGAAAGGGGCAGAAAGAGAACAGAAAAGAGAACATAAAAAAAACAAAAAAAAAAAATACAAAAGAAAGAGATCAATGCATACATGTATATGCACATACATACCCACCTACATATATATGTATATACACTCGCACATACATTATATATATACATATATACATACATACATACATATACACATACATACACATGCATACACACACATGTACACATACATGCATACATAAAGATAGATATACATACATACATACATATACACATACATACACACACATATATATATATATATATATATATATATATACATATATACACATATACATACTCACATACATACACATACACTCACACATATGCATACATATATACATATCCATACACATACATACATACACATACACATACACATAAGTACACACACATACCCACCCACACACATAAATATATACACCCACACAAGCCAACTCTAGATTCGTGGAGAACAAAACCGTTGACAATCATGAAGACCAGAAACTAGCAAGTTAAGTCAAAAAGACAGAAAGAGAGGTACCTGCTGTTAGTGAATAAACTTGCTGGATGACTCAGTGACTGTGACACATGCAGAACATTCATGCAGAACATTCAGAGTGGAACGTGTTTAGAGAAGAGTGATCATGCCAATGTGACCCCGCCCGCCTACAGCTAGAGGAAGGCCAGGAGAACCCAGAGACCCGGGTAACCGACAGTCACCCCCAGGTACAGATCCCAACCCCCCCACTCCAGAGCCAGCCATGCATCTGCCCAGGAGGTGGCGAAGGAGGTGCCCAACCAGAGTCCCCCGCAGTCAGGGGGAACAGGCCCCAGCAGGCCCAGGCCGGCAAGGGCCGATCCCGCCGGGCACCGGCCACCTAGGGCAGACAGAGCGCAGGCCCCAGGGCCCCAAGAGCCCGTGAGCAGCCCCCCGCCCCCGCAGGCAGAGGGCACAGCCCACACCGACGGAGGACCAGGATCCCCAGACCGCCACCCAGCGGCAGCCAGGTCGCACCCCAGCGCACCAGCTGCGCCCCCGGGTACAGGACACCACCCCCCCCACCACCAAACCACACACACATATACATGCATACCCCGCCCCCCCCCCCAACACGCACTCCCCTCACACATATACATGCATACCCCCCCCCCCCCCCCCCCCCAAACACGCACTCCCCTCTCAACCCCCATCCACACAACCCTCTGCAATCCATGCACATCATCCATAACATATACAACCCCACCCCACCTCTACTCACTCACCCATACCAAGTCACACGAACCCCAATCGCCCCCGCCCCCACACACGCTCACCCCCCCCCCCCCCCCCCACACACACACGCTCACACCCCGCCACCCCATCCCTCTACTTCTACCCAACCACACATGCCCCACCAAACACCCCTCCACCACCCATAGCCCCCCTCCAAACTTCACCCTCACTCACACATCCCATTCCGCATATACACCCCCCCCTACACACACACACACACACATACCCTCACTCCTCCAACACAGGCACACCCCAATACAACCCACGCGCCAACATACCCCTCCACACACACATCTACTCATCCTCACACATCCCTATCCCCTACCCACCTATATCCCTAACCCTAATCCCCCCCCCAGCCATCCCACCATCCATCTGTAACCCCATACACCCACTCCCACACATCCTCACCTCACCCCTCCATCATGTCCCATGTGAGATACCTCAGAGGGGGCAGAGGACAGGATGGCCCCGATCAGGGCCCCCATAATTACCGCCCACCACTCCCAGCGTCCCCCCCACCACCCCACAGATGCAGCCGACCCAGCACCCCCCCAGGGCCGGCGACAACCCTCCTACAGCCAGGCCAGCCCAGACTTAGGCCTAATGGACGGCACTCTTCCCCCACCCGTACCCCCCCCCAGTAAAGCCCCGAGAGCAGGGGCATGAGAAGACCCTATCGTCCCTGCCTCCCCCCCGCTTATGACTGATTGTGAAGTATGTATTAGTTGCAATTAAAACTGAGGGAATTGCCACGCGGTGCTGGGAGAGGGACCACCTAAGCAGCCCCGCCCACCATACACCGCATGCTCTTCCCCCTAATCATGTGAGTCGTCAGTGTTTTGGTGTTTGGTGTCTAAGTGTAATTAAAACTGGGAGGTGAGCCGAGGCTGGGTGCAGCGATCAAGACCACCTTGATGGCCTTTCTCACCACCCAGCGCCACGTGCACACCTCCCAATACCCTGCCTGTGTGTGATGGGGAGCGGGGAGGAAGAGGGGTTGAGGGATTTAAGTCTGGAGGAAAGTGAGCTTTCCTCCAGAAGGTGAGCCGCCCGCAGCACTGGGCATGCCCCCTACTCCCAGGGCCCCCCAAGGACCAGGACAAGCCGGGGACAGCCATCCCCGTAACCAGAGCCTTCGGCGACTCTAACCAGAGAGTCATCACTGACCCAAGAGGGGACCAACTCACCACATGCAGAAGGGGGGCATGAGGACAAAGAGGAGGCGGGGCGGCAGAAGGGGAATCCCAGACCGATTGTCCACCGCCCCCTCACTCACAGAGGACACCCCCACCTGGGGACATGAAGTCCCCACCTTGTCCACACATCGGCACCTCACACTGTCTCAGCACAAACCTACAGCCACACACACACACACACACTTCCGGACACATTCAGGTCCACCCAGCCACCCGTTCAGCCCACCCTTAAAACCATCCTCCTGACCCCCACGTCACATCCAAATCTCCCCCACTCCCATCCATCATATCTACACTTATCCACCAACCTACCACACACATGCACCACCCACTCCCCCATACATACACCCCTGCCCCCCCCCACACACACACAGACAGCACGCCCCCCCTCCCCCCTCCTCCCCCCCCATACACACACCCGTATACATGCACCACCGCCACTCCCCACATACACGCATCACCCCACTCCCCTACACACACGGCACTACCCCCCCCACAGACACCACGACACCCCCCCCACACACGCATCATCACACTTCCCCACCCACACACATCCACATACCTATGTACCGCCACCAGTCCTCAACGCACACCCCCTACACACATCCCTCCATACACACTCACATCCCATCCACACTATCAAACACCCCCCACTCAACAAGTCCCAGGGTCGCAACCAGGCACCAGAGCACGTACCTGCCCGCCGCCGCAGCGGCAGGTCCAGGTCAGCCCAGCCCCCCCCCGGCACAAGCCGACCCCCCACCCCCAAGAGACAGGGGACAACCCCGGGCACCGGAGCCCGGGACCCCGCCCAGCCCACCCCACGGCGGCACAGGCGCCCGTTACGGAGTCACGCCCGCCAACCCATCCCCCGCCAGCGACCTCGCCCCGCCGCTGCGCGGCAACTCCAGCCGCTGGCCCATCCAGGTCCACAGTAGGGCTAGAAACCTAGCCACTCCAGCAATGGAGCAGTCAAAATCCCCCCCCCAGGAGCCCACCACAGACCCACAGCCCCCAGAGAACCCCAACCGGCCACCAACCCCGAGCGCAATAAGGTCACATTCTCCCCCCCATACTAAGTGATGGAGCTGATCACAGGGGACCAGAGGGAATAAAGTTCAGCTGACTGATCTCTTGAGGAGGCAGACATCATCTCGACACTGATGTGATCTAATAAGAGATTTCTGAACTGCTGGATACACAGACTTTGTTTGCTTTTCCAGTTTAGAAGGATAGTTTTCTTTGCGATACATAAACTGGTGAGGATTAAGTTTGCAGAATTAAATTCTATGTTAATTTCACCCAAGTAACCCAGTAGGCCCAGTTTGGGGTTTGTAGGGATGTTACATTTGAAGCAATTTGACAGATCTTTACATACCTGAAACCAGAATTCCTGGACAGGTGGGCAAGACCACAAAGCATGGTAGTAGCTGTCAATTGTGTTGCCAGTGCAGTGTGGACAGATGTTTGATTGTGACAGACCCATCCTGAACATCCTGTGTCCTGTATAATGAGTTCTATGCAGAATTTTAAATTGTATTAGTTGCATGTTTGAATTCTTAGTCATTGTAAATGTATTTGAACAGATTTGTGACCATTCATTTTGGTCAAAGTTACTGGATAAGTCTGCTTCCCATTTAGAAGTTGGGAGACATATGGAATCGTCTAGCTTTGATAGTAATCTATATATTTTGGATAACAGTTTCGGGGCATTGAGATTTAAGAATTCTGCAGCCCTGATAGGTAGCTGCAAGTTTAATTGATCAGGGGTGTATTTCTTACCTATAATAGATTTAAGTTGGTGGTATTCTAAGAATTTTGTGCTGCTGATTTCATATCGTGAAGTAATTGTATCAAAAGGGAGAAAGTTCCCATTTTCTATTAAATGTTCTAACTGTTTTATTCCTTTATTCTTCCACTGAGGGAAGTTTATCATTTTCCGGTTTTGCTGGATGTCGGGATTGTTCCAAATAGGTGTAAGTTTGCATGGAATAAGCAAGGATTTGGTTAGTTTAAGAAATTCCCACCAGGCCATTAGTGAGGAGCTGATATTAATGCTTTTAAAGCATTTTTGGCGTTTGACAGCTGTGCTGATAAATGGCAGGTCTGAAATTGCCATATCCTCACACATAGCTTCTTCTATATTAAGCCATGGTTCATCTAGATAGCTAGGTTTAAGCCATTTAGAGATGTATTGTAGTCTATTGCTTATAAAGTAATTTTGGAAATTAGGCAAGTCTAAGCCACCGCTATCTTTAGTCTTCTGGAGTGTTTTTAGACTAATCCGTGGTGGTTTGTCTTTCCAGAGAAATCTAGTAACATTAGAGTCCAGTGATTTAAACCAGGTGGAGGGAGGTTTAATGGGGATCATTGAAAACAGATAATTGATTTTAGGTAGAATCATCATTTTTATAGTTGCAACTCTTCCCATTAGTGATATGGGTAAAGATTTCCACCGTGTGAGATCGTCCTCAATTGTTTTTAGTAGAGGGACATAATTTAGCTTTATAAGGTCTGACAGTCTGGGTGAGATGTTTATTCCCAAGTATCTAATATCTCCTGACTGTAAAGCAGTGTCAGGAGTATTATGGAAGGAACAGTTGATGGGTAGAACGGTGGTTTTAGACCAATTAATGGAATATTCAGAAATTGATGAGAATTTATTGATGAGTGCGATTGTCTGACAGATGGATGATTGTGAATTTTGAAGGAAAAGTAATACATCATCAGCATAAAGACTGGTCTTATGCTCCATATTTCTACAGTTAATGCCTTTAATGTCTTTGTTTTGTCTAATGCTAGCTGCTAAGGGTTCAATAAAGATTGCAAAAAGTGAGGGGGAGAGTGGACAGCCTTGTCTGGTGCCTCTCTGCAATCTGAAGCTGTGAGAAGTTTGATCATTTGTCCTGACGCATGCATTTGGATTGCTATACAGTATCTTTATCCAGTCGATAAACGATGAGCCAAACCCGAATTTTCTTAATGTTGCAAATAAGAATTTCCAGTTCACCCTGTCAAATGCTTTTTCAGCATCTAGAGAGATTATTGTAGTTTCCAGGTTATGTATGGTGGCATAATCAATTAGATTTATTAGTCTGCGCGTATTAGTGGTGGAATGTCGTCCCTTGATAAATCCTGTTTGATCAGGATGTATGATAAGTGGAGTTATTTTTTCTAGTCTTGTAGCAAGCACTTTACTGATTATTTTAAGATCTACGTTCATTAGTGATATTGGACGATAACTAGATGGGAGTTTGGGGTCTTTTCCTGGTTTTAGTATTACTGTAATATGAGCCAAATTCATGTTTTGAGATATTCGACCTTTTTCCTTAATTTCTGAAGCCATTTTATAAAAAGTGGGTGCTAGTATAGACCAAAATTCTTTATAATATTCAACTGGAAAACCGTCTGGTCCTGGAGCTTTATTGCTGGGCATGTGTTTTAAAGCTTCATGTAGTTCCCCTACTGAAATGGGTGCGTCCAAAACCATTTCCTGATCCTGTTGTAACTTTGGAAGATTGAGGTAGCTGAGAAATTCCTCAATGCTGTTGTCTGATGGATCTGTTTCTGAGGAATATAATGTTTTATAGAAATCCCTAAATGTGTCATTTATTCCATCAAGATCATGGAGGATATTTCCTCTTGAATCTTTAACAGAGGAGATGGTTGTTTTCTCCTTGTTTGCTTTTAATTGATTTGCGAGAAATCTTCCAGATTTGTTGCTATGTTCAAAATTCTCTAAGCGAAGTCTTTGTAGCAAAAACTGGGTTTTTTGGTTAATTATTTCATTCAGCTCTAGTTTAGCCTTTCTTATGTGATTCAGCACTTGCTCTTCTGGAGAAGCCTTGTAGGCATCTTCTAGTGATTTTATTTTAAGCTCTAGTTCAGATATTTTTGAACTCTCCTTCTTTTTCTTATGTGATGAAAATGAAATTATTTTCCCTCTCATTACTGCTTTTCCTGCCTCCCAAAGAACACAAGCTGATGTTCCTGGTATGTCATTGTTTTCTATATACAAAGACCACTCCCGTTTGAAGTAACTGATAAAATCAGGATCTTTAAGTAATGATGTATTAAGTCTCCATTTGCTATAAGATGGTTTAGTTTTCTTATTCATTAGGGTAAATGATACTGGTGCGTGATCACTGATAGTGATGGAATGGATTTTAGTTTCTGAGATATTGTTCATCATAGAGCTGTTAGTGAGGAAGTAGTCTATTCTGGAGTATGAGTGGTGGACAGATGAAAAGTAAGTGTACTCTCTAGCAGTGAGGTGTTGTGAGCGCCAGACATCACAAAGACCAAAATCCTCCATATATTGTTTAACAACTCTTGCTGACTGCCAGACCCTATGTTTCCCTGCTCCGCCCCCCTTGTCCATCCCAGAGTTTAAGGTCATGTTGAGGTCGCCCCCAATGATAAGTGTATTATCAAGGAGAAGGAGAAGGAGGAATGAAAAAAGGAGGGGTCATCAGTGTTTGGGCCATAAATATTTGCAATGCATAACTTCATGTTTAGGATAGATAATGTCATTATTATGAATCTTCCACCTGGGTCTAAAATTATATTATTAGCAGTAAAATGAATTTTCCTGTTTATCAGAATGGCTACTCCTCTTTGTCTTGAGTTGAAGCAGGCCGAGTACACGTGAGGGAACTGTACTGTAGAGAGTACGTTAGCTGTTGTTTTTAATAAATGAGTCTCCTGTAGCAGGACAATGTCTGCCTGTAGATCATTCAATCTGCTAAACACCTTCAACCTCTTCTCCCTGGAACCAGCTCCACGTATATTCCACGTAACAAACCTCAGGGTGGTCATGCTCAAGCTACTGAAGTGTTTCTATAAAAGTATGTGTGTGTTTGTGTGTGTGCAAGCCCACATTAATGCATGCATGCTGCGTGTAGATTGTGTGCGTATATAAATTCATCTGTGTGTACAATGTTCCTATATGTCTGTCCACATGCTTTGACTGTGTGTGTGAGAGTTGGGGGTGAGTGTTGATGTGATTAAACGTGCTCTGTGTTGTAGGTGTGTTATGTGCATGACATTTAGTGTCTGTGTCATGTGGATGTACGTGCGTACCCTACCTATTATTGTTGTTATGGCATAATAGAATGAAAGAGCAGCTAGAAAGGAAAGGAGTGAGAAAAGCAAACAACTACAACTACACATAAAAAGAAATAGCACAAACAAAAGAGCAAAAACAAAAGCCCTAAAGGGGGGGGGGGGGGGGGGCAAAAAACAAAAACAGAACAAAACGAAAGCAACAACAACAGCAAATTTACAAAGACTGGCAGTAAATGTACAGTTCTGAATTACCATAATTAATGTGCTTATAGCAGATTAACATGTAAATTGAACAATAATTAGCTGTATGAGTGATAGATATTACCTGAGGTTAGTAGAGCCAGGGGGTGGTATTTTTGTCACGGTAAAGCTGTCCATTGACGAACAATTTGTCCACCGCGATGACTGCACAGGATCCTTCGTCTCTGAGCTTCTTCCGGATGGGAAACAGGACCCTGCGTCTCTCCAGAATCTCTTTGGGAAACTGATTATTTACACTAAAATCGGTCCCGCGGAGTTCCGGACCTCGATCCCTCACCTGCTCTTTCTGCTTGTAGCTCACGAACTTGGCTACAATCGGTCTGGGTCTGCGGCTGTCCGGTCTTTTCCCACCTAAGCGATGAACTCGGTGAAATGAGATGTTCCTCACCGCGTCTTCGGGTAGCTTCAGCTTGGTTTGGATAAAGGATCTGATTGTTTGCTCTGGATCCTCTTCTTGTTGCTCCGGGATTCCTGCGAAGACCAGGTTGTCCCTCATGCTGCGCGCCTGGAGATCGATCACAGTTTCCTTTATTTTTTTATTTTCCTCTGTGAGTCGAGTCATTCCCTCGTTGAGAGAAGTCACCGTCTCCCTGAGGCTGGCGTTCTCTGCGGCCAGAGACTCCACCTGCTTCTGGCTGAATTCCAGCGACTCCCGCAGCGACTGAAACTCCCGGTGGAGAACTTCCAACAGGCCCAGACGAGCGTCGAAGCTGGCGAGATTTTTGTCAATGGACATCAGGATGTCCGAGGTGTCGTCCCCGTTAGAGGACGTCGCTCCGGGTGAGTCTTCTTTCCGGCTTCTCTTGGAGGTTGAAGCGGATCTGGGCGCAGACGGAGTCGGTGTTTGGCTTGTCTTGCCCATGACGATGCGGTGGAAACACTCGTCAATAAACTCCGACAAGCTGGTGAGATCCTCCTCGCTTTGCTCCAGAGTTTACCTTGAATAAGACTTTTTAATTATTTGCTTCCAGAAACAGTTTTAAGATTATATTGGCAAGAATATGATGTAGAATGAATATTTGTTTTCACGCGCCTTGACTAAATCTGCCGTCTCGCAAAATTTACGTCACTGCCACATCACTTACCTGCGCCTCTCTCACTTACCTGCGCCTCCCCCCCCCCCCCCCCCTTTAGGGCTTTTGTTTTTGCTCTTTTGTTTGTGCTATTTCTTTTTATGTGTAGTTGTAGTTGTTTGCTTGTCTATTTAAGTTCTATTTGTTGCTTCTCAGTTTGGGTTTTATTTCTTCTCCTGTGCTTTTATTTTGGTAAGTTTGCATTCTTTGGAAACCATCATCCAATAAAATGTATTTTTAATATTAAAGACTGTATGATGATGGGAAACCTTCATGCTGACGCTGTACAGCCTTCCTGTTGTTGTTGGGTGCAGATCTTTGACTTCAGGCTGACTGAAGACGACATGGAGGCGCTGCGAGGTCTGGACCGAGGCTGGAAAGCCTGCATACTCGCTGAGTAAGTCACCTGTGGAGCAGATAGTGAAGGCTGATGTTGTGTTTCCAGGATCAGCTCTCACCCTGATGTTGTGTTTCCAGGATCAGCTCTCACCCCTACTACCCCTTCACATGAAGCCGCCAGAAGACACGATGCCGCCCCGGATGTTTGACTGTTGCCATGGGAACGCAATGAAATAAGACAAACATGCACTCATGTAGTTTTTGTTTCTTTTAATTAAAAAAAAAAATTTACCATCCAGTTATTCTAAGATATTTTTTTTACAACAGTCTGGAGCATCTTCTGAGATTTTGTGCAGCAGGAGATGCTGTTTGTCCTGCAGATCAGCTCAGACCTTCCACACAGGAACTCAGAAAACAAGACATATGAAATAAAGTTCAGATGAGTTATGAGCCGATAAGCTGCTGGACATGAATAAAACCGACCGTCTGCATGAGGCTTTGGTCTCACTTAATAAACAATTTTCATCATTTATCCAGACGTCATCGCCACGCTCGTCACCGCCGGGAAGCTCGGAGAGCCGTGTGGATCTCCACAGAGTTCCCTGAACCTAGACCTGAACCTAGACAAACCCTGATGGTCCCACCACTCTGGACCAGGGTCCATCTGGACTCATCAGACCATGTGACCACTTTTGAGCAGATCTAGTGTTTGTTCAGACTGTGAAGCCTCACCTGTTGCGGGAACGCGCGACGCATTGCTGGTCATCCCGCGGGAACGCGCGACGCGTTCCCGGTCATCCCGCGGGAACGCGCGACGCGTTGCTGGGGATCCCGCGGGAACGCGCGACGCGTTGCTGGTGTTCCCGCGGGAACGCGCGACGCGTTCCTGGTCATCCCGCGGAAACGCGCGACGCGTTGCTGGTCATCCAGCGGGAACGCGCGACGCATTGCTGGTGATCCCGCGGCAACGCGCGACGCGTTGCTGGTGATCCCGCGGGAACGCGCGACGCGTTCCTGGTCATCCAGCGGGAACGCGCGACGCGTTGCTGGTCATCCCGCGGGAACGCGCGACGCGTTGCTGGTCATCCCGCGGGAACGCGCGACGCGTTGCTGGTCATCCAGCGGGAACGCGCGACGCGTTGCTGGTCATCCAGCGGGAACGCGCGACGCGTTCCTGGTCATCCAGCGGAAACGCGCGACGCGTTGCTGGTCATCCAGCGGGAACGCGCGACGCGTTGCTGGTCATCCAGCGGGAACGCGCGACGCGTTGCTGGTGATCCCGCGGCAACGCGCGACGCGTTGCTGGTCATCCCGCGGCAACGCGCGACGCGTTGCTGGTCATCCCGCGGTAACGAGCGACGCGTTGCTGGTCATCCCGCGGGAACACGCGAAAGAATTCCCGTCTGGTTGTTTCTAAATGGCTTTCAGGAGGTCGTTGCGTCCATCTGGTCTCCTGAACGGTTTTCTCTCATGATCCTACGGACACCATTATCTTTCTGTCATGCCTCACCCCTTTTTCTTCTTCTCTGGTGTCTCTGAATGCGGTGAGGGCTTCACGGTGCACACACATGCTGACGCTCCTGCGATGCGTTTGGGCAGATCCGGCCCTCTGGACCACGAGCCTTTATCAGGGTCAAATATCTGCGTGACCCTGGAGAACGCCATACTCTCCCAGCTGTAGCCCCCCAGCACATAGACCCTCCCCGCCCAGACCGCCAGGCCCGCCTCGCTGTTGGGCAGGAGCAGCGGTGCAACCTGCGTCCACTGACCACAGCGGGGATCGTAAGACTCCACCTGCAGGATGTCAAATCGCTCCGTCGTGTCGGCGTGGTCGTCGCTGCCTCCGATGGCGTAGATGAGGTGGTTCAGCGAGGCCATGCAGTGCCAGCCGCGGGCCAGGGACATGGGCTGGCGCTCCACCCACACGTCTCTTTCCCTGGACGGATCGTAGCTCAGGACATCGTGGCGGTAGGGACCGATCTGGTAGTCGTGACCTCCTGAGACGTAGACGACACCGCGGTGGACCGTCCCTGCGTGGCCGTAAGTAAACCTGAAAAAGTCCCAAAGCAAAACAGAGTTTTTCTGCTGCTGTGGGATCAGAAGAGCGAAAACGACGGATCATCTCCCAAAAACACTTTTATGCTGCAGTCGCCTCAAACTTTCGCTTTAATGGTGGAAGTTAAGGTGCAGTGTTCCAGATCGAGCGGGATTCCCTGCCGGGTTGCAAAGTCAAGTTTTAACTCAGCAAGATAAAGCTTGTTCCATCCTCGGCGGGTCGTGCACGCAGCGGGCCGGGTCGTGCACGCGGCTGGGTCCGAGTGTTTTAATGTAAAAATGTTTGTACTTTCTCACCACCTCGATCAGCTGTTTTATCAAAACAATCCGTTTCACCTGCAGCAGTAAAAACGCATAGCAGCAACTCCGCTTCCTGCTTTCTCCGTGTTAACCACGCCCACCCATGTTAACCACGCCCACCTCACATGTCCGACCAATCACACGATACTCTTCGGAACACAATGTGTCGAGAACTGTCTTCAAACACGTCCGCGGGAACAAAATGACATCATTTTCTTCTCGGAGCCTCGAGAACAAGAAGAAAGTTCTGTCTTCTGGTGGAGGACGGAACAAGCTTCATCCTGCATCACAGTCGGCATGTTTTCACTTCATGAACGAGCCGAGCAGAAAAGCTTCATTCATGCAGCAACTTTCAGGACTATTTCACTGATAAAAGAAAACTAACGTGGAAATACATCCCGATAAACGATAAAATTGCTCTAAGCGATTATTTTTGCCATTTTGAGACAATTTTAAACTAAAATAACAAAAATGCCGTAATAATGCAGGAACACCCTTTCAGAGATCAACATACTTTAATCTCTACAGAAAATTTATCTGGATGTGCAGACTAGACTCATCCAGTCTGTTAAAACACATCAGGATTTCTCCTGGAGTTTTGGCCACATGTTTATCTGGAACATCTGGTCTCTGAACACCATGTAGCACCGTTAGTCTGTGGTCGTATGAGGGGACATGTGTGGACCGGACCGGAGGTGGAACGGTAAAATGTCATCGTAAAGTTGTGGAATTACCGTTTGTAACATGAATGTTCATCTTGGCTGTGAAACGTTTGCAACGTTTTTCATAATGTCGCCTTTTTAACAACATTAAATGGCGGCGTGGCGTTACCGACCACGCTGTCTGAGTGCACGCAAAGATTGTCTTGTTGGTGTTTAATCTGCAGGTTAAACACCGCGGTGATGGTGGACCGTCGGGAAGATGGAGCTAGCCTGGTTTTTGTTTCCCAGCTGGGAAAACTGCCGTGTTTCAGGTGCAGATGGAAGCTTGTTGTGTTGCAGAGTTTAGTTAATATTGTCTTACAACTAATGTGACACTGGACAGAGAAAAGAGACCGATGAAAATTATTGTCCAGCAAACTTACTGCACGGATTTTTTCTCATCGTGCAAATAATCGACCTAATTATAAAAAATCATTTATTTATTGGTTCCTCTGAACCTCAGAAGTCAACCTGCAGCTCAGGACGGGGAGACACTTTGGTGTACGAGTCCAACAGGACGGCAGCACATGAAGACAACAAACTACCCCCCCCTGCAGCGTGGGGCAGCAGAAGCAGGTAAAACCACACATCCTAAAGAGTACCTGGGTAGTCCCGCGACGTAGGTCCAGCCGTCCTCAGCGGGACGGTAAACTTCCACAGAAGACAAGGCTCCGGTGTCGTTTCTCCCTCCCACGGCGATGAGACACTCCCCCACTGCCCCCAGGTAGAAGTCCACCCGCCGCTGGTTCATTGGCGCTCCCTGTAAAGCATCCGGGACAAGTCAAGATGGAGGGGACCCTGGATGTAGCAGAACCCGCTTCCGTGTTACAGAGGACACGGGACGGACGCTTGTTGTGTGTCTGACATGTTTCCATGACAGCAGATTTCATACGACGGTCATGGAAACTCGTCGTTTCGGAAAATCAGCAACGTTTCTGGGAAATCTACTTCCTGGGTCAGTTCTACTTTCCGCCCCGGACGGGTCGACGGGTCAACGGGCCGACGGGTCAACGGGCCGACGGGTCAACATGTCGACAGGTCAACGGGCCGACGGGTCGACAGGTCGACAGGTCGACGGGTCGACAGGTCAACGGGCCGACGGGTCGACAGGTCAACGGGTCGACAGGCCGACGGGTCAACGGGTCGACAGGCCGACGGGTCGACAGGCCGACGGGTCGACGGGTCAACGGGCCGACGGGTCGACAGGTCAACGGGCCGACGGGTCGACAGGTCAACGGGTCGACGGGTCAACGGGCCGACAGGTCAACGGGCCGACGGGTCGACAGGTCAACGGGCCGACAGGCCGACAGGTCGACAGGTCAACGGGCCGACAGGTCAACGGGTCGACGGGTCGACAGGTCAACGGGCCGACGGGTCGACGGGCCGACGGGTCGACAGGTCAACGGGCCGACGGGTCGACGGGTCAACGGGCCGACAGGTCAACGGGCCGACGGGTCGACAGGTCGACAGGTCAACGGGCCGACGGGTCGACGGGCCGACAGGTCAACGGGCCGACGGGTCGACAGGTCGACGGGTCGACAGGTCAACGGGCCGACGGGTCGACAGGCCGACGGGTCGACGGGTCAACGGGCCGACGGGTCGACAGGTCAACGGGCCGACGGGTCGACAGGTCAACGGGCCGACGGGTCGACAGGTCAACGGGTCGACGGGTCAACGGGCCGACAGGTCAACGGGCCGACGGGTCGACAGGTCAACGGGCCGACAGGCCGACAGGTCGACAGGTCAACGGGCCGACGGGTCGACAGGTCAACGGGCCGACGGGTCGACGGGCCGACGGGTCGACAGGTCAACGGGCCGACGGGTCGACGGGTCAACGGGCCGACAGGTCAACGGGCCGACGGGTCGACAGGTCGACAGGTCAACGGGCCGACGGGTCGACGGGCCGACAGGTCAACGGGCCGACGGGTCGACAGGTCGACGGGTCGACAGGTCGACGGGTCGACAGGTCGACGGGCCGACAGGTCAACGGGCCGATGGGTCGACAGGTCAACGGGCCGACAGGTCAACGGGCCGACAGGTCGACGGGTCGACGGGCCGACAGGTCAACGGGCCGACGGGTCGACAGGTCGACGGGTCGACAGGTCAACGGGCCGACGGGTCGACAGGCCGACGGGTCGACAGGTCGACGGGTCAACAGGTCGACGGGTCGACAGGTCAACGGGCCGACGGGTCGACAGGTCAACGGGCCGACGGGTCGACGGGCCGACGGGTCGACAGGTCGACGGGCCGACGGGTCGACAGGTCAACGGGCCGACGGGTCGACAGGTCAACGGGCCGACGGGTCGACGGGTCAACGGGTTGACAGGTCAACGGGTCGACAGGTCGACGGGTCGACAGGTCGACGGGTCAACAGGTCGACGGGTCGACGGGTCGACGGGTCGACAGGTCAACGGGCCGACGGGTCGACAGGTCAACGGTCCGACGGGTCGACAGGTCAACGGGCCGACGGGTCGACGGGTCAACGGGTTGACAGGTCAACGGGTCGACAGGTCGACAGGTCGACGGGTCGACGGGTCGACAGGTCGACGGGTCAACAGGTCGACGGGTCGACGGGTCGACGGGTCGACAGGTCAACGGGTCGAGCCTCACAATCACAACAGGAGCTGTTTAAGACGCTTCTGAAGGGATCAGAAAAACCGTTTGCTCTTCTCTTATCGGACATTTTCGCTGAGTTTTAGATGATGGGAGCGGATGATGCTGACGTCTGGGTCCCGATGTGTGCAGCGATCTATGCAGAAAGGATGGAAACAGGCCCGTACCCTGGTCCACTGGTTGTGACGGGGGTCGTATCTGTACAGCAAGTTACAGGCAGCATCTCCCCCGTTGTCCCTGGACGAACTGCCCCCCGCAGCGAAGATGAAGCCCCCCAGCACCGCCAGGCAGTGGTGGCTCCGCTGGGCCGGCAGCTCCGTCTCCACCTCCCAGCTTCCCGTCTCGCCGTCCAGCCGGCAAACGTTGGCGCTCAGCTCCTCCCCGTGCTCGAACACCTGAACAAGCCAAGAGACGAGGACACGGTGAGCTCGTCTCACAGGTCAAAGGTCACGTTCTGCAAAGCACTCCCAGAGCCTGGATCAGATGTTGGTACCTCCCCTCCGATGAGCAGCAGCCGCTCCACTCCTCCCCTCAGCCTGGTCCGTCCAGTTTGCAGGAGAGGTTGGGCAGTCGGCCTAGTGTGGTACCCCAGTGCTTCCTCGACTAGAGCTTCGCAACACGCCTCCTCCGGCAGCAGGGCTCGCACTGCCGGCAGCACCCGACTCACCAGGTCGCCCGCAGGCATGAGCGGAAACCGGATGTGGGGCAGAAGCTGGCTGGCATGGACGGTCCGCTCGGGGCTCTGGCTGAGCCACTGCAGGGAGGCCTGCAGGAGCGCCTGCTCGCCGTCATGCTGAACCTGGAGACGAAAGACGGAGCCCTGACGTCGCCTCTGACGTCGCCGATAGCGACTCTGACGTCAGACAGCACGAGTGTTTGATGGAGATGTTACCTGGTCACTGCAGAGGTAGGAGATGATCTTGTGGAGAGAAACGTTTCGCAGGAAGTCGGGGGTGAACGAAAGCATGGCAAAGCGAGCGAGGACGAATTGGTCGATGAAAGCGTCGAGTCGCTCCAGACTGTAGAGCTGAGCAAGATCCTGGAGGTACAGGTAGTTGTCCTCGCTCACTTCCTGCTCCAAATACTGGCAGCAGAAATCCACCACCCGCCACACCTGAACACACCTGCTGCTGTAGGTTATACTGGCAGGAGAGCAGCCGGATTCAGACAATCAGTCGTTACGACCTTTAATCTGCTAGAAATGATCCGTAACGCCGGACTTCCAGCAGCTTCAGACATGTCAACTGTAAACTAAAGTTACATGTCAAGTAATCCTAGGATGAGTAAAGTAATCATAGAAGGGAATAAAGTAATCCTAGGTTGAGTAAAGTAATCCTAGGAGGGAGTAATGGTCGGCCGAGCCATTCAGCTGCGTTTCTCCAGCTTCTTACCTGCAGTAGGTGTGCAGCTTCCAGCACGTAGTCGATGTTCCCGCCGTCCAGGAGCAGCTCGCCGCTGTACAGATAGTCCACCACGGCCTTCAGACCGACGGGGGACATCCCAACCAGCTCCACCTGCAAGAAGCCAGAGTATGAGTCCATCTGTCTTGTCTTCATCCTGACAGCTGGACCAGATTCCTCAGCTTTTCTCCACGCACCCCCACGCACCCCCACCACGGCCCGGTCTCCCCGCTGCTTTCTGGGACCGTTTCATCCTCCGTCCATCAGACTCTCAGTAAACCTGCTGTCATGGAAACGTAAGAGAAGCCTGAACCCTCTGCAGCCTTACCTCCTGCTGGCTCTCCTCCTTCATGCCCAGGGTGAACATGGCATGGAAGTATGAGCTGGAGACGGCCAGCAGGGCCCGGTGGGCTGGGACCCGATGCTCATCAGCGATCAGTACCACATCACAAAGCTGGCTGTGCTGCCGCTGCTCATTGAGACCATGCAGAAGCTCCACGGCCCGGTCCACCCAGCAGAAAACCTGCATCAGATCAACTTTCCATCAATATTTTACCTGATAGAAACTAAAATAAACTCCAGAAACGATTTTATATCAACATGATTCCCATCATTTTAAAGGCAAAATCATCATGTTGACTAACTGCAACGATTTCCTGAAAATAAAGCAAATTAAAACCCAGTTTGTGGAATTTAAAGAGGAACAGACTTTGGATGATTCGCTGATCTTCTGCGGCCTGCAGGTCCGGTTCGGTTTGTCCATCATGTCCGTCTGTCATCTGCTGTTATACTGTTCGTCCAGACTTTAAACCACATGAAGCATCTGACATGTAGAGGATCAGCTGACAGGTGCTTTACCTGCAAATAGCATCATTTTACCAGAAACTGCAGGTTTTTACACGCATTTTCTCTTTAAAAAGACTCCAAATGACCGTTTAATAAACAATAAAAGCTTTAAGCTATCTCTTCTCCCAAACAACGCGCTTCTTGCAGCTTTAAAAGAACATTTCTAGTTTTATTTCCACTGCAGAAGCAGTTAAAGCACACAGCATCCCAGCTAGCTTAGCTACATGCTAAACAATTCTGCTTCCGATGGAGGCTTTCAGAGTAAAATCCCTGGCGAAGGAATCTGTGGATTCTGGGTGTGAATAAAGGAAATTTAGCTTCTAATAACCACTGAAAATAAACGCTGCATATGGATAATTTCCCGTCTCGTACCAGTTCCTGAAAATGTCGCATTTCTCTTACTTCCTGTTTAACGTCTTACTCTACAGCTTTATTTTTAAGTTTAACCGGATGCTGTTTATGTCAGCTGACTGGCTGGCGGACCAATGAGCTTTTAGCAGGTTATTAATGTATGTGAACAAAGGTAAAACAACAATAAAGATCCAAGATTCCTTTATTCATGGTGCAACAGCAGAGAAAACCAGGAGAAGAACCAGCCGTTCAGTATAAAAGACACAATGAAAAATATAAATACAGAATATTAAGATAGATAAAATGAGTAAGGGATAATGCCCGACGAGGTGTCCATTATCAGAAATTAATGGACTTTGCAGGCGTGAACCGTCCAACGCGAAGCGTATATTATTTCCCATGGTCTCTCACAAAGGAAATAATATAAGATCAGTTACTAATGTTGTTTTTGCTGTTAAAATAATGTTTTTGACAAGAAAGAGCAGAACGGACTATTAATGTCTTTTGTTGTGTCGTTTCCAAGGCAACCGGCTTTGAGAGCACCTGCAGCGCCTTCGGCAGCAGATGCTGTTGGAACAAATACCCGATGATGCTCTTCAGTCTGCACACTGCAGCCAGGGGTAATGGTGGGGAGCTCGGTGTGTATGAAGGTGTGTGTGTGTGTGTGTGTGTGTGTGTGTGTGTGTGTGTGTGTGTGTGTGTATGTGTGTGTGTGTGTATGTGTGGCGCGCCGTCAGGTGATCGAGTCTGAAAGATAAGTGTGTTGAACGGAAGTGCCGCCCCCTCCTCTTAACGGATTCCAGTGAAAATATGATTTTTTTTTTTTTTTGCCTGAAATGCATATTTCTTCACAATTTGAAGGAAATTGGGGAGGATGTTTAAACGCTAACATTTCTGTTGCCACGGTTACCAACTGCTGGTGTTCATTATCACTTTTTAACCGACACCCTGCAACCAATCAGAATTGAGTATTCACCCAGGCCATGGTATAATTCTGGATAATTAACTTGTACAGAGAGGAGCATGTCTGAGGATATATATAATATTCCAGCTGTGTGTCAAGCAGGAGAGTTATGATGTCATCACGCAGAGTCCAGGGAAAAGTGTGTCCATCATTGTTTAGATGTTCTACATGTCCTTCAGACAGGACATCATTGTTGAGATGTTCTACATGTCCTTCAGACAGGACATCATTGTTTAGATGTTCTACATGTCCTTCAGACAGGACATCGTTTCCACAACCTCCACTGAGTCCAGGAGGCCGCCCAGGATGGTCCTCCTCACCAGACTGTCTTTTTCCTCGTGTCCCAGTTGGTGATGCTAGTGTCACCACAGAGTCCCGAAGGGCCTCAGCAAGAACCTGCTGGATGGAGGTCTACAGATGCTGGATGGAGGTCTGGAGATGCTGGATGGAGGTCTGGAGATGCTGGGTGGAGGTCTGGAGATGCTGGATGGAGGTCTGGAGATGCTGGGTGGAGGTCTGGAGATGCTGGATGGAGGTCTGCAGATGCTGGATGGAGGTCTACAGATGCTAGATGGAGGTCTGGAGATGCTGGATGGAGGTCTGGAGATGCTGGGTGGAGGTCTACAGATGCTAGATGGAGGTCTGGAGATGCTGGATGGAGGTCTGGAGATGCTGGATGGAGGTCTGGAGATGCTGGGTGGAGGTCTACAGATGCTAGATGGAGGTCTGGAGATGCTGGATGGAGGTCTACAGATGCTGGATGGAGGTCTGGAGATGCTGGATGGAGGTCTGGAGATGCTGGATGGAGGTCTACAGATGCTAGATGGAGGTCTGGAGATGCTGGATGGAGGTCTACAGATGCTGGATGGAGGTCTGGAGATGCTGGATGGAGGTCTGGAGATGCTGGGTGGAGGTCTGGAGATGCTGGATGGAGGTCTGGAGATGCTGGGTGGAGGTCTGGAGATGCTGGATGGAGGTCTACAGATGCTAGATGGAGGTCTGGAGATGCTGGATGGAGGTCTGGAGATGCTGGATGGAGGTCTGGAGATGCTGGGTGGAGGTCTGGAGATGCTGGATGGAGGTCTACAGATGCTAGATGGAGGTCAGAAGATGCTGGATGGAGGTCTGGAGATGCTGGATGGAGGTCTGGAGATGCTGGATGGAGGTCTGGAGATGCTGGGTGGAGGTCTGGAGATGCTGGATGGAGGTCTACAGATGCTAGATGGAGGTCAGAAGATGCTGGATGGAGGTCTGGAGATGCTGGGTGGAGGTCTGCAGATGCTGGATGGAGGTCTGGAGATGCTGGGTGGAGGTCTGGAGATGCTAAGTGGAGGTCTGGAGATGCTGGATGGAGGTCTACAGATGCTGGATGGAGGTCTGGAGATGCTGGATGGAGATCTGCAGATGCTGGATGGAGGTCTGCAGATGCCGGAAGGAGGTCTGCAGATGCTGGATGGAGGTCTGCAGATGCTGGATGGAGGTCTGCAGATGCCGGAAGGAGGTCTGCAGATGCCGGATGGAGGTCTGGAGATGCCGGATGGAGGTCTGCAGATGCCGGATGGAGGTCTGCAGATGCTGGATGGAGGTCTGGAGATGCTGGATGGAGATCTGCAGATGCTGGATGGAGGTCTGCAGATGCTGGATGGAGGTCTGCAGATGCTGGATGGAGGTCTGGAGATGCTGGATGGAGGTCTGCAGATGCTGGATGGAGGTCTGCAGATGCTGGATGGAGGTCTGCAGATGCTGGATGGAGGTCTGCAGATGCCGGATGGAGGTCTGGAGATGCTGGATGGAGGTCTGGAGATGCTGGATGGAGGTCTGCAGATGCTGGATGGAGGTCTGGAGATGCTGGATGGAGGTCTGGAGATGCTGGATGGAGGTCTGCAGATGCTGGATGGAGGTCTGCAGATGCTGGATGGAGGTCTGCAGATGCTGGATGGAGGTCTGCAGATGCCGGATGGAGGTCTGGAGATGCTGGATGGAGGTCTGGAGATGCTGGAAGGAGGTCTGCAGATGCTGGATGGAGGTCTGGAGATGCTGGATGGAGGTCTGGAGATGCTGGATGGAGGTCTGCAGATGCTGGATGGAGGTCTGCAGATGCTGGATGGAGGTCTGCAGATGCTGGATGGAGATCTGGAGATGCTGGATGGAGGTCTGCAGATGCCGGATGGAGGTCTGGAGATGCTGGATGGAGGTCTGGAGATGCTGGATGGAGGTCTGCAGATGCTGGATGGAGGTCTGGAGATGCTGGATGGAGGTCTGGAGATGCTGGATGGAGGTCTGCAGATGCTGGATGGAGGTCTGCAGATGCTGGATGGAGGTCTGCAGATGCTGGATGGAGATCTGGAGATGCTGGATGGAGGTCTGCAGATGCTGGATGGAGGTCTTCAGTCCTCAGGAGACCAGCTTTAATGGTGTACCATGGGTGGTTTCTGTGTTACAGGGCGGTAGGAGCTCAGAACATCTGCTAACACATTGTAGAAGAGAGATGTTCACGCTGCAGAAGGTTTAAGCTCTGAGCTCTGAGGACCAGATTAGTTGCTAAGAAGTCGTTTTTCATCAAAGTCTGGAGAGATGTTACGAGCAAGACGAAGCTGGATCAGACTGAAACACTGAGCGGTTTCTGGTGAGATTCTTCATCCACATCAGGTCCACCTGGAAGAAGCTGATGGACTGGATGTGGTCTCAGGTCTCCATGAAGCCCAGAAGCTTATCTAACTGGTTCACATGCAGCCTGCCGATACAAGCCTGCTGCGTGGTGGATCAGGACCTTCAGCTGCTGGAGATGAAGGAGGACCAACGGTTCTGCAGAACCTGCACATTTATACTTTGTAAAACCAAAATCACTGACTGATTTTGTGATTTCAGATCAACTGAGATAAAAATATGCAAATGAATCTGAACAGTGTGTAAAGTTCTGCTGTGTTGTAAAACAATACCGGAAATAAACGGCGTTGCCTTCAAAATAAAAGCACTGGATCGCTAGCTCCCCTGCAGAGCAGGGTCTGGACACGAGATGGTGATAAAACCATTTTTAGGGAGACTACCTCTTCATATTATTATAATTTTACTCATCAAGCCTTCACTCTAGCTTCCAGGTACGTGTTTGGTTTCTTATTGGAATGAATGAAAATATTCTGTTAAATGAATATTTTTAGTTGTAAAATTAAGTCTTTTTTTCTTTCTTTGTAAGTACTTCATGTTTGCTTTGTGTTACTTTAATTAGTTAAATGTACTAAATGAGAATGATGGGATTGTTTTTCAGAATAAAACAACCATGTACAGAAAAGAAAAGAAAAACAATAATACAAGACAATCAATACACATTTAATTGATTTCATTCATATTTATTTGCTAAAGTTGAATTTATTGTAAACATTTTATAGCAGGAAGTTGTTTCTTCTTCTTGTACTAATTCGTAAGTTACAATGAGATGACTTTTTGTAATTTACATTTAAGAAACATTTTGAGTGCTTTAGACAGAAAGTCATGTTTCCTGGTGAATTATGAGGTGTTGGGTGAGAAACTGCTTTAGCTTGATCGACGTGTACGTTTTGTGCATCTGTTCCTGTATTTGTTTGTTACAGTTGATTTGGAGCCATTGAGGGAAGAAATAAGTTTAGTTATCTGGATAAAAAAACAAAGTAAAGTGTGTTGACTTTCCCTTCCATTCTTACAAATAAATCATCAACCACTTGTCTGAAGGACCGACTGTGCTGTGGCGGCGATGTTCAACCTTTTCCCATCATTAGAAGGATGTAACCCTGCAGCCCAGTTCCCCCTAAACCTGCTGCAGGAGTTTCATTTCCATCCTGGTCCAGGTTCCACATGCAGAACAATGTGACCTCCAGACGGTCGGACCGGGAAAACAACATCATAATAACATAGAAATAATAAAAATGCCACATTTTTTCTTTGTTTCAGTACAAAGAAGGACAAGTATGTATTTACCAAGTCTTTTTAAAAAATACCACAAACAACCTGACATTTCTGGATAAAAATAAAGTTTTAACAATATTTAGCTTTTAAAATTTACTTCCTTTTTAAAATATTGTTTGCATATATTCCACATATAAAATGTGATCCATTTTATTCCTTCATCATCCTAACCTCTTAGTCTGATGAAGGATGGCGGGGAAGCTGGAGCCTATCCCAGCAGGCTGTGGGTGAAAGGCAGGGTACACCCTGGACATCTCGCCAGTCCATCGCAGGGACACACGGAGACAAACAACCACTCACGCTCACACTCACTCCCAGGGGCAATTTAGAGTGACCAATTAACCTAACACGCATGTCTTTGGATGGTGGGAGGAAGCCGGAGAACCCGAAGAGAACCCATGCACACACGGGGAGAACATGCAGACTCCACACAGAAAGGCCACTGTCCAAGCCTTGCCCAGCTGAGGATCAGACCAGCGACCTTCTTGCTGTGCGAACCACTATTCCACCGTGCAGCCCTGATCCATTTTATATTTTTATTGAATATATTTTAAATGTAAAGTTTTTTTTATTTTATTGTTTTATTGATCAATAAATTAAGCAATTTAATGTATTTATTAAACACATTACATCACCTTTAGAAGTATTAAATTATTTTATAAATATCAGATATATTTTTTTCTACATATATAAAGTTTTCAACTATTTTCTATTTTATGCACATGTGTTAAATTTGAATTATTCTAGTTTTATTTTAAATGTACATTCGTGTACATTTCCACGAATACTGCCTCATCATGCAAACTCAAGTCGCATGTCTGAAGTCAGAACGAAAAGAAAAAGTTCTTTTCGTTTCCACCTGACAGAAAGACTGTTATTCTGAAAAGACTTTCCGGAAGCAGAAAGGACTCCTTGTGTTGGACTTGACAGACCTCAGGACGAGGTGGAAGCTGGTGTTGTCTGCTGGGAACCTGATTGACTAACAGCACCAACGCCCATAAAGTGGAGACATCCAGGAAATGAAACGAGCTTCTTCACGCGCACTCGTGTCCTCGCGCTGAAGTCCCGGATCCACGTCCAGACCAGGTCCAGACCTTCAACTTTGCTGCTTCCTCACCACCGAGTCTTCCTCACCGCCGAGTCTTCCTCACCACCGAGTCTTCCTCACCGCCCAGCAGCCACTTCAGACCCGCGGACGCCCGACCACCCGGATCATGGCCACCACCATCGATAAGGAGGCTTGCAGAGAAGCTTACAACCAGGTCCGAGATGACAACACGGAGACCAACTGGTAAGGGTTTCCCCTGGTCCGGGTCCGCGTCCGGGTCCGGGTCCAGGTCTGGGTCCGGGTCCGGGTCCGAGTCCCGGTCCCGGTCCCGGTCCCCTCATCCACACAAGCCCACGCGCGAGACACGAGCAGCAGTGAATTTGTCCACGGACGTGTTTATTGATGAATGGATGGAGGAAAACGTGGATCCGCGGGATGCTGATCGATAACTGATCAGATCGATCTGCGTGATTCTGGTTTTAGATGCGCTAACTTCAGGCGCAGAGTTGCACCTGCTCGCTCTGGAAGCGCGCGGACGCGACCAGTTTGACTCTGGGCGAACCTGCAGTGAAAGCGGCCAGAACCGGGGCACGCGCCCCCGCGCGCGGTGGACGGCCTCGCCGCGCGCGGCTCCGAGGCCCAGCAGGCTGGAAGTAATTTCCTTTGTCCTGTATTCAGAGAGGAGAACCTCACTGTGGGGACATTTACACATGGCTGACGCACAGCTGAGGCGTGCACGGGCGCTTTAGGGGCTCGTGCACGCAGAGCCGCCTGGTGAGACGTGTAATAACGCAGACTGTATGGTAATAACGCAGTGTGCTTCCTCCAGGACCGCCTTCAAGTACGAGGGTTCGACCATCGTGCCCGCGGGACAGGGGACCGAGTACGCGGACTTCAAGCAACTGTGCACAGGTAAGAGCTGTTCTTCTTCTGCCTGTCTCGGCTCGGCTCAGGTCGGGACTGTCGCCCGCCGGCCTCCGGCCGGATAATCTGGCTGTTTCCGGGCTTCACGTGCAGCTCAGCACTTTGTGGAGACTTTCAGCTTTGTTGTGTAGCTGTGAGATGCTGGGGGTCTGCTGGGGGTCTGCTGGGGGTCTGCTGGGGGTCTGCTGGGGGTCTGCTGAGGGTCTAGTGGGGGTCTGCTGGAGGTCTGCTGGGGGTGCTTCACAGCGCCCTCCTCCTCGCGCATTGCTTCCTGCTCATCTTTGGGCTTGTTTTCCTTTTTTAGACATGAAGTCGTTTCTCTGCTGTGATTGGAGAAGGAGCTGATTCAGACTGATCGATCAGAGTATTTATCTTTAACTTTTTACCACACTGAGAGCTGAGACACCACCTGTGTGAGACACAAGGAGGTCCAGTTCCGCCCGGCTTTATCAGCACAGGTCACCACCAGGTCACTTCCAGACACTTACAGCAGGATCATCAATGACACCCCGCATCCATCAGTTCATTTACAGATATTCAGGCAACAATGCACACAAGATGTTCTCAGAACACTTCAGAAATATTCCAGATATGGTTGGAAGTAATTTGATCTCAAAATTCAGTATTTTTAGGGGCGTGTCCTTTTGATTGACAGGTACCCGATCTCCTGCTGCAAGAAGGAGGAACGTAGAACAACCGCGGTTTTTAGACGCTTAAAAGCGTGACTTAGCTTTAGCTGCTTACTACCGTTAGCTGGTTAGCTCATGTTAGCTGGTTAGCTCATGTTAGCTCCTGTTAGCTCGGTTAGCTCCTGTTAGCTCGGTTAGCTCTTAGATACAGAAAGCTCGGAGTTCGCTCGATGTCAATCATCCACCATGACGCTCACAGCCCCCCTCTCAGCTCCACCTCTTTGCCCATATTTGTATTTTCCGGGTGAGATGACGCGCATGCCCCTGCCAAGATGGTGATGGTAGGAACCGCCCACCGAGCTTCAATTCAACTCTTCAGAAACCTACGAGTGACGTCACGGAGGCTCCGCCCATCTTTTATATGCAGTCTGTTGTCAGAGCCTGTGGTGTTAGCGTTAGCTGCTAATGTGAGACTTTTTAACCCAGTTCGATACGTATTCATACAGAGATAAAACAGATTATTACCAAGTATTACAAACTGAAACCTATCGATTGCGATCCCATTAAAATAAATGCAGTTTATTACTTTTTGTTGATGCATTTCCCCATTTTGTTTGGAGATATTTCAATGTCAGACATCAGATGGATCAATACGTCGATAGATCACGGCAGGCTGAGATGACACACAAGTAATCCTCGATTTAATAGTAAAGTCGGGTTTGACTGTTTTATTGCATGTGTGCACATTGTCGCCCATAAAGTTCCTCTGATAAATGAACCAGCAGGTGGGAAACGTTTAGTCATGACATGAACAGTGCAGGTGAATCCTGATCAGGTGACATGAAGAGCTGCACCTTCGGCCTCTAATCCGGTAAAATTACACCGCTTCAGGCACATCTTTCTTTTTGCCGTGTCACTGCCAGCGTTTCCTCTGCAGCGACTGGTGGGGGGTTAGCTGCAGAGTCAGCATGGCTTCAAAGGGAACATGAAGGAGGAAGTGGGTGAGACGAAGAGTTTTGTTGGTGCTTGTTCCTCTTTGGCAGCTCGAACACTGACGGAGGGAAACTATGACATGAATGGGTGAACAAATACCTCAGAGAGACCAGGTATGTCCCAGGTGATGTAATAAGTAGTGACGGATTGATCTGTGTTCTGACCGGGTGCATCGTTATCTGCGGTCTGAGGTCCTAACGTTAGCTGCTAATGTGAGCATAGACTGCAGATAAAAGATGGGCAAAGCCTTTGTGACGTCACTCCTAAGTTTCTGAAGAGCGGAAGTGAAGCTGGGTGGGAGGTCCCCACATCGCCATCTCAGCGGCATCATTCTGGGAAAAAGCAAAAGTGGGGAAATAGTTGGAGTTAAAGGATATCCGATACCTGTCAATCAAAAGGACGTGCTCATAATCATGTCAAATTTCAAGATTAAAATTGTAACCGGCTGACTATTAACCCACAGCCCCCCACCCCACCCCCTCCGTTGTCATGAAGGTAAAGTTGACCTATCGAAGCTAACTTTTTTTTTTTTTTTTTGGAGGCTGTAAACATCTTTATTTCTTTTTAATGTGGAAGTTTATGGGGATTGACTTCACTTTTAACTGCTGGAGGTTGTTGCTTGGTCAGAGCCCATCATCTTAGCGCTAGCTGCTATTGTGAGAGTTCACCATCTTAGCGTTAGCTGCTAATGTGAGAGTCCACCTTCTTAGCGCTAGCTGCTAATGTGAGAGTTCACCATCTTAGCGTTAGCTGCTAATGTGAGAGTCCACCATCTTAGCGTTAGCTGCTAATGTGAGAGTTCACCATCTTAGCGCTAGCTGCTAATGTGAGAGTTCACCATCTTAGCGCTAGCTGCTAATGTGAGAGTCCACCATCTTAGCGCTAGCTGCTAATGTGAGAGTACCCGTCTTAGCGCTTGCTGCTAATGTGAGAGTCCACCATTTTAGCATTAGCTGCTAATGTCAGAGTCAACCAATTCAGTTCAATTCAATTCAACTTTATTCATATAGTGTCAAATCACGGCAATGCCATCTCAAGACGCTTTACAGACAGAGGGGAAAACATAATGAAGGCCAATTCATAACAGCCTATATAAGGAAATCAATAGATTGAGTTGAGTCCAACTCAATCTCCCATCCTGAGCAAGCACACTGGCGACAGTGGGAAGGAAAAAACTCCCTTTTAACAGGAAGGAAACCTCCGGCAGAACCCGGCTCAAGGACAGGCAGCCATCTGCCTCTGCTGTGTGGGGGGAAGAGGACAGAAAGACAACAGACAACAGGAACTGCTACTCCCGGCCAGGGAGACCTGCTGAGACAGGAGACATACATGTTAATGATGCAACACTGTTATGGGGGGGGATAAAAGAGAGAGATAAAGAGAAAGAAGCTCAGTGTATCAGGAAATGTCCCTCAGCAGTCTAAACCTATAGCAGCATAACTAAGGGATGCTAACCATCCCTAGCTATAGGACTTATCAAAAAGATAAGTCTTCAGCCTAGTCTTAAAGGTGGGGAGGGTGTCTGCTTCCCTAACACTAACTGGGAGCTTATTCCATAAGAGAGGGGCCTGATAACCAAAGGCTCTGCCTCCTGCTCGGCTCTTTGAGACTCTAGGAACCACAAGTAAGCCTGCAGTCTGCGAACGAAGTACTCTGCTTGGTATATAAGGAACTATGAGGTCTTTGATATATAGTGGTGCCTGGTTGTGGAGGGCTTTATATGTAAAGAGAAGGATTTTAAATTCTATTCTAGATTCAACAGGCAGCCAATGAAGAGAGGCTGAAACTGGAGAAATATGATCTCTCCTGCTGGTTCTGGTCAGGACTCTGGCTGCAGAATTCTGGATCAGCTGAAGGCTTTTCAGGGCATATTTAGGACAGCCCAGTAATAGAGAGTTACAGTAATCTAGTCTCGAAGTAACAAAAGCGTGAACCAGTTTTTCTGCATCACTCTGAGACAGAATGTCCCTAATTTTGGCTATATTACGTAAATGAAAGAAGGCTGTTTTAGTAACCTGCTTAATATGTGGACCAAAGGACAGGTCAGGGTCAAATATTACTCCAAGGTTTCTCACTGTAGCACTGGAAGCTAAAGTAATGCCATCCAGGTTCATTACAAAACCGGGAAATTTAGCTCTGAGTTTTCCAGATCCAACGAGAATTACTTCAGTCTTATCTGAGTTTAAGAGGAGAAAATTTCTAGACATCCAAGTCTTTATCTCTATGAGACAATTTTGTAGCCTATTGGGCTGATTTGTTTCATCTGGTTTAAAGGATAAGTATAGTTGAGTATCATCTGCATAACAATGAAAGTTTATTCCATGCTGTCTAATAATTTTGCCTAAAGGGAGCATATATAGCGTGAAGAGTATTGGTCCAAGTACAGAACCTTGAGGAACTCCATGACTTACTGTAGTTTGTCAGGAGGACTTGTCATTTACATGAACAAACTGAAGTCTATCAGATAAATATGATTTAAACCAGCTTAACGCTGTACCTGTAATTCCAATCACCTGTTCTAGTCTTTGTAACAGAATGTTATGATCGACTGTATCAAATGCAGCACTAAGATCAAGCAAGATAAGTACGGACACAAGTCCTTTGTCTGAGGCCATAAGAAGGTCATTAGTAACTTTCACCAATGCTGTCTCAGTGCTATGATGAGCTCTAAATCCTGACTGGAACTCTTCAAATAAATTATTTCTGCTCAGGTGGGCATGTAGCTGAGCGGAAACTATTTTCTCCAGAATTTTGGACATAAACGGGAGATTAGATATAGGTCTATAATTTGCTATCACCTCTGGATCCAGAGATTGCTTTTTAAGTAAAGGCTTGATTACAGCAGTTTTAAATGATTGTGGTACATATCCTGTCACTAAAGACATATTGATAAGATTTAGTAGTGATGTATTAATTAAAGGGAAAATGTCCTTAAAGAGGCTCGTTGGGAGAGGGTCTAAGATACAGGTGGATGGTTTAGATGAAGCTATTATTTTAGTTAATTCAGAGGGTTGGACAGGACAGAAACTATTTAGACACAAGTCAGATCCTGGTTCTAAGGATGCTTCGGAGACCACAACAGGCTCAACATTATAAGTAGAAGGAAGAATATTGTGGATTTGATCTCTGATAGTATCAATTTCCTCAAGTTCCTGAAAAAATACATGAAATCATCACAGCTAAGTGAGAAAGGAATACATGGCTCCACAGCGCTCCGGTTCCTAGTAAGCCTAGCTACAGTGCTGAAAAGAAACCGAGGGTTGTTTTTGTTTTCCTCTATCAATGATGAATAATAAGCTGTTCTTGCCGTACGTAAGGCTTTTTTGTATACAATTAAACTTTCTTTCCAGGTTAAGTGAGACTCCTCTAGTCCTGATGAACGCCATCTGTTTTCCAAACGCCTTGACGCCTGTTTTAGAGCTCGAAGCTGGGAATTACACCAGGGAGCCTTCATAATTTTACCTAATTTCTTCTTCTTTAGGGGAGCAACATTCTCCAAGGTTGTACGCATCTTAGCATTAGCTGCTGATGAGACAGTTCACCATCTTAGCGTCAGCTGCTAATGTAAGAGTCCACCATCTTAGCGTTAGCTGCTAATGTGAGAGTCCACCATCTTAGCGCTAGCTGCTAATGTGAGAGTCCACCATTTTAGCATTAGCTGCTAATTTCAGAGTCCACGATTTTAGGATTAGCTGCTAATGAGACAGTTCACCGTCTTAGCGTCAGCTGCTAATGTTAGAGTTCACTATCTTAGCGTTAGTTGCTAATGTGAGAATCTCTGGTCCTAGTATTAGCTGCTGTCTGATCTCGTGGTCTTAGCAGTAGCTGCTAATGTGCGAGTCCACCATAATAGCATTAGCTGCTAATGTGAGACTCCACCTTCTTAGCGCTAGCTGCTAATGTGAGAGCTCACCATCTTAGCGCTAGCTGCTAAAGTGAGAGTCCACCATCTTAGCGCTAGCTGCTAATGTGAGAGTCCACCATTTTAGCATTAGCTGCTAATTTCAGAGTCCATGATCTTAGCATTAGCTGCTAATGAGACAGTTGACCGTCTTGGCGTCAGCTGCTAATGTGAGAATCTGTGGTCTTATTATTAGCTGCTGTCTGATCTCGCGATCTTAGCAGTAGCTGCTAATATGAGAGTCCACCATCTTAGCGTTAGCTGCTAATGTGAGAGTCCACCTTGTTAGCGTTAGCTGCTAATGTGAGAGTCTACCTTGTTAGCGTTAGCTGCTAATGTGAGAGTCTACCTTGTTAGCGTTAGCTGCTAATGTGAGAGTTCACCTTCTTAGCGTTAGTTGCTAATGTATCTGTAGTCCTAGCATTAGCTGCTGTCTGAGCCCGCGGTCTTAGCAGTTGCTGCTAATGTTAGATGTGATTTTTAACCTCTTCATCTCTAAGAAAGCCAATGATTAAACACAATTTTCCAGTTTTCAGGAAGAATCCAGAAAAATAAAGAAGAATTTGTCTGCAGGGCGAATCCCAGCTGTTCCAGTTTACTCCCAGTAACATTGTTGCTGTTTCCATGAGATTCTCTTACTGTAACAATGAAAGTATTCATTAAAAATTCCAGATAATTAACTTCTTCCATCCCAAAGCCTGCAGGTGCTCTGAGACGAAACCAGTTTCCAAGTGTCAGTCAGTAACGTAAATATGGACATGTTTGGTGTCCACAGTAAGTCCAGGATCTCGACTAAAATCAAGTCACCAAAAAGCAGTTTAAACAATTAAGAAATAAATAAAACAACGTTAAAAGAGTCTAGAATATATGTAAACAAATTCTTGATCCTGATGTCCACCTGGCAGAAGGGACGACAGAAAGCAAAGATTCCAAAAAACATCTGGCTCTGAGCACGATTCAACAAACCAGAAGCAAAAGAAGGCCGAAGTTATGCTTCGCGTTGGAAAAATCTGATCGCTGCCGTTCTGTTTCCTTCTGGTCAGCTTCGTGTTAAAACGCCGCTGTTTGCTTCGTCTCATCCCGGATCTTTACCGCTTGGTGTCACCACAGACTTAACAAACAGGAAATCAGGAGAAAATAACATCTGGTCGGCGTGAGAAGCTCTCAGTCTCAGGGATGTTCGGCCCTGGTTCAGTCCTGCAGGTTTTTAGAAGTTTCCCTGCTGCAACAGACCCGACTCGGGCCTTGTTGTCAAGCTAACTACGTGTTGATCCGAGTCAACAGGGAATTAGTTCCTGCTGTCGGGTCTGGGGTGATGCTGCAGAGGTAAAAATCAACCAGAAATCTGACTTTAGATCAATATTCTGCCTCGTCTTTTCACTCTTTGACCTTGTGATTGATCTGAGATGGATTTCCAGCAGAAATCCTGTGTGAGGACAGAACCGAGGATCTTTGCCCTGCAGCTCAGACGGCATTCAGAGTTTCTGTCAGTCACCTGGAAGATTATAACTTACCTGCATAAACACCTTCTTAGGTCAGTTTTACAGAGAAGTAGACGAAGTAAAACACATAAAAACATCTGTAGAAAGGAGAAATGGACCAGTCAGTCCCAAACTGGACGTCTGGATGAGGCGTGGAGCAGCTCCGTTGGAGGCGAGGAGCAGCTCCGTTGGAGGACCTGGACTCCTCCAGGAGTCTGCAGAAACCAGAACAAACTCAGAGGAATAAATGCAGGATTTCACACGAGTTCAGACACAGCTGAGAATTAAAAGGTGAAAATGTAGCCTGATGATGACGAGGCACCTTATTTGTCCAAGGACCTCTGCACGTGCACCTGCATGTCTGAACATGCACATCACGCCTGCACATGCACGCCTGTGCATGTGGCCCTGCAGGGGTATTTGGAGGAACTCCAGGCGTGCATGAGAACAGATGTGACTTCAGTTTGTATGATAAGGCGAGTCAGTCCTGCGGGTCTGGTTCCCTACACGCGTGTGGAAACGTGCACGTATGTCCATTTTGAAAGAGCAGCAGGAACGTTCCTCTGATCATCATGCGAAATTCTGGATCTTTCTGGAATGAAATCTTTCTGGTTTGACAAATTCATGCCGATCTGGAAGCTGCGATAAACAACTTCGTCACGTATGTACACAAAATAAGAAGTTCATGAAACATTTAGTTCTAAAGTTCTTAAAATAAAAAATAAACAGCTTAGTTCCTCCATATATTTAACATTTTATACATGTTTACATTTAATAAAATCAAGAAATGTTTGATATTTTCTTGTGCAAAAACAAAGAAAATGTGGCATTTCTATTATATCAGGCCGTCTGGAGGCCGCATGGACCTACGTGTGGAACCCGGACCCACGTGTGGAACCCGGATCCCCGTGTGGAACCCGGACCCACGTGTGGAACCCGGACCCACGTGTGGAACCCGGATCCCCGTGTGGAACCCGGATCCCCGTGTGGAACCCGGACCCACGTGTGGAACCCGAACCCACGTGTGGAACCCAGACCCATGTGTGGAACCCGGACCCCCGTGTGGAACACAAACCCACGTCTGTAACCTGGACCATGACGGAAGTAAAAGTCCTGCTTCAGGTTCTGGAGGAACTGGGCTGAGAAAGTACCCAGTACTGCATGGAACCGGCGTTCTAGATCACTTCAGCATGTTGGTTCTGCAGGAACCTTCACACTGGCTTGAGCTGCAATAAAGGATTATTTTCCGTTTTCATAATTTATTCTTTTATCACCTTTTCTTTCTTTTATTATCTGCCATGTACAGAAACCTTCTAGTTTTATGAATCAACAGATGCGTCCCTGCGATGGACTGGCGAGCTGTCCAGGGTGTTCTCCGCCTTTCGCCCAAAGCCTGCTGGATAGGCTCCAGCTCCCCGCTACCCTGAATTGGATAAGCGGTTAGGAAAAGGAATGAATGAATCAGCAGAGGCATTTTATCTGAGATGAAGTTGGAAACGGAAAAGGCAGATTTCCCATTTTTCCTTGACTGGATTCAGTCCACCGTCTGGACTGAATCCAGTCGGTGTTGTTGTGAAATCTCTGACAGTCGGAGACGAAGGCAGCAGCAGATGTATTGTTGCAGGCGTGGCGACTGACTCATGGAGCCTGCTGACCTGAATGCGTCCTGCTCGCTCTGAAAGCTTCACTGCAGAAACTTCCTTGTTGTTTCCACACACAGTGTCTCAGTGTGGGAACATGTACGTCTGAATTCTGATCGCATCGCTGATGAATAACATTTGCAGCTTTTCTCCAAGCGGATTAACCTGAACGCTGCATCGGCAGCATGAGGAATTTTAATTACAAAGCAAAGTCCAGGTTTCTGGACTTCTCCTCTTTTTTTTTAAACTGACTGAAACTTTTATTCTGAAAGAACTTATGCTAATTAGTTCCTTTTCTAACCAATCAGGAAAGTTTGTAGAATTATACAGAAACAGAGAAAAAAAAAGCACCTGAAGAAGAAAATAACAAAAACGTTGTGAACTGGCGTCATAATGCGAAAGTGAGCTCAGCACTGCCCACTAGTGGATGAGCTGACTAAGTAACCATGGCAACACATGAATGCACGTGGACAGACACGTTTGACGTTTGCAATGGACGTCCACATTTATGTACGTAAGGAAGCAGAAATGGAGCTCCAGAGATGAAGACTGTCTCCATAGCAACGGCAGCTAATACCAGGTTTATTAATATGTGGAAAATGAAAGAGGTTACAGTTTGTTCAAAGTCTCCACTTGGGCCCAGTTTGACCCAGTTTGGACCAGTTTGGACCAGTTTGACCCAGTTTGGACCAGTTTAGACCAGTTTGGACCAGTTTGGACCGGTTTTGACCGGTGTGGACCAGCTGGCTCTTTCTCTTTGGGTTTTCTGTTAGACGACGAAGGAAAACGTAAAACTCCAGGAACTGTTTCATGTTTCCGTCCTGCTGCAACCCGCGGTCTGGTTCTGGTTTGGTTTTTACTGTTTCCTCTGTGAGCTCATCTGATCCGATCCAGAACCACCATCAGGTCTGTTTGTCTGTCTCCCCCCAGACGACGCTCGTTTATTCGGCTTCGTCAGAATCACGACGGGAGATGCGATGAGCAAGCGAGCCAAGTTCACCCTCATCACCTGGATTGGCGAGAACGTCAGTGGGCTGCAACGGGCCAAGATCAGCACCGACAAGACGCTGGTGAAGGATGTGGTGCAGGTCAGCGCCGTTGTAGAACTTCCTAGAACTATACAGAACCATGCAGAACCTGAACATTAACGATGAACAATAATACAGGTGATGTTTACTTCTGGTTTCCATGCTAACCCCCCCCCCCAACATTCGTCTTGTGTTTGCAGAATTTCGCCAAGGAGTTCATGATCAGCGACCCCCGGGAACTGGACGAGGACTACATCCGAATGGAGCTGAAGAAGGCTGGCGGAGCCAACTACGACGCCCAGGCCGAGTAGAGCGGTGCCACGATCCGCCGGAAGCGGCGGGGATCCGGATGGGGGTGGGGAGTATTGGGGCAGAGCTGCTACCTCTCTGGGAGAGGGCGAGGTGGGATTAGTCTGTTTTCCACCAGTTCCAGGCCTTTAAATCGAGTTTATTCAGACCAGAAACTGTTCCTGTTGTTACACGTCTGCAATGGATCCCAAAACCGGAACTGGACCCAGTTCCTGAATTCTGATCCCTCATGGATGAAAGCTGAAACGTCGGCAAGAATCCAGAAATAAGTCAGTTTCTGATCTGCTTGGATCACGTCGGCTCGGATGTAGAAGATCAAGACTTTGTTCGTTTAGTCTGAGAACACCAAAAGATCTACATCTCTGCTGGCTGATAGCTTAGCTTAGCTGAGCTTAGCTAGCTGATTTTAGCTTAGCACAGCTAACTTAGCTTAGCTGATTTTAGCTAGCTGAGTTTAGCTTAACTGAGCTTAGCTGATTTTAGCTAGTTGAGTTTAGCTTAACTGAGTTTAGTTTATCTTATCTGAGCATAGCTTATCTTAGCTGAGCTTAGCTTAGCTGAGCTGAGCTAAACTTAGCTGAGCTTTGCTTAATTAAGTTGAGGTGAGCTTAGCTGATCTTAGCTAGCTGAGCTTAGCTTAGCACAGGAACAGAGGGAACGTCTGGATCATAACTCGTTTTCTTTAGTTTTCATGTTTTCTTCCTTGTGTGCAGATGTGTTTTTTACACTTTAGCTTTTGTGCAAATTAAATGTGTTTGATGCATAAATGTGCGATATTTAGCCTTTGTCAGATGACTTCTAGTCTTTCCGTTCAGCTAAGCTGGTTGACTGCAGAAGAAGTTTGTTGAAGTGGTTAAACTTCCCCTTTTTTCGTCCTGTAAATCGTAGGGAATGTCTTTAAGTGCCCCACCTTGCAGACAGCTGGTGCTAATGTTCGAACTCTGCAGGAGGACCTGCATGAGAACCGGTCCTCACAGAGAGCCTGTCTAAACCTGGCTCCTAAGTGTCCTGGAAGACAGACTGGTCTCCGCTCTGAGCCCTCTCTCAGTCAGCCTGGTCTCTACTGAATCTTCATCTCGTTGTCTTCTTCATCTCCGCTCCGTCGCAGTAGAATAACGTGACGTCGCCTTCAGGCTGCAGAACCGTTGGTCCAGAAAACTGGACTTGATGTTCTGAAATATCCCCCTTCTGTTGTAGTCAGGACGCACTGGACCTCCAGGATGGAAAGATCTCCATTTTCCAGCGTTTCATTGCCGCGTCTCGGTCTGATAGCTGTTTGGATTCCAGCTGCAGAGCTGATTGGATCCTTCTATCCTCCAGTCCGTAGCTGATTGGATGACGGAGGAGGATAACTGTTATTGATCCTTCATGTTGGAGAATGGAGGTCTTTTCATCTAGGTCTCATGTCATATTCTGCATGTCTACGTTTGTACTGTAACCTGCTGTGTGGCTGCTCAGCCTCCTGTGGAGAGCAGGGCATCATGGGAGCTTGTAGACTCTACACTGTGATTGGCTGTCCTTTTAAACATGGCACAGGATGAGGGTTGAGGCTCGTCATCGCAGGATGAGCCGTTTCTCAGTTGTAGCATCTGTTTCTGTCCTTTCCACCCTCCCTCCCCCATCCAAGAAGATAAAATAAAGAAATTAGTTTTTTTCTCTTGTACATTTGTTCTTTGTGTTGTTTTTTTTTAGATCAAATTTTATTTCCTCAGATGACTTTTTTTTTTTAAAGATCTTATCTTGAACATTGGTGACAAATATTTCCAGAAAAATTTTCCAGAAAAAGATCAGTCATTTCAAAATAAAAATTGATGTTTTGTTTTTCCAAAACCTGCTTTTTAGAGTGTCTTTTTTTATGTGTGAACATGAGAATTTTCTGCAGAATGAAAGCGAACGTGACGGGAAGAAGTTGGTTTGCAAAGCAGATGTTTTCAGCATCGCTCCCCTTTGCTTGGACTTACAGGAGGAATGAGGACAGACGTAAACATTCAGAAATGTTTCCAGCCTGACAAGGAAAATGGATTTTCATGAAAATTCAAGGCAATAATTCCATGAAAAAAGGAAAAGCTGCTAAAATCCTGCATTTGCTGGTTGTTTGTTGTGCTGATGTAGCATTGCAGACGCCTGGAGTTTCCGTTTTTCTGTTTTTTATATATTATTATTATATTAAACATTAAAAACATCACAGATGCTGAAAAAAAATCATCAGAAAGTAGAAAAAAATCAAAATCATCAAATTAAAATGATTAAAGAGAAAAGAAAGTATAAAGAGTTTCAACGTCTGAAAGTTGCATCAAAATGCTGCTTCATATAAATTCTGGTTCCAGACCTCAGGATCCAGACTCATAGTTCCAGACCCCTGGTTCCAGACTCCTGGTTCCAGACTCCTGGTTCCAGACTCCTGGCTCCAGCCCTCTGGTTCCAGACCTCTGGTTCCAGACCCCTGGTTCCAGACTCCTGGTTCCATACCTCTGGTTCCAGACCACAGGATCCAGACTCATAGTTCCAGACCCCTGGTTCCAGACTCCTGGTTCCAGACCTCTGGTTCCAGACCACAGTATCCAGACTCATAGTTCCAGACTCCTGGTTCCAGACCTCTGGTTCCAGACTCCAGGTTCCAGACTCCAGGTTCCAGACTCCTGGTTCCAGACCTCTGGTTCCAGACTCCTGGTTCCAGACCTCTGGCTCCAACCCTCTGGTTCCAGACCTCTGATTCCAGACCTCTGGTTCCAGACTCCTGGTTCAGACTCCAGGTTCCAGACTCCTGGTTCCAGACCTCTGGTTCCAGACTCCTGGTTCCAGACCTCTGTCTCCAGCCCTCTGGTTCCAGACCTCTGGTTCCAGACCTCTGGTTCCAGACTCCTGGTTCCAGACTCCAGGTTCCAGACTCCTGGTTCCAGACCTCTGGTTCCAGACTCCAGGTTTGAGACTCCAGGTTCCAGACTCCTGGTTCCAGCCCTCAGGTTCCAGACCTCTGGTTACAGACTCCTGGTTCCAGACCTCTGGTTCCAGACCACAGGATCCAGACTCATAGTTCCAGACCTCTGGTTCCAGACTCCAGGTTTGAGACTCCAGGTTCCAGACTCCTGGTTCCAGCCCTCAGGTTCCAGACCTCTGGTTACAGACTCCTGGTTCCAGACCTCTGGTTCCAGACCACAGGATCCAGACTCATAGTTCCAGACTCCTGGTCACAGACCTCTGGTTCCAGACTCCTGGTACCAGACCTCTGGTTCAGGACCACAGGATCCAGACTCATAGTTCCAGACCCCTGGTTCCAGACCTCTGGTTCCAGCCCTCTGGTTCAAAGCCCTCTGGTTCAAGACTCCTGGTTCCAGACTCCTGGTTCCAGACCTCTGGTTCCAGACTCCAGATTCCACACTCCAGGTTCCAGACTCCGGGTTCCAGCCCTCTGGTTCCAGACCTCTGGCTCCAGACCTCTGGTACCAGACCTCTGGTTCCAGGCCCCTGGTTCAGAACATCTGGTTCCAGACCCCAGGTTCCAGACATCTGGTTCCAGACCTCAGGTTCCAGACCCCTGGTTCCATACTCCTGGTTCAAGACTCCTGTTTCCAGACCTCTGGTTCCATACTCCTGGTTCCAGACCTCTGGTTCCACGCCTCAGGTTCCAGACTCCTGGTTCCAGACTCCTTGTTCCAGACCCCAGGGTCCAGACTCCTGGTTCTAGACTCCTGGTTCCAGACCTCTGGTTCCAGACTCGTGGTTCCAGACTCCTGGTTTCAGACTCCTGGTTCCAGACTCCTGGTTCCAGACTCCATGTTCCAGACCCCAGGTTCCAGACCCCAGGTTCCAGACCTCTGGTTCCAGACCTCTGATTTGATGCTCCATGTTCCAGACTCCTGGTTCAGGACTCCTGGTTCCAGATCTCTGGTTCCAGACCTGTGGTTCCAGACCTCTGGTTCCAGACTCCTGGTTCCAGTCCTCTGGTTTCAGACCCCTGGTTCAAGCCCTCTGGTTCCAGACTCCTGGTTTTAGACTCCAGGTTCCAAACCCCTGGTTCCAGACCTCTGGTTGCAGACCTCTGGTTCCAAGCCCCTGGTTCCGAGCCCCTGGTTCCAGACTCCAGGTTCCAGACCCAAGGTTCCAGACCTCTGGTTCCAGACCTCAGGTTCCAGACCTCTGGTTCCAGACCCCTGGTTCCATACTCCTGGTTCAAGACTCCTGTTTCCAGACCTCTGGTTCCATACTCCTGGTTCCAGACCTCTGGTTCCAGACTCCATGTTCCAGACCCCAGGTTCCAGACCTCTGGTTCAAGACGCCTGGTTCCAGACTCCAGGTTCCAGACCCCAGGTTCCAGACCTCTGGTTCCAGACGCCTGGTTTGATACTCCAGGTTCCAGACTCCTGGTTCAGGACTCCTGGTTCCAGACGTCTGGTTCCAGACCTGTGGTTCCAGACCTCTGGTTCCAGCCCTCTTGTTCCAGACTCCTGGTTCCAGACTGCTGGTTCCAGCCCTCTGGTTTCAGACCCCTGGTTTCAGACCCCTGGTTCAAGCCCTCTGGTTCCAGACCCCTGGTTCCAGACCCCTGGTTCCAGACCCCTGGTTCCAGACTCCTGGTTCCAGACTCCTGGTTCCAAACCCCTGGTTCCAGACCCCCGGTTCCAGACGCCTGGTTCCAGACTCCAGGTTCCAGACCCCTGGTTCCAGAACTCTTGTTCCAGACCTCTGGTTTGATACTCCTGGTTCCAGACGTCTGGTTCCAGACCTTTGGTTCCAGACCTCTGGTTCCAAGCCCCTGGTTCCGAACCCCTGGTTCCAGACTCCTGGTTCCAGACCTAAGGTTCCAGACCTCTGGTTCCAGACCTAAGGTTCCATACTCCTGGTTCCAGACTCCAGGTTCCAGACTCCTGGTTCCAGACCTCTTGGTCAAGACCTCTGGTTCCACGCTCCTGGTTCCAGCCCTCTGGTTCCAGAATCCTGGTTCCAGACCTCAGGTTCCAGACTCCTGGTTCCAGACTCCTTGTTCCAGATCTCTGGTTTCAGACTCCTGGTTCCAGACTCCTGGTTCCAGACCTCAGGTTCCAGACTCCTGGTTCCAGACCTCTGTTTCCAGACCTCTGGTTCCAGACTCCTGGTTCCAGACTCCTCGTTCCAGACCCCTGGTTCCAGACCCCGGGTTCCAGACTCCTGGTTCTAGACTCCAGGTTCAGGACCCCAGGTTCCAGACCTCTGGTTCCAGACCTCTGGTTCCAGACTCCTGGTTCCAGACCTCTGGTTCCAGACTCCATGTTCCAGACCCCAGGTTCCAGACCCCAGGTTCCAGACCTCTTGTTCCAGACCTCTGATTTGATACTCCATGTTCCAGACTCCTGGTTCAGGACTCCTGGTTCCAGATCTCTGGTTCCAGACCTGTGGTTCCAGACCTCTGGTTACAGCCCTCTGGTTCCAGACTCCTGGTTCCAGACTCCTGGTTCCAGTCCTCTGGTTTCAGACCCCTGGTTCAAGCCCTCTGGTTCCAGACCCCTTGTTCCAGATTCCTGGTTCCAGACTCCTGGTTCCAGACCCCTGGTTCCAGACCCCCGGTTCCAGACTCCTTTTTTAAGACTCCAGGTTCCAAACCCCTAGTTCCAGACCTCTGGTTGCAGACCTCTGGTTCCAAGCCCCTGGTTCCGAGCCTCTGGTTCCAGACTCCAGGTTCCAGACCTCTGGTTCCAGACCTCAGGTTCCAGACCTCTGGTTCCAGACCCCTGGTTCCATACTCCTGGTTCAAGACTCCTGTTTCCAGACCTCTGGTTCCATACTCCTGGTTCCAGACCTCTGGTTCCAGACTCCATGTTCCAGAACCCAGGTTCCAGACCTCTGGTTCAAGACGCCTGGTTCCAGACTCCAGGTTCCAGACCCCTGGTTCCAGAACTCTTGTTCCAGACCTCTGGTTTGATACTCCTGGTTCCAGACTCCTGGTTCAGGACTCCTGGTTCCAGACGTCTGGTTCCAGACCTGTGGTTCCAGACCTCTGGTTCCAGCCCTCTTGTTCCAGACTCCTGGTTCCAGACTCCTGGTTCCAGCCCTCTGGTTTCAGACCCCTGGTTTCAGACCCCTGGTTCAAGCCCTCTGGTTCCAGACCCCTGGTTCCAGACTCCTGGTTCCAGACTCCTGGTTCCAGACCCCTGGTTCCAGACCCCCGGTTCCAGACCCCTGGTTCCAGACTCCTGTTTCCAGACTCCTGGTTCCAGACCCCTGGTTACAGACCCCCGGTTCCAGACTCCAGGTTTTAGACTCCAGGTTCCAGTCCCCAGGTTCCAGACCTTTGGTTCCAGACCTCTGGTTCCAGGCCTCTGGTTCCGAACCCCTGGTTCCAGACCTCTGGTTCCAGACCTCTGGTTCCAAGCCCCTGGTTCCGAACCCCTGGTTCCAGACTCCAGGTTCCAGACCTAAGGTTCCAGACCTCTGGTTCCAGACCTCTGGTTCCATAGTCCTGGTTCCAGACTCCAGGTTCCAGACTCCTGGTTCCAGACCTCTTGGTCAAGGCCTCTGGTTCCACGCTCCTGGTTCCAGCCCTCTGGTTCCAGCCCTCTGGATCCAGACTCCTGGTTCCAGACCTCTGGTTCCAGAGTCCTGGTTCCAGACTCCTTGTTCCAGATCTCTGGTTTCAGACTCCTGGTTCCAGACCCCAGGGTCTAGACTCCTGGTTCCAGACTCCTGGTTCCAGACCTCTGGTTCCAGACCTCTGGTTCCAGACTCCATGTTCCAGACCCCAGGTTCCAGACCTCTGGTTCAAGACGCCTGGTTCCAGACTCCAGGTTCCAGACCCCAGGTTCCAGACCTCTGGTTCAAGATGCCTGGTTTGATACTCCAGGTTCCAGACTCCTGGTTCAGGACTCCTGGTTCCAGACGTCTGGTTCCAGACCTGTGGTTCCAGACCTCTGGTTCCAGCCCTCTTGTTCCAGACTCCTGGTTCCAGACTGCTGGTTCCAGCCCTCTGGTTTCAGACCCCTGGTTTCAGACCCCTGGTTCAAGCCCTCTGGTTCCAGACCCCTGGTTCCAGACTCCTGGTTCCAGACCTCTGGTTCCAGACCCCTGGTTCCAGACCCCTGGTTCCAGACCCCTGGTTCCAGACTCCTGGTTCCAGACTCCTGGTTCCAAACCCCTGGTTCCAGACCCCCGGTTCCACACGCCTGGTTCCAGACTCCAGGTTCCAGACCCCTGGTTCCAGAACTCTTGTTCCAGACCTCTGGTTTGATACTCCTGGTTCCAGACGTCTGGTTCCAGACCTGTGGTTCCAGACCTCTGGTTCCAAGCCCCTGGTTCCGAACCCCTGGTTCCAGACTCCAGGTTCCAGACCTAAGGTTCCAGACCTCTGGTTCCAGACCTCTGGTTCCATACTCCTGGTTCCAGACTCCAGGTTCCAGACTCCTGGTTCCAGACCTCTTGGTCAAGACCTCTGGTTCCACGCTCCTGGTTCCAGCCCTCTGGTTCCAGAATCCTGGTTCCAGACCTCAGGTTCCAGACTCCTGGTTCCAGACTCCTTGTTCCAGATCTCTGGTTTCAGACTCCTGCTTCCAGACTCCTGGTTCCAGACCTCAGGTTCCAGACCCCTGGTTCCAGACTCCTGTTTCCAGACTCCTGGTTCCAGACCCCTGGTTACAGACCCCCGGTTCCAGACTCCAGGTTTTAGACTCCAGGTTCCAGTCCCCAGGTTCCAGACCTTTGGTTCCAGACCTCTGGTTCCAGGCCTCTTGTTCCGAACCCCTGGTTCCAGACCTCTGGTTCCAGACTCCAGGTTTGAGACTCCAGGTTCCAGACTCCTGGTTCCAGCCCTCAGGTTCCAGACCTCTGGTTACAGACTGCTGGTTCCAGACCTCTGGTTCCAGACCACAGGATCCAGACTCATAGTTCCAGACCTCTGGTTCCAGACTCCAGGTTTGAGACTCCAGGTTCCAGACTCCTGGTTCCAGCCCTCAGGTTCCAGACCTCTGGTTACAGACTCCTGGTTCCAGACCTCTGGTTCCAGATCACAGGATCCAGACTCATAGTTCCAGACTCCTGGTCACAGACCTCTGGTTCCAGACTCCAGGTTCCAGACTCCTGGTACCAGACCTCTGGTTCAGGACCACAGGATCCAGACTCATAGTTCCAGACCCCTGGTTCCAGACCTCTGGTTCCAGCCCTCTGGTTCAAAGCCCTCTGGTTCAAGACTCCTGGTTCCAGACTCCTGGTTCCAGACCTCTGGTTCCAGACTCCAGATTCCACACTCCAGGTTCCAGACTCCGGGTTCCAGCCCTCTGGTTCCAGACCTCTGGCTCCAGACCTCTGGTACCAGACCTCTGGTTCCAGGCCCCTGGTTCAGAACATCTGGTTCCAGACCCCAGGTTCCAGACATCTGGTTCCAGACCTCAGGTTCCAGACCCCTGGTTACATACTCCTGGTTCAAGACTCCTGTTTCCAGACCTCTGGTTCCATACTCCTGGTTCCAGACCTCTGGTTCCACGCCTCAGGTTCCAGACTCCTGGTTCCAGACTCCTTGTTCCAGACCCCAGGGTCCAGACTCCTGGTTCTAGACTCCTGGTTCCAGACCTCTGGTTCCAGACTCGTGGTTCCAGACTCCTGGTTTCAGACTCCTGGTTCCAGACTCCTGGTTCCAGACTCCATGTTCCAGACCCCAGGTTCCAGACCCCAGGTTCCAGACCTCTGGTTCCAGACCTCTGATTTGATGCTCCATGTTCCAGACTCCTGGTTCAGGACTCCTGGTTCCAGATCTCTGGTTCCAGACCTGTGGTTCCAGACCTCTGGTTCCAGACTCCTGGTTCCAGTCCTCTGGTTTCAGACCCCTGGTTCAAGCCCTCTGGTTCCAGACTCCTGGTTTTAGACTCCAGGTTCCAAACCCCTGGTTCCAGACCTCTGGTTGAAGACCTCTGGTTCCAAGCCCCTGGTTCCGAGCCCCTGGTTCCAGACTCCAGGTTCCAGACCCAAGGTTCCAGACCTCTGGTTCCAGACCTCAGGTTCCAGACCTCTGGTTCCAGACCCCTGGTTCCATACTCCTGGTTCAAGACTCCTGTTTCCAGACCTCTGGTTCCATACTCCTGGTTCCAGACCTCTGGTTCCAGACTCCATGTTCCAGACCCCAGGTTCCAGACCTCTGGTTCAAGACGCCTGGTTCTAGACTCCAGGTTCCAGACCCCAGGTTCCAGACCTCTGGTTCAAGATGCCTGGTTTGATACTCCAGGTTCCAGACTCCTGGTTCAGGACTCCTGGTTCCAGACGTCTGGTTCCAGACCTGTGGTTCCAGACCTCTGGTTCCAGCCCTCTTGTTCCAGACTCCTGGTTCCAGACTGCTGGTTCCAGCCCTCTGGTTTCAGACCCCTGGTTTCAGACCCCTGGTTCAAGCCCTCTGGTTCCAGACCCCTGGTTCCAGACGTCTGGTTCCAGACCTGTGCTTCCAGACCTCTGGTTCCAAGCCCCTGGTTCCGAACCCCTGGTTCCAGACTCCAGGTTCCAGACCTAAGGTTCCAGACCTCTGGTTCCAGACCTCTGGTTCCATACTCCTGGTTCCAGACTCCAGGTTCCATACTCCTGGTTCCAGACCTCTTGGTCAAGACCTCTGGTTCCACGCTCCTGGTTCCAGCCCTCTGGTTCCAGAATCCTGGTTCCAGACCTCAGGTTCCAGACTCCTGGTTCCAGACTCCTTGTTCCAGATCTCTGGTTTCAGACTCCTGGTTCCAGACTCCTGGTTCCAGACCTCAGGTTCCAGACTCCTGGTTCCAGACCTCTGTTTCCAGACCTCTGGTTCCAGACTCCTGGTTCCAGACTCCTCGTTCCAGACCCCTGGTTCCAGACCTCTGGTTCCAGACTCCTGGTTCCAGACTCCTCGTTCCAGACCCCTGGTTCCAGACCCCGGGTTCCAGACTCCTGGTTCTAGACTCCAGGTTCAGGACCCCAGGTTCCAGACCTCTGGTTCCAGACCTCTGGTTCCAGACTCCTGGTTCCAGACCTCTGGTTCCAGACTCCATGTTCCAGACCCCAGGTTCCAGACCTCTTGTTCCAGACCTCTGATTTGATACTCCATGTTCCAGACTCCTGGTTCAGGACTCCTGGTTCCAGATCTCTGGTTCCAGACCTGTGGGTCCAGACCTCTGGTTCCAGCCCTCTGGTTCCAGACTCCTGGTTCCAGACTCCTGGTTCCAGTCCTCTGGTTTCAGACCCCTGGTTCAAGCCCTCTGGTTCCAGACCCCTTGTTCCAGATTCCTGGTTCCAGACTCCTGGTTCCAGACCCCTGGTTCCAGACCCCCGGTTCCAGACTCCTTTTTTAAGACTCCAGGTTCGAAACCCCTGGTTCCAGACCTCTGGTTGCAGACCTCTGGTTCCAAGCCCCTGGTTCCGAGCCTCTGGTTCCAGACTCCAGGTTCCAGACCCAAGGTTCCAGACCTCTGGTTCCAGACCTCAGGTTCCAGACCTCTGGTTCCAGACCCCTGGTTCCATACTCCTGGTTCAAGACTCCTGTTTCCAGACCTCTGTTTCCATACTCCTGGTTCCAGACCTCTGGTTCCAGACTCCATGTTCCAGACCCCAGGTTCCAGACCTCTGGTTCAAGACGCCTGGTTCCAGACTCCAGGTTCCAGACCCCTGGTTCCAGAACTCTTGTTCCAGACCTCTGGTTTGATACTCCTGGTTCCAGACTCCTGGTTCAGGACTCCTGGTTCCAGACGTCTGGCTCCAGACCTCTGGTTCCAGACCTCTGGTTCCAGCCGTCTTGTTCCAGACTCCTGGTTCCAGACTCCTGGTTCCAGCCCTCTGGTTTTAGACCCCTGGTTTCAGACCCCTGGTTCAAGCCCTCTGGTTCCAGACCCCTGGTTCCAGACTCCTGGTTCCAGACTCCTGGTTCCAGACCCCTGGTTCCAGACCCCCGGTTCCAGACCCCTGGTTCCAGACTCCTGTTTCCAGACTCCTGGTTCCAGACCCCTGGTTACAGACCCCCGGTTCCAGACTCCAGGTTTTAGACTCCAGGTTCCAGTCCCCAGGTTCCAGACCTTTGGTTCCAGACCTCTGGTTCCAGGCCTCTGGTTCCGAACCCCTGGTTCCAGACCTCTGGTTCCAGACCTCTGGTTCCAAGCCCCTGGTTCCGAACCCCTGGTTCCAGACTCCAGGTTCCAGACCTCTGGTTCCAGACCTCTGGTTCCATAGTCCTGGTTCCAGACTCCTGGTTCCAGACCTCTTGGTCAAGGCCTCTGGTTCCACGCTCCTGGTTCCAGCCCTCTGGTTCCAGCCCTCTGGATCCAGACTCCTGGTTCCAGACCTCTGGTTCCAGAGTCCTGGTTCCAGACTCCTTGTTCCAGATCTCTGGTTTCAGACTCCTGGTTCCAGACCTCTGGTTCCAGACCTCTGGTTCCAGACTCCATGTTCCAGACCCCAGGTTCCAGACCTCTGGTTCAAGACGCCTGGTTCCAGACTCCAGGTTCCAGACCCCAGGTTCCAGACCTCTGGTTCAAGATGCCTGGTTTGATACTCCAGGTTCCAGACTCCTGGTTCAGGACTCCTGGTTCCAGACGTCTGGTTCCAGACCTGTGGTTCCAGACCTCTGGTTCCAGCCCTCTTGTTCCAGACTCCTGGTTCCAGACTGCTGGTTCCAGCCCTCTGGTTTCAGACCCCTGGTTTCAGACCCCTGGTTCAAGCCCTCTGGTTCCAGACCCCTGGTTCCAGACTCCTGGTTCCAGACCTCTGGTTCCAGACCCCTGGTTCCAGACCCCTGGTTCCAGACTCCTGGTTCCAGACTCCTGGTTCCAGACTGCTGGTTCCAGCCCTCTGGTTTCAGACCTCTGGTTTCAGACCCCTGGTTCAAGCCCTCTGGTTCCAGACCCCTGGTTCCAGACTCCTGGTTCCAGACCTCTGGTTCCAGACCCCTGGTTCCAGACCCCTGGTTCCAGACTCCTGGTTCCAGACTCCTGGTTCCAAACCCCTGGTTCCAAACCCCTGGTTCCAGACCCCCGGTTCCAGACGCCTGGTTCCAGACTCCAGGTTCCAGACCCCTGGTTCCAGAACTCTTGTTCCAGACCTCTGGTTTGATACTCCTTGTTCCAGACGTCTGGTTCCAGACCTGTGGTTCCAGACCTCTGGTTCCAAGCCCCTGGTTCCGAACCCCTGGTTCCAGACTCCAGGTTCCAGACCTAAGGTTCCAGACCTCTGGTTCCAGACCTCTGGTTCCATACTCCTGGTTCCAGACTCCAGGTTCCAGACCACTGGTTCCAGACCTCTTGGTCAAGACCTCTGGTTCCACGCTCCTGGATCCAGCCCTCTGGTTCCAGAATCCTGGTTCCAGACCTCAGGTTCCAGACTCCTGGTTCCAGACTCCTTGTTCCAGATCTCTGGTTTCAGACTCCTGGTTCCAGACTCCTGGTTCCAGACCTCAGGTTCCAGACTCCTGGTTCCAGACCTCTGTTTGCAGACCTCTGGTTCCAGACTCCTGGTTCCAGACTCCTCGTTCCAGACCCCTGGTTCCAGACCTCTGGTTCCAGACTCCTGGTTCTAGACTCCAGGTTCAGGACCCCAGGTTCCAGACCTCTGGTTCCAGACCTCTGGTTCCAGACTCCTGGTTCCAGACCTCTGGTTCCAGACTCCATGTTCCAGACCCCAGGTTCCAGACCCCAGGTTCCAGACCTCTTGTTCCAGACCTCTGATTTGATACTCCATGTTCCAGACTCCTGGTTCAGGACTCCTGGTTCCAGATCTCTGGTTCCAGACCTGTGGTTCCAGACCTCTGGTTCCAGCCCTCTGGTTCCAGACTCCTGGTTCCAGACTCCTGGTTCCAGTCCTCTGGTTTCAGACCCCTGGTTCAAGCCCTCTGGTTCCAGACCCCTTGTTCCAGATTCCTGGTTCCAGACTCCTGGTTCCAGACCCCTGGTTCCAGACCCCCGGTTCCAGACTCCTTTTTTAAGACTCCAGGTTCCAAACCCCTGGTTCCAGACCTCTGGTTGCAGACCTCTGGTTCCAAGCCCCTGGTTCCGAGCCTCTGGTTCCAGACTCCAGGTTCCAGACCCAAGGTTCCAGACCTCTGGTTCCAGACCTCTGGTTCCAGACTCCTGGTTCCAGACCTCTGGTTCCAGACTCCATGTTCCAGACCCCAGGTTCCAGACCCCAGGTTCCAGACCTCTTGTTCCAGACCTCTGATTTGATACTCCATGTTCCAGACTCCTGGTTCAGGACTCCTGGTTCCAGATCTCATGTTCCAGACCTGTGGTTCCAGACCTCTGGTTCCAGCCCTCTGGTTCCAGACTCCTGGTTCCAGACTCCTGGTTCCAGTCCTCTGGTTTCAGACCCCTGGTTCAAGCCCTCTGGTTCCAGACCCCTTGTTCCAGATTCCTGGTTCCAGACTCCTGGTTCCAGACCCCTGGTTCCAGACCCCCGGTTCCAGACTCCTTTTTTAAGACTCCAGGTTCCAAACCCCTGGTTCCAGACCTCTGGTTGCAGAACTCTGGTTCCAAGCCCCTGGTTCCGAGCCTCTGGTTCCAGACTCCAGGTTCCAGACCCAAGGTTCCAGACCTCTGGTTCCAGACCTCAGGTTCCAGACCTCTGGTTCCAGACCCCTGGTTCCATACTCCTGGTTCAAGACTCCTGTTTCCAGACCTCTGGTTCCATACTCCTGGTTCCAGACCTCTGGTTCCAGACTCCATGTTCCAGACCCCAGGTTCCAGACCTCTGGTTCAAGACGCCTGGTTCCAGACTCCAGGTTCCAGACCCCTGGTTCCAGAACTCTTGTTCCAGACCTCTGGTTTGATACTCCTGGTTCCAGACTCCTGGTTCAGGACTCCTGGTTCCAGACTCCTGGTTCCAGCCCTCTGGTTTCAGACCCCTGGTTTCAGACCCCTGGTTCAAGCCCTCTGGTTCCAGACCCCTGGTTCCAGACTCCTGGTTCCAGACTCCTGGTTCCAGACCTCAGGTTCCAGACTCCTGGTTCCAGACTCCTTGTTCCAGATCTCTGGTTTCAGACTCCTGGTTCCAGACTCCTGGTTCCAGACCTCAGGTTCCAGACTCCTGGTTCCAGACCTCTGTTTCCAGACCTCTGGTTCCAGACTCCTGGTTCCAGACTCCTCGTTCCAGACCCCTGGTTCCAGACCTCTGGTTCCAGACTCCTGGTTCCAGACTCCTCGTTCCAGACCCCTGGTTCCAGACCCCGGGTTCCAGACTCCTGGTTCTAGACTCCAGGTTCAGGACCCCAGGTTCCAGACCTCTGGTTCCAGACCTCTGGTTCCAGACTCCTGGTTCCAGACCTCTGGTTCCAGACTCCATGTTCCAGACCCCAGGTTCCAGACCTCTTGTTCCAGACCTCTGATTTGATACTCCATGTTCCAGACTCCTGGTTCAGGACTCCTGGTTCCAGATCTCTGGTTCCAGACCTGTGGGTCCAGACCTCTGGTTCCAGCCCTCTGGTTCCAGACTCCTGGTTCCAGACTCCTGGTTCCAGTCCTCTGGTTTCAGACCCCTGGTTCAAGCCCTCTGGTTCCAGACCCCTTGTTCCAGATTCCTGGTTCCAGACTCCTGGTTCCAGACCCCTGGTTCCAGACCCCCGGTTCCAGACTCCTTTTTTAAGACTCCAGGTTCCAAACCCCTGGTTCCAGACCTCTGGTTGCAGACCTCTGGTTCCAAGCCCCTGGTTCCGAGCCTCTGGTTCCAGACTCCAGGTTCCAGACCCAAGGTTCCAGACCTCTGGTTCCAGACCTCAGGTTCCAGACCTCTGGTTCCAGACCCCTGGTTCCATACTCCTGGTTCAAGACTCCTGTTTCCAGACCTCTGGTTCCATACTCCTGGTTCCAGACCTCTGGTTCCAGACTCCATGTTCCAGACCCCAGGTTCCAGACCTCTGGTTCAAGACGCCTGGTTCCAGACTCCAGGTTCCAGACCCCTGGTTCCAGAACTCTTGTTCCAGACCTCTGGTTTGATACTCCTTGTTCCAGACGTCTGGTTCCAGACCTGTGGTTCCAGACCTCTGGTTTCAGACCCCTGGTTTCAGACCCCTGGTTCAAGCCCTCTGGTTCCAGACCCCTGGTTCCAGACCCCTGGTTCCAGCCCTCTGGTTTCAGACCCCTGGTTTCAGACCCCTGGTTCAAGCCCTCTGGTTCCAGACCCCTGGTTCCAGACTCCTGGTTCCAGACCTCTGGTTCCAGACCCCTGGTTCCAGACCCCTGGTTCCAGACTCCTGGTTCCAGACTCCTGGTTCCAAACCCCTGGTTCCAAACCCCTGGTTCCAGACCCCCGGTTCCAGACGCCTGGTTCCAGACTCCAGGTTCCAGACCCCTGGTTCCAGAACTCTTGTTCCAGACCTCTGGTTTGATACTCCTTGTTCCAGACGTCTGGTTCCAGACCTGTGGTTCCAGACCTCTGGTTCCAAGCCCCTGGTTCCGAACCCCTGGTTCCAGACTCCAGGTTCCAGACCTAAGGTTCCAGACCTCTGGTTCCAGACCTCTGGTTCCATACTCCTGGTTCCAGACTCCAGGTTCCAGACCACTGGTTCCAGACCTCTTGGTCAAGACCTCTGGTTCCACGCTCCTGGATCCAGCCCTCTGGTTCCAGAATCCTGGTTCCAGACCTCAGGTTCCAGACTCCTGGTTCCGGATTCCTTGTTCCAGATCTCTGGTTTCAGACTCCTGGTTCCAGACTCCTGGTTCCAGACCTCAGGTTCCAGACTCCTGGTTCCAGACCTCTGTTTCCAGACCTCTGGTTCCAGACTCCTGGTTCCAGACTCCTCGTTCCAGACCCCTGGTTCCAGACCTCTGGTTCCAGACTCCTGGTTCTAGACTCCAGGTTCAGGACCCCAGGTTCCAGACCTCTGGTTCCAGACCTCTGGTTCCAGACTCCTGGTTCCAGACCTCTGGTTCCAGACTCCATGTTCCAGACCCCAGGTTCCAGACCTCTTGTTCCAGACCTCTGATTTGATACTCCATGTTCCAGACTCCTGGTTCAGGACTCCTGGTTCCAGATCTCTGGTTCCAGACCTGTGGTTCCAGACCTCTGGTTCCAGCCCTCTGGTTCCAGACTCCTGGTTCCAGACTCCTGGTTCCAGTCCTCTGGTTTCAGACCCCTGGTTCAAGCCCTCTGGTTCCAGACCCCTTGTTCCAGATTCCTGGTTCCAGACTCCTGGTTCCAGACCCCTGGTTCCAGACCCCCGGTTCCAGACTCCTTTTTTAAGACTCCAGGTTCCAAACCCCTGGTTCCAGACCTCTGGTTGCAGACCTCTGGTTCCAAGCCCCTGGTTCCGATCCTCTGGTTCCAGACTCCAGGTTCCAGACCCAAGGTTCCAGACCTCTGGTTCCAGACCTCTGGTTCCAGACTCCTGGTTCCAGACCTCTGGTTCCAGACTCCATGTTCCAGACCCCAGGTTCCAGACCCCAGGTTCCAGACCTCTTGTTCCAGACCTCTGATTTGATACTCCATGTTCCAGACTCCTGGTTCAGGACTCCTGGTTCCAGATCTCATGTTCCAGACCTGTGGTTCCAGACCTCTGGTTCCAGCCCTCTGGTTCCAGACTCCTGGTTCCAGACTCCTGGTTCCAGTCCTCTGGTTTCAGACCCCTGGTTCAAGCCCTCTGGTTCCAGACCCCTTGTTCCAGATTCCTGGTTCCAGACTCCTGGTTCCAGACCCCTGGTTCCAGACCCCCGGTTCCAGACTCCTTTTTTAAGACTCCAGGTTCCAAACCCCTGGTTCCAGACCTCTGGTTGCAGACCTCTGGTTCCAAGCCCCTGGTTCCGAGCCTCTGGTTCCAGACTCCAGGTTCCAGACCCAAGGTTCCAGACCTCTGGTTCCAGACCTCAGGTTCCAGACCTCTGGTTCCAGACCCCTGGTTCCATACTCCTGGTTCAAGACTCCTGTTTCCAGACCTCTGGTTCCATACTCCTGGTTCCAGACCTCTGGTTCCAGACTCCATGTTCCAGACCCCAGGTTCCAGACCTCTGGTTCAAGACGCCTGGTTCCAGACTCCAGGTTCCAGACCCCTGGTTCCAGAACTCTTGTTCCAGACCTCTGGTTTGATACTCCTGGTTCCAGACTCCTGGTTCAGGACTCCTGGTTCCAGACTCCTGGTTCCAGCCCTCTGGTTTCAGACCCCTGGTTTCAGACCCCTGGTTCAAGCCCTCTGGTTCCAGACCCCTGGTTCCAGACTCCTGGTTCCAGACTCCTGGTTCCAGACCCCTGGTTCCAGACCCCTGGTTCCAGACCCCTGGTTCCAGACTCCTGGTTCCAGACCCCTGGTTACAGACCCCCGGTTCCAGACTCCAGGTTTTAGACTCCAGGTTCCAGTCCCCAGGTTCCAGACCTTTGGTTCCAGACCTCTGGTTCCAGACCTCTGGTTCCGAACCCCTGGTTCCAGACCTCTGGTTCCAGACCTCTGGTTCCAAGCCCCTGGTTCCGAACCCCTGGTTCCAGACTCCAGGTTCCAGACCTAAGGTTCCAGACCTCTGGTTCCATAGTCCTGGTTCCAGACTCCAGGTTCCAGACTCCTCGTTCCAGACCTCTTGGTCAAGGCCTCTGGTTCCACGCTCCTGGTTCCAGCCCTCTGGTTCCAGCCCTCTGGATCCAGACTCCTGGTTCCAGACCTCTGGTTCCAGAGTCCTGGTTCCAGACTCCTTGTTCCAGATCTCTGGTTTCAGACTCCTGGTTCCAGACTCCTGGTTCCAGACCCCAGGGTCTAGACTCCTGGTTCCAGACTCCTGGTTCCAGACCTCTGGTTCCAGACCTCTGGTTCCAGACTCCATGTTCCAGACCCCAGGTTACAGACCTCTGGTTCAAGACGCCTGGCTCCAGACTCCAGGTTCCAGACCCCAGGTTCCAGACCTCTGGTTCAAGATGCCTGGTTTGATACTCCAGGTTCCAGACTCCTGGTTCAGGACTCCTGGTTCCAGACGTCTGGTTCCAGACCTGTGGTTCCAGACCTCTGGTTCCAGCCCTCTTGTTCCAGACTCCTGGTTCCAGACTGCTGGTTCCAGCCCTCTGGTTTCAGACCCCTGGTTTCAGACCCCTGGTTCAAGCCCTCTGGTTCCAGACCCCTGGTTCCAGACTCCTGGTTCCAGACCTCTGGTTCCAGACCCCTGGTTCCAGACCCCTGGTTCCAGACTCCTGGTTCCAGACTCCTGGTTCCAAACCCCTGGTTACAGACCCCCGGTTCCAGACGCCTGGTTCCAGACTCCAGGTTCCAGACCCCTGGTTCCAGAACTCTTGTTCCAGACCTCTGGTTTGATACTCCTGGTTCCAGACGTCTGGTTCCAGACCTGTGGTTCCAGACCTCTGGTTCCAAGCCCCTGGTTCCGAACCCCTGGTTCCAGACTCCAGGTTCCAGACCTAAGGTTCCAGACCTCTGGTTCCAGACCTCTGGTTCCATACTCCTGGTTCCAGACTCCAGGTTCCAGACTCCTGGTTCCAGACCTCTTGGTCAAGACCTCTGGTTCCACGCTCCTGGTTCCAGCCCTCTGGTTCCAGAATCCTGGTTCCAGACCTCAGGTTCCAGACTCCTGGTTCCAGACTCCTTGTTCCAGATCTCTGGTTTCAGACTCCTGGTTCCAGACTCCTGGTTCCAGACCTCAGGTTCCAGACTCCTGGTTCGAGACCTCTGTTTCCAGACCTCTGGTTCCAGACTCCTGGTTCCAGACTCCTCGTTCCAGACCCCTGGTTCCAGACCTCTGGTTCCAGACTCCTGGTTCCAGACTCCTCGTTCCAGACCCCTGGTTCCAGACCCCGGGTTCCAGACTCCTGGTTCTAGACTCCAGGTTCAGGACCCCAGGTTCCAGACCTCTGGTTCCAGACCTCTGGTTCCAGACTCCTGGTTCCAGACCTCTGGTTCCAGACGCCATGTTCCAGACCCCAGGTTCCAGACCCCAGGTTCCAGACCTCTTGTTCCAGACCTCTGATTTGATACTCCACGTTCCAGACTCCTGGTTCAGGACTCCTGGTTCCAGATCTCTGGTTCCAGACCTGTGGTTCCAGACCTCTGGTTCCAGCCCTCTGGTTCCAGACTCCTGGTTCCAGACTCCTGGTTCCAGTCCTCTGGTTTCAGACCCCTGGTTCAAGCCCTCTGGTTCCAGACCCCTTGTTCCAGACTCCTGGTTCCAGACCCCTGGTTCCAGACCCCCGGTTCCAGACTCCTTTTTTAAGACTCCAGGTTCCAAACCCCTGGTTCCAGACCTCTGGTTGCAGACCTCTGGTTCCATGCCCCTGGTTCCGAGCCTCTGGTTCCAGACTCCAGGTTCCAGACCCAAGGTTCCAGACCTCTGGTTCCAGACCTCTGGTTCCAGACTCCTGGTTCCAGACCTCTGGTTCCAGACTCCATGTTCCAGACCCCAGGTTCCAGACCCCAGGTTCCAGACCTCTTGTTCCAGACCTCTGATTTGATACTCCATGTTCCAGACTCCTGGTTCAGGACTCCTGGTTCCAGATCTCATGTTCCAGACCTGTGGTTCCAGACCTCTGGTTCCAGCCCTCTGGTTCCAGACTCCTGGTTCCAGACTCCTGGTTCCAGTCCTCTGGTTTCAGACCTCTGGTTCCAGACCTCAGGTTCCAGACCTCTGGTTCCAGACCCCTGGTTCCATACTCCTGGTTCCAGACCCCTGGTTCCAGACCCCTGGTTCCAGACCCCTGGTTCCAGACTCCTGGTTCCAGACTCCTTGTTCCAAACCCCTGGTTCCAGACCCCCGGTTCCAGACGCCTGGTTCCAGACTCCAGGTTCCAGACCCCTGGTTCCAGACCTCTGGTTGCAGACCTCTGGTTTGATACTCCTGGTTCCAGACGTCTGGTTCCAGACCTGTGGTTCCAGACCTCTGGTTCCAAGCCCCTGGTTCCGAACCCCTGGTTCCAGACTCCAGGTTCCAGACCTAAGGTTCCAGACCTCTGGTTCCAGACCTCTGGTTCCATACTCCTGGTTCCAGACTCCAGGTTCCAGACTCCTGGTTCCAGACCTCTTGGTCAAGACCTCTGGTTCCACGCTCCTGGTTCCAGAATCCTGGTTCCAGACCTCAGGTTCCAGACTCCTGGTTCCAGACTCCTTGTTCCAGATCTCTGGTTTCAGACTCCTGGTTCCAGACTCCTGGTTCCAGAGCTCAGGTTCCAGACTCCTGGTTCCAGACCTCTGTTTCCAGACCTCTGGTTCCAGACTCCTGGTTCCAGACTCCTCGTTACAGACCCCTGGTTCCAGACCTCTGGTTCCAGACTCCTGGTTCCAGACTCCTCGTTCCAGACCCCTGGTTCCAGACCCCGGGTTCCAGACTCCTGGTTCTAGACTCCAGGTTCAGGACCCCAGGTTCCAGACCTCTGGTTCCAGACCTCTGGTTCCAGACTCCTGGTTCCAGACCTCTGGTTCCAGACTCCATGTTCCAGACCCCAGGTTCCAGACCCCAGGTTCCAGACCTCTTGTTCCAGTCCTCTGATTTGATACTCCATGTTCCAGACTCCTGGTTCAGGACTCCTGGTTCCAGATCTCTGGTTCCAGACCTGTGGTTCCAGACCTCTGGTTCCAGCCCTCTGGTTCCAGACTCCTGGTTCCAGACTCCTGGTTCCAGTCCTCTGGTTTCAGACCCCTGGTTCAAGCCCTCTGGTTCCAGACCCCTTGTTCCAGATTCCTGGTTCCAGACTCCTGGTTCCAGACCCCTGGTTCCAGACCCCCGGTTCCAGACTCCTTTTTTAAGACTCCAGGTTCCAAACCCCTGGTTTCAGACCTCTGGTTGCAGACCTCTGGTTCCACGCTCCTGGTTCCAGACCTCTGGTTCCAGACTCCAGGATCCAGACTCCAGGTTCCAGACTCCTGGTTCCAGACCTCTGGTTCCAGACTCCTGGTTCCAGACCTCTGGCTCCAACCCTCTGGTTCCAGACCTCTGATTCCAGACCTCTGGTTCCAGACTCCAGGTTCAGACTCCAGGTTCCAGACTCCTGGTTCCAGACTCCTGGTTCCAGACTCCTGGTTCCAGACTGCTGGTTCCAGCCCTCTGTCTCCAGCCCTCTGGTTCCAGACCTCTGGTTCCAGACCTCTGGTTCCAGACCTCTGGTTCCAGACTCCTGGTTCCAGACTCCAGGTTCCAGACTCCTGGTTCCAGACCTCTGGTTCCAGACTCCAGGTTTGAGACTCCAGGTTCCAGACTCCTGGTTCCAGCCCTCAGGTTCCAGACCTCTGGTTACAGACTCCTGGTTCCAGACCTCTGGTTCCAGACCACAGGATCCAGACTCCTGGTTCCAGACCTCTGGTTCCAGACTCCAGGTTTGAGACTCCAGGTTCCAGACTCCTGGTTCCAGCCCTCAGGTTCCAGACCTCTGGTTACAGACTCCTGGTTCCAGACCTCTGGTTCCAGACCACAGGATCCAGACTCATAGTTCCAGACTCCTGGTTCCAGACTCCTGGTTCCAAACCCCTGGTTCCAGACCCCCGGTTCCAGACTCCTGGTTCCAGACTCCTGGTTCCAAACCCCTGGTTCCAGACCCCCGGTTCCAGACCTCTGGTTCCAGCTCTCTGGTTCAAAGCCCTCTGGTTCAAGACTCCTGGTTCCAGACTCCTGGTTCCAGACCTCTGGTTCCAGACTCCAGATTCCACACTCCAGGTTCCAGACTCCGGGTTCCAGCCCTCTGGTTCCAGACCTCTGGCTCCAGACCTCTGGTACCAGACCTCTGGTTCCAGGCCCCTGGTTCAGAACATCTGGTTCCAGACCCCAGGTTCCAGACATCTGGTTCCAGACCTAAGGTTCCAGACCCCTGGTTCCATACTCCTGGTTCAAGACTCCTGTTTCCAGACCTCTGGTTCCATACTCCTGGTTCCAGACCTCTGGTTCCACGACTCAGGTTCCAGACTCCTGGTTCCAGACTCCTTGTTCCAGACCCCAGGGTCCAGACTCCTGGTTCTAGACTCCTGGTTCCAGACCTCTGGTTCCAGACCTCTGGTTCCAGACTCGTGGTTCCAGACTCGTGGTTCCAGACTCCTGGTTTCAGATTCCTGGTTCCAGACTCCTGGTTCCAGACTCCATGTTCCAGACCCCAGGTTCCAGACCCCAGGTTCCAGACCTCTGGTTCCAGACCTCTGATTTGATGCTCCATGTTCCAGACTCCTGGTTCAGGACTCCTGGTTCCAGATCTCTGGTTCCAGACCTGTGGTTCCAGACCTCTGGTTCCAGACTCCTGGTTCCAGTCCTCTGGTTTCAGACCCCTGGTTCAAGCCCTCTGGTTCCAGACTCCTGGTTTTAGACTCCAGGTTCCAAACCCCTGGTTCCAGACCTCTGGTTGCAGACCTCTGGTTCCAAGCCCCTGGTTCCGAGCCCCTGGTTCCAGACTCCAGGTTCCAGACCCAAGGTTCCAGACCTCTGGTTCCAGACCTCAGGTTCCAGACCTCTGGTTCCAGACCCCTGGTTCCAGACCCCTGGTTACAGACCCCCGGTTCCAGACTCCAGGTTTTAGACTCCAGGTTCCAGTCCCCAGGTTCCAGACCTTTGGTTCCAGACCTCTGGTTCCAGGCCTCTGGTTCCGAACCCCTGGTTCCAGACCTCTGGTTCCAGACCTCTGGTTCCAAGCCCCTGGTTCCGAACCCCTGGTTCCAGACTCCAGGTTCCAGACCTAAGGTTCCAGACCTCTGGTTCCAGACCTCTGGTTCCATAGTCCTGGTTCCAGACTCCAGGTTCCAGACTCCTGGTTCCAGACCTCTTGGTCAAGGCCTCTGGTTCCACGCTCCTGGTTCCAGCCCTCTGGTTCCAGCCCTCTGGATCCAGACTCCTGGTTCCAGACCTCTGGTTCCAGAGTCCTGGTTCCAGACTCCTTGTTCCAGATCTCTGGTTTCAGACTCCTGGTTCCAGACCCCAGGGTCTAGACTCCTGGTTCCAGACTCCTGGTTCCAGACCTCTGGTTCCAGACCTCTGGTTCCAGACTCCATGTTCCAGACCCCAGGTTCCAGACCTCTGGTTCAAGACGCCTGGTTCCAGACTCCAGGTTCCAGACCCCAGGTTCCAGACCTCTGGTTCAAGATGCCTGGTTTGATACTCCAGGTTCCAGACTCCTGGTTCAGGACTCCTGGTTCCAGACGTCTGGTTCCAGACCTGTGGTTCCAGACCTCTGGTTCCAGCCCTCTTGTTCCAGACTCCTGGTTCCAGACTGCTGGTTCCAGCCCTCTGGTTTCAGACCCCTGGTTTCAGACCCCTGGTTCAAGCCCTCTGGTTCCAGACCCCTGGTTCCAGACTCCTGGTTCCAGACCTCTGGTTCCAGACCCCTGGTTCCAGACCCCTGGTTCCAGACCCCTGGTTCCAGACTCCTGGTTCCAGACTCCTGGTTCCAAACCCCTGGTTCCAGACCCCCGGTTCCACACGCCTGGTTCCAGACTCCAGGTTCCAGACCCCTGGTTCCAGAACTCTTGTTCCAGACCTCTGGTTTGATACTCCTGGTTCCAGACGTCTGGTTCCAGACCTGTGGTTCCAGACCTCTGGTTCCAAGCCCCTGGTTCCGAACCCCTGGTTCCAGACTCCAGGTTCCAGACCTAAGGTTCCAGACCTCTGGTTCCAGACCTCTGGTTCCATACTCCTGGTTCCAGACTCCAGGTTCCAGACTCCTGGTTCCAGACCTCTTGGTCAAGACCTCTGGTTCCACGCTCCTGGTTCCAGCCCTCTGGTTCCAGAATCCTGGTTCCAGACCTCAGGTTCCAGACTCCTGGTTCCAGACTCCTTGTTCCAGATCTCTGGTTTCAGACTCCTGCTTCCAGACTCCTGGTTCCAGACCTCAGGTTCCAGACCCCTGGTTCCAGACTCCTGTTTCCAGACTCCTGGTTCCAGACCCCTGGTTACAGACCCCCGGTTCCAGACTCCAGGTTTTAGACTCCAGGTTCCAGTCCCCAGGTTCCAGACCTTTGGTTCCAGACCTCTGGTTCCAGGCCTCTTGTTCCGAACCCCTGGTTCCAGACCTCTGGTTCCAGACTCCAGGTTTGAGACTCCAGGTTCCAGACTCCTGGTTCCAGCCCTCAGGTTCCAGACCTCTGGTTACAGACTGCTGGTTCCAGACCTCTGGTTCCAGACCACAGGATCCAGACTCATAGTTCCAGACCTCTGGTTCCAGACTCCAGGTTTGAGACTCCAGGTTCCAGACTCCTGGTTCCAGCCCTCAGGTTCCAGACCTCTGGTTACAGACTCCTGGTTCCAGACCTCTGGTTCCAGATCACAGGATCCAGACTCATAGTTCCAGACTCCTGGTCACAGACCTCTGGTTCCAGACTCCAGGTTCCAGACTCCTGGTACCAGACCTCTGGTTCAGGACCACAGGATCCAGACTCATAGTTCCAGACCCCTGGTTCCAGACCTCTGGTTCCAGCCCTCTGGTTCAAAGCCCTCTGGTTCAAGACTCCTGGTTCCAGACTCCTGGTTCCAGACCTCTGGTTCCAGACTCCAGATTCCACACTCCAGGTTCCAGACTCCGGGTTCCAGCCCTCTGGTTCCAGACCTCTGGCTCCAGACCTCTGGTACCAGACCTCTGGTTCCAGGCCCCTGGTTCAGAACATCTGGTTCCAGACCCCAGGTTCCAGACATCTGGTTCCAGACCTCAGGTTCCAGACCCCTGGTTCCATACTCCTGGTTCAAGACTCCTGTTTCCAGACCTCTGGTTCCATACTCCTGGTTCCAGACCTCTGGTTCCACGCCTCAGGTTCCAGACTCCTGGTTCCAGACTCCTTGTTCCAGACCCCAGGGTCCAGACTCCTGGTTCTAGACTCCTGGTTCCAGACCTCTGGTTCCAGACTCGTGGTTCCAGACTCCTGGTTTCAGACTCCTGGTTCCAGACTCCTGGTTCCAGACTCCATGTTCCAGACCCCAGGTTCCAGACCCCAGGTTCCAGACCTCTGGTTCCAGACCTCTGATTTGATGCTCCATGTTCCAGACTCCTGGTTCAGGACTCCTGGTTCCAGATCTCTGGTTCCAGACCTGTGGTTCCAGACCTCTGGTTCCAGACTCCTGGTTCCAGTCCTCTGGTTTCAGACCCCTGGTTCAAGCCCTCTGGTTCCAGACTCCTGGTTTTAGACTCCAGGTTCCAAACCCCTGGTTCCAGACCTCTGGTTGAAGACCTCTGGTTCCAAGCCCCTGGTTCCGAGCCCCTGGTTCCAGACTCCAGGTTCCAGACCCAAGGTTCCAGACCTCTGGTTCCAGACCTCAGGTTCCAGACCTCTGGTTCCAGACCCCTGGTTCCATACTCCTGGTTCAAGACTCCTGTTTCCAGACCTCTGGTTCCATACTCCTGGTTCCAGACCTCTGGTTCCAGACTCCATGTTCCAGACCCCAGGTTCCAGACCTCTGGTTCAAGACGCCTGGTTCTAGACTCCAGGTTCCAGACCCCAGGTTCCAGACCTCTGGTTCAAGATGCCTGGTTTGATACTCCAGGTTCCAGACTCCTGGTTCAGGACTCCTGGTTCCAGACGTCTGGTTCCAGACCTGTGGTTCCAGACCTCTGGTTCCAGCCCTCTTGTTCCAGACTCCTGGTTCCAGACTGCTGGTTCCAGCCCTCTGGTTTCAGACCCCTGGTTTCAGACCCCTGGTTCAAGCCCTCTGGTTCCAGACCCCTGGTTCCAGACGTCTGGTTCCAGACCTGTGCTTCCAGACCTCTGGTTCCAAGCCCCTGGTTCCGAACCCCTGGTTCCAGACTCCAGGTTCCAGACCTAAGGTTCCAGACCTCTGGTTCCAGACCTCTGGTTCCATACTCCTGGTTCCAGACTCCAGGTTCCATACTCCTGGTTCCAGACCTCTTGGTCAAGACCTCTGGTTCCACGCTCCTGGTTCCAGCCCTCTGGTTCCAGAATCCTGGTTCCAGACCTCAGGTTCCAGACTCCTGGTTCCAGACTCCTTGTTCCAGATCTCTGGTTTCAGACTCCTGGTTCCAGACTCCTGGTTCCAGACCTCAGGTTCCAGACTCCTGGTTCCAGACCTCTGTTTCCAGACCTCTGGTTCCAGACTCCTGGTTCCAGACTCCTCGTTCCAGACCCCTGGTTCCAGACCTCTGGTTCCAGACTCCTGGTTCCAGACTCCTCGTTCCAGACCCCTGGTTCCAGACCCCGGGTTCCAGACTCCTGGTTCTAGACTCCAGGTTCAGGACCCCAGGTTCCAGACCTCTGGTTCCAGACCTCTGGTTCCAGACTCCTGGTTCCAGACCTCTGGTTCCAGACTCCATGTTCCAGACCCCAGGTTCCAGACCTCTTGTTCCAGACCTCTGATTTGATACTCCATGTTCCAGACTCCTGGTTCAGGACTCCTGGTTCCAGATCTCTGGTTCCAGACCTGTGGGTCCAGACCTCTGGTTCCAGCCCTCTGGTTCCAGACTCCTGGTTCCAGACTCCTGGTTCCAGTCCTCTGGTTTCAGACCCCTGGTTCAAGCCCTCTGGTTCCAGACCCCTTGTTCCAGATTCCTGGTTCCAGACTCCTGGTTCCAGACCCCTGGTTCCAGACCCCCGGTTCCAGACTCCTTTTTTAAGACTCCAGGTTCGAAACCCCTGGTTCCAGACCTCTGGTTGCAGACCTCTGGTTCCAAGCCCCTGGTTCCGAGCCTCTGGTTCCAGACTCCAGGTTCCAGACCCAAGGTTCCAGACCTCTGGTTCCAGACCTCAGGTTCCAGACCTCTGGTTCCAGACCCCTGGTTCCATACTCCTGGTTCAAGACTCCTGTTTCCAGACCTCTGTTTCCATACTCCTGGTTCCAGACCTCTGGTTCCAGACTCCATGTTCCAGACCCCAGGTTCCAGACCTCTGGTTCAAGACGCCTGGTTCCAGACTCCAGGTTCCAGACCCCTGGTTCCAGAACTCTTGTTCCAGACCTCTGGTTTGATACTCCTGGTTCCAGACTCCTGGTTCAGGACTCCTGGTTCCAGACGTCTGGCTCCAGACCTCTGGTTCCAGACCTCTGGTTCCAGCCGTCTTGTTCCAGACTCCTGGTTCCAGACTCCTGGTTCCAGCCCTCTGGTTTTAGACCCCTGGTTTCAGACCCCTGGTTCAAGCCCTCTGGTTCCAGACCCCTGGTTCCAGACTCCTGGTTCCAGACTCCTGGTTCCAGACCCCTGGTTCCAGACCCCCGGTTCCAGACCCCTGGTTCCAGACTCCTGTTTCCAGACTCCTGGTTCCAGACCCCTGGTTACAGACCCCCGGTTCCAGACTCCAGGTTTTAGACTCCAGGTTCCAGTCCCCAGGTTCCAGACCTTTGGTTCCAGACCTCTGGTTCCAGGCCTCTGGTTCCGAACCCCTGGTTCCAGACCTCTGGTTCCAGACCTCTGGTTCCAAGCCCCTGGTTCCGAACCCCTGGTTCCAGACTCCAGGTTCCAGACCTCTGGTTCCAGACCTCTGGTTCCATAGTCCTGGTTCCAGACTCCAGGTTCCATACTCCTGGTTCCAGACCTCTTGGTCAAGGCCTCTGGTTCCACGCTCCTGGTTCCAGCCCTCTGGTTCCAGCCCTCTGGATCCAGACTCCTGGTTCCAGACCTCTGGTTCCAGAGTCCTGGTTCCAGACTCCTTGTTCCAGATCTCTGGTTTCAGACTCCTGGTTCCAGACTCCTGGTTCCAGACCTCTGGTTCAAGACGCCTGGTTCCAGACTCCAGGTTCCAGACCCCAGGTTCCAGACCTCTGGTTCAAGATGCCTGGTTTGATACTCCAGGTTCCAGACTCCTGGTTCAGGACTCCTGGTTCCAGACGTCTGGTTCCAGACCTGTGGTTCCAGACCTCTGGTTCCAGCCCTCTTGTTCCAGACTCCTGGTTCCAGACTGCTGGTTCCAGCCCTCTGGTTTCAGACCCCTGGTTTCAGACCCCTGGTTCAAGCCCTCTGGTTCCAGACCCCTGGTTCCAGACTCCTGGTTCCAGACCTCTGGTTCCAGACCCCTGGTTCCAGACCCCTGGTTCCAGACCCCTGGTTCCAGACTCCTGGTTCCAGACTCCTGGTTCCAAACCCCTGGTTCCAGACCCCCGGTTCCACACGCCTGGTTCCAGACTCCAGGTTCCAGACCCCTGGTTCCAGAACTCTTGTTCCAGACCTCTGGTTTGATACTCCTGGTTCCAGACGTCTGGTTCCAGACCTGTGGTTCCAGACCTCTGGTTCCAAGCCCCTGGTTCCGAACCCCTGGTTCCAGACTCCAGGTTCCAGACCTAAGGTTCCAGACCTCTGGTTCCAGACCTCTGGTTCCATACTCCTGGTTCCAGACTCCAGGTTCCAGACTCCTGGTTCCAGACCTCTTGGTCAAGACCTCTGGTTCCACGCTCCTGGTTCCAGCCCTCTGGTTCCAGAATCCTGGTTCCAGACCTCAGGTTCCAGACTCCTGGTTCCAGACTCCTTGTTCCAGATCTCTGGTTTCAGACTCCTGCTTCCAGACTCCTGGTTCCAGACCTCAGGTTCCAGACCCCTGGTTCCAGACTCCTGTTTCCAGACTCCTGGTTCCAGACCCCTGGTTACAGACCCCCGGTTCCAGACTCCAGGTTTTAGACTCCAGGTTCCAGTCCCCAGGTTCCAGACCTTTGGTTCCAGACCTCTGGTTCCAGGCCTCTTGTTCCGAACCCCTGGTTCCAGACCTCTGGTTCCAGACTCCAGGTTTGAGACTCCAGGTTCCAGACTCCTGGTTCCAGCCCTCAGGTTCCAGACCTCTGGTTACAGACTGCTGGTTCCAGACCTCTGGTTCCAGACCACAGGATCCAGACTCATAGTTCCAGACCTCTGGTTCCAGACTCCAGGTTTGAGACTCCAGGTTCCAGACTCCTGGTTCCAGCCCTCAGGTTCCAGACCTCTGGTTACAGACTCCTGGTTCCAGACCTCTGGTTCCAGATCACAGGATCCAGACTCATAGTTCCAGACTCCTGGTCACAGACCTCTGGTTCCAGACTCCAGGTTCCAGACTCCTGGTACCAGACCTCTGGTTCAGGACCACAGGATCCAGACTCATAGTTCCAGACCCCTGGTTCCAGACCTCTGGTTCCAGCCCTCTGGTTCAAAGCCCTCTGGTTCAAGACTCCTGGTTCCAGACTCCTGGTTCCAGACCTCTGGTTCCAGACTCCAGATTCCACACTCCAGGTTCCAGACTCCGGGTTCCAGCCCTCTGGTTCCAGACCTCTGGCTCCAGACCTCTGGTACCAGACCTCTGGTTCCAGGCCCCTGGTTCAGAACATCTGGTTCCAGACCCCAGGTTCCAGACATCTGGTTCCAGACCTCAGGTTCCAGACCCCTGGTTACATACTCCTGGTTCAAGACTCCTGTTTCCAGACCTCTGGTTCCATACTCCTGGTTCCAGACCTCTGGTTCCACGCCTCAGGTTCCAGACTCCTGGTTCCAGACTCCTTGTTCCAGACCCCAGGGTCCAGACTCCTGGTTCTAGACTCCTGGTTCCAGACCTCTGGTTCCAGACTCGTGGTTCCAGACTCCTGGTTTCAGACTCCTGGTTCCAGACTCCTGGTTCCAGACTCCATGTTCCAGACCCCAGGTTCCAGACCCCAGGTTCCAGACCTCTGGTTCCAGACCTCTGATTTGATGCTCCATGTTCCAGACTCCTGGTTCAGGACTCCTGGTTCCAGATCTCTGGTTCCAGACCTGTGGTTCCAGACCTCTGGTTCCAGACTCCTGGTTCCAGTCCTCTGGTTTCAGACCCCTGGTTCAAGCCCTCTGGTTCCAGACTCCTGGTTTTAGACTCCAGGTTCCAAACCCCTGGTTCCAGACCTCTGGTTGAAGACCTCTGGTTCCAAGCCCCTGGTTCCGAGCCCCTGGTTCCAGACTCCAGGTTCCAGACCCAAGGTTCCAGACCTCTGGTTCCAGACCTCAGGTTCCAGACCTCTGGTTCCAGACCCCTGGTTCCATACTCCTGGTTCAAGACTCCTGTTTCCAGACCTCTGGTTCCATACTCCTGGTTCCAGACCTCTGGTTCCAGACTCCATGTTCCAGACCCCAGGTTCCAGACCTCTGGTTCAAGACGCCTGGTTCTAGACTCCAGGTTCCAGACCCCAGGTTCCAGACCTCTGGTTCAAGATGCCTGGTTTGATACTCCAGGTTCCAGACTCCTGGTTCAGGACTCCTGGTTCCAGACGTCTGGTTCCAGACCTGTGGTTCCAGACCTCTGGTTCCAGCCCTCTTGTTCCAGACTCCTGGTTCCAGACTGCTGGTTCCAGCCCTCTGGTTTCAGACCCCTGGTTTCAGACCCCTGGTTCAAGCCCTCTGGTTCCAGACCCCTGGTTCCAGACGTCTGGTTCCAGACCTGTGCTTCCAGACCTCTGGTTCCAAGCCCCTGGTTCCGAACCCCTGGTTCCAGACTCCAGGTTCCAGACCTAAGGTTCCAGACCTCTGGTTCCAGACCTCTGGTTCCATACTCCTGGTTCCAGACTCCAGGTTCCATACTCCTGGTTCCAGACCTCTTGGTCAAGACCTCTGGTTCCACGCTCCTGGTTCCAGCCCTCTGGTTCCAGAATCCTGGTTCCAGACCTCAGGTTCCAGACTCCTGGTTCCAGACTCCTTGTTCCAGATCTCTGGTTTCAGACTCCTGGTTCCAGACTCCTGGTTCCAGACCTCAGGTTCCAGACTCCTGGTTCCAGACCTCTGTTTCCAGACCTCTGGTTCCAGACTCCTGGTTCCAGACTCCTCGTTCCAGACCCCTGGTTCCAGACCTCTGGTTCCAGACTCCTGGTTCCAGACTCCTCGTTCCAGACCCCTGGTTCCAGACCCCGGGTTCCAGACTCCTGGTTCTAGACTCCAGGTTCAGGACCCCAGGTTCCAGACCTCTGGTTCCAGACCTCTGGTTCCAGACTCCTGGTTCCAGACCTCTGGTTCCAGACTCCATGTTCCAGACCCCAGGTTCCAGACCTCTTGTTCCAGACCTCTGATTTGATACTCCATGTTCCAGACTCCTGGTTCAGGACTCCTGGTTCCAGATCTCTGGTTCCAGACCTGTGGGTCCAGACCTCATGTTCCAGCCCTCTGGTTCCAGACTCCTGGTTCCAGACTCCTGGTTCCAGTCCTCTGGTTTCAGACCCCTGGTTCAAGCCCTCTGGTTCCAGACCCCTTGTTCCAGATTCCTGGTTCCAGACTCCTGGTTCCAGACCCCTGGTTCCAGACCCCCGGTTCCAGACTCCTTTTTTAAGACTCCAGGTTCGAAACCCCTGGTTCCAGACCTCTGGTTGCAGACCTCTGGTTCCAAGCCCCTGGTTCCGAGCCTCTGGTTCCAGACTCCAGGTTCCAGACCCAAGGTTCCAGACCTCTGGTTCCAGACCTCAGGTTCCAGACCTCTGGTTCCAGACCCCTGGTTCCATACTCCTGGTTCAAGACTCCTGTTTCCAGACCTCTGTTTCCATACTCCTGGTTCCAGACCTCTGGTTCCAGACTCCATGTTCCAGACCCCAGGTTCCAGACCTCTGGTTCAAGACGCCTGGTTCCAGACTCCAGGTTCCAGACCCCTGGTTCCAGAACTCTTGTTCCAGACCTCTGGTTTGATACTCCTGGTTCCAGACTCCTGGTTCAGGACTCCTGGTTCCAGACGTCTGGCTCCAGACCTCTGGTTCCAGACCTCTGGTTCCAGCCGTCTTGTTCCAGACTCCTGGTTCCAGACTCCTGGTTCCAGCCCTCTGGTTTTAGACCCCTGGTTTCAGACCCCTGGTTCAAGCCCTCTGGTTCCAGACCCCTGGTTCCAGACTCCTGGTTCCAGACTCCTGGTTCCAGACCCCTGGTTCCAGACCCCCGGTTCCAGACCCCTGGTTCCAGACTCCTGTTTCCAGACTCCTGGTTCCAGACCCCTGGTTACAGACCCCCGGTTCCAGACTCCAGGTTTTAGACTCCAGGTTCCAGTCCCCAGGTTCCAGACCTTTGGTTCCAGACCTCTGGTTCCAGGCCTCTGGTTCCGAACCCCTGGTTCCAGACCTCTGGTTCCAGACCTCTGGTTCCAAGCCCCTGGTTCCGAACCCCTGGTTCCAGACTCCAGGTTCCAGACCTCTGGTTCCAGACCTCTGGTTCCATAGTCCTGGTTCCAGACTCCTGGTTCCAGACCTCTTGGTCAAGGCCTCTGGTTCCACGCTCCTGGTTCCAGCCCTCTGGTTCCAGCCCTCTGGATCCAGACTCCTGGTTCCAGACCTCTGGTTCCAGAGTCCTGGTTCCAGACTCCTTGTTCCAGATCTCTGGTTTCAGACTCCTGGTTCCAGACCTCTGGTTCCAGACCTCTGGTTCCAGACTCCATGTTCCAGACCCCAGGTTCCAGACCTCTGGTTCAAGACGCCTGGTTCCAGACTCCAGGTTCCAGACCCCAGGTTCCAGACCTCTGGTTCAAGATGCCTGGTTTGATACTCCAGGTTCCAGACTCCTGGTTCAGGACTCCTGGTTCCAGACGTCTGGTTCCAGACCTGTGGTTCCAGACCTCTGGTTCCAGCCCTCTTGTTCCAGACTCCTGGTTCCAGACTGCTGGTTCCAGCCCTCTGGTTTCAGACCCCTGGTTTCAGACCCCTGGTTCAAGCCCTCTGGTTCCAGACCCCTGGTTCCAGACTCCTGGTTCCAGACCTCTGGTTCCAGACCCCTGGTTCCAGACCCCTGGTTCCAGACTCCTGGTTCCAGACTCCTGGTTCCAGACTGCTGGTTCCAGCCCTCTGGTTTCAGACCTCTGGTTTCAGACCCCTGGTTCAAGCCCTCTGGTTCCAGACCCCTGGTTCCAGACTCCTGGTTCCAGACCTCTGGTTCCAGACCCCTGGTTCCAGACCCCTGGTTCCAGACTCCTGGTTCCAGACTCCTGGTTCCAAACCCCTGGTTCCAAACCCCTGGTTCCAGACCCCCGGTTCCAGACGCCTGGTTCCAGACTCCAGGTTCCAGACCCCTGGTTCCAGAACTCTTGTTCCAGACCTCTGGTTTGATACTCCTTGTTCCAGACGTCTGGTTCCAGACCTGTGGTTCCAGACCTCTGGTTCCAAGCCCCTGGTTCCGAACCCCTGGTTCCAGACTCCAGGTTCCAGACCTAAGGTTCCAGACCTCTGGTTCCAGACCTCTGGTTCCATACTCCTGGTTCCAGACTCCAGGTTCCAGACCACTGGTTCCAGACCTCTTGGTCAAGACCTCTGGTTCCACGCTCCTGGATCCAGCCCTCTGGTTCCAGAATCCTGGTTCCAGACCTCAGGTTCCAGACTCCTGGTTCCAGACTCCTTGTTCCAGATCTCTGGTTTCAGACTCCTGGTTCCAGACTCCTGGTTCCAGACCTCAGGTTCCAGACTCCTGGTTCCAGACCTCTGTTTCCAGACCTCTGGTTCCAGACTCCTGGTTCCAGACTCCTCGTTCCAGACCCCTGGTTCCAGACCTCTGGTTCCAGACTCCTGGTTCTAGACTCCAGGTTCAGGACCCCAGGTTCCAGACCTCTGGTTCCAGACCTCTGGTTCCAGACTCCTGGTTCCAGACCTCTGGTTCCAGACTCCATGTTCCAGACCCCAGGTTCCAGACCCCAGGTTCCAGACCTCTTGTTCCAGACCTCTGATTTGATACTCCATGTTCCAGACTCCTGGTTCAGGACTCCTGGTTCCAGATCTCTGGTTCCAGACCTGTGGTTCCAGACCTCTGGTTCCAGCCCTCTGGTTCCAGACTCCTGGTTCCAGACTCCTGGTTCCAGTCCTCTGGTTTCAGACCCCTGGTTCAAGCCCTCTGGTTCCAGACCCCTTGTTCCAGATTCCTGGTTCCAGACTCCTGGTTCCAGACCCCTGGTTCCAGACCCCCGGTTCCAGACTCCTTTTTTAAGACTCCAGGTTCCAAACCCCTGGTTCCAGACCTCTGGTTGCAGACCTCTGGTTCCAAGCCCCTGGTTCCGAGCCTCTGGTTCCAGACTCCAGGTTCCAGACCCAAGGTTCCAGACCTCTGGTTCCAGACCTCTGGTTCCAGACTCCTGGTTCCAGACCTCTGGTTCCAGACTCCATGTTCCAGACCCCAGGTTCCAGACCCCAGGTTCCAGACCTCTTGTTCCAGACCTCTGATTTGATACTCCATGTTCCAGACTCCTGGTTCAGGACTCCTGGTTCCAGATCTCATGTTCCAGACCTGTGGTTCCAGACCTCTGGTTCCAGCCCTCTGGTTCCAGACTCCTGGTTCCAGACTCCTGGTTCCAGTCCTCTGGTTTCAGACCCCTGGTTCAAGCCCTCTGGTTCCAGACCCCTTGTTCCAGATTCCTGGTTCCAGACTCCTGGTTCCAGACCCCTGGTTCCAGACCCCCGGTTCCAGACTCCTTTTTTAAGACTCCAGGTTCCAAACCCCTGGTTCCAGACCTCTGGTTGCAGAACTCTGGTTCCAAGCCCCTGGTTCCGAGCCTCTGGTTCCAGACTCCAGGTTCCAGACCCAAGGTTCCAGACCTCTGGTTCCAGACCTCAGGTTCCAGACCTCTGGTTCCAGACCCCTGGTTCCATACTCCTGGTTCAAGACTCCTGTTTCCAGACCTCTGGTTCCATACTCCTGGTTCCAGACCTCTGGTTCCAGACTCCATGTTCCAGACCCCAGGTTCCAGACCTCTGGTTCAAGACGCCTGGTTCCAGACTCCAGGTTCCAGACCCCTGGTTCCAGAACTCTTGTTCCAGACCTCTGGTTTGATACTCCTGGTTCCAGACTCCTGGTTCAGGACTCCTGGTTCCAGACTCCTGGTTCCAGCCCTCTGGTTTCAGACCCCTGGTTTCAGACCCCTGGTTCAAGCCCTCTGGTTCCAGACCCCTGGTTCCAGACTCCTGGTTCCAGACTCCTGGTTCCAGACCTCAGGTTCCAGACTCCTGGTTCCAGACTCCTTGTTCCAGATCTCTGGTTTCAGACTCCTGGTTCCAGACTCCTGGTTCCAGACCTCAGGTTCCAGACTCCTGGTTCCAGACCTCTGTTTCCAGACCTCTGGTTCCAGACTCCTGGTTCCAGACTCCTCGTTCCAGACCCCTGGTTCCAGACCTCTGGTTCCAGACTCCTGGTTCCAGACTCCTCGTTCCAGACCCCTGGTTCCAGACCCCGGGTTCCAGACTCCTGGTTCTAGACTCCAGGTTCAGGACCCCAGGTTCCAGACCTCTGGTTCCAGACCTCTGGTTCCAGACTCCTGGTTCCAGACCTCTGGTTCCAGACTCCATGTTCCAGACCCCAGGTTCCAGACCTCTTGTTCCAGACCTCTGATTTGATACTCCATGTTCCAGACTCCTGGTTCAGGACTCCTGGTTCCAGATCTCTGGTTCCAGACCTGTGGGTCCAGACCTCTGGTTCCAGCCCTCTGGTTCCAGACTCCTGGTTCCAGACTCCTGGTTCCAGTCCTCTGGTTTCAGACCCCTGGTTCAAGCCCTCTGGTTCCAGACCCCTTGTTCCAGATTCCTGGTTCCAGACTCCTGGTTCCAGACCCCTGGTTCCAGACCCCCGGTTCCAGACTCCTTTTTTAAGACTCCAGGTTCCAAACCCCTGGTTCCAGACCTCTGGTTGCAGACCTCTGGTTCCAAGCCCCTGGTTCCGAGCCTCTGGTTCCAGACTCCAGGTTCCAGACCCAAGGTTCCAGACCTCTGGTTCCAGACCTCAGGTTCCAGACCTCTGGTTCCAGACCCCTGGTTCCATACTCCTGGTTCAAGACTCCTGTTTCCAGACCTCTGGTTCCATACTCCTGGTTCCAGACCTCTGGTTCCAGACTCCATGTTCCAGACCCCAGGTTCCAGACCTCTGGTTCAAGACGCCTGGTTCCAGACTCCAGGTTCCAGACCCCTGGTTCCAGAACTCTTGTTCCAGACCTCTGGTTTGATACTCCTTGTTCCAGACGTCTGGTTCCAGACCTGTGGTTCCAGACCTCTGGTTTCAGACCCCTGGTTTCAGACCCCTGGTTCAAGCCCTCTGGTTCCAGACCCCTGGTTCCAGACCCCTGGTTCCAGCCCTCTGGTTTCAGACCCCTGGTTTCAGACCCCTGGTTCAAGCCCTCTGGTTCCAGACCCCTGGTTCCAGACTCCTGGTTCCAGACCTCTGGTTCCAGACCCCTGGTTCCAGACCCCTGGTTCCAGACTCCTGGTTCCAGACTCCTGGTTCCAAACCCCTGGTTCCAAACCCCTGGTTCCAGACCCCCGGTTCCAGACGCCTGGTTCCAGACTCCAGGTTCCAGACCCCTGGTTCCAGAACTCTTGTTCCAGACCTCTGGTTTGATACTCCTTGTTCCAGACGTCTGGTTCCAGACCTGTGGTTCCAGACCTCTGGTTCCAAGCCCCTGGTTCCGAACCCCTGGTTCCAGACTCCAGGTTCCAGACCTAAGGTTCCAGACCTCTGGTTCCAGACCTCTGGTTCCATACTCCTGGTTCCAGACTCCAGGTTCCAGACCACTGGTTCCAGACCTCTTGGTCAAGACCTCTGGTTCCACGCTCCTGGATCCAGCCCTCTGGTTCCAGAATCCTGGTTCCAGACCTCAGGTTCCAGACTCCTGGTTCCGGACTCCTTGTTCCAGATCTCTGGTTTCAGACTCCTGGTTCCAGACTCCTGGTTCCAGACCTCAGGTTCCAGACTCCTGGTTCCAGACCTCTGTTTCCAGACCTCTGGTTCCAGACTCCTGGTTCCAGACTCCTCGTTCCAGACCCCTGGTTCCAGACCTCTGGTTCCAGACTCCTGGTTCTAGACTCCAGGTTCAGGACCCCAGGTTCCAGACCTCTGGTTCCAGACCTCTGGTTCCAGACTCCTGGTTCCAGACCTCTGGTTCCAGACTCCATGTTCCAGACCCCAGGTTCCAGACCTCTTGTTCCAGACCTCTGATTTGATACTCCATGTTCCAGACTCCTGGTTCAGGACTCCTGGTTCCAGATCTCTGGTTCCAGACCTGTGGTTCCAGACCTCTGGTTCCAGCCCTCTGGTTCCAGACTCCTGGTTCCAGACTCCTGGTTCCAGTCCTCTGGTTTCAGACCCCTGGTTCAAGCCCTCTGGTTCCAGACCCCTTGTTCCAGATTCCTGGTTCCAGACTCCTGGTTCCAGACCCCTGGTTCCAGACCCCCGGTTCCAGACTCCTTTTTTAAGACTCCAGGTTCCAAACCCCTGGTTCCAGACCTCTGGTTGCAGACCTCTGGTTCCAAGCCCCTGGTTCCGATCCTCTGGTTCCAGACTCCAGGTTCCAGACCCAAGGTTCCAGACCTCTGGTTCCAGACCTCTGGTTCCAGACTCCTGGTTCCAGACCTCTGGTTCCAGACTCCATGTTCCAGACCCCAGGTTCCAGACCCCAGGTTCCAGACCTCTTGTTCCAGACCTCTGATTTGATACTCCATGTTCCAGACTCCTGGTTCAGGACTCCTGGTTCCAGATCTCATGTTCCAGACCTGTGGTTCCAGACCTCTGGTTCCAGCCCTCTGGTTCCAGACTCCTGGTTCCAGACTCCTGGTTCCAGTCCTCTGGTTTCAGACCCCTGGTTCAAGCCCTCTGGTTCCAGACCCCTTGTTCCAGATTCCTGGTTCCAGACTCCTGGTTCCAGACCCCTGGTTCCAGACCCCCGGTTCCAGACTCCTTTTTTAAGACTCCAGGTTCCAAACCCCTGGTTCCAGACCTCTGGTTGCAGACCTCTGGTTCCAAGCCCCTGGTTCCGAGCCTCTGGTTCCAGACTCCAGGTTCCAGACCCAAGGTTCCAGACCTCTGGTTCCAGACCTCAGGTTCCAGACCTCTGGTTCCAGACCCCTGGTTCCATACTCCTGGTTCAAGACTCCTGTTTCCAGACCTCTGGTTCCATACTCCTGGTTCCAGACCTCTGGTTCCAGACTCCATGTTCCAGACCCCAGGTTCCAGACCTCTGGTTCAAGACGCCTGGTTCCAGACTCCAGGTTCCAGACCCCTGGTTCCAGAACTCTTGTTCCAGACCTCTGGTTTGATACTCCTGGTTCCAGACTCCTGGTTCAGGACTCCTGGTTCCAGACTCCTGGTTCCAGCCCTCTGGTTTCAGACCCCTGGTTTCAGACCCCTGGTTCAAGCCCTCTGGTTCCAGACCCCTGGTTCCAGACTCCTGGTTCCAGACTCCTGGTTCCAGACCCCTGGTTCCAGACCCCTGGTTCCAGACCCCTGGTTCCAGACTCCTGGTTCCAGACCCCTGGTTACAGACCCCCGGTTCCAGACTCCAGGTTTTAGACTCCAGGTTCCAGTCCCCAGGTTCCAGACCTTTGGTTCCAGACCTCTGGTTCCAGACCTCTGGTTCCGAACCCCTGGTTCCAGACCTCTGGTTCCAGACCTCTGGTTCCAAGCCCCTGGTTCCGAACCCCTGGTTCCAGACTCCAGGTTCCAGACCTAAGGTTCCAGACCTCTGGTTCCATAGTCCTGGTTCCAGACTCCAGGTTCCAGACTCCTCGTTCCAGACCTCTTGGTCAAGGCCTCTGGTTCCACGCTCCTGGTTCCAGCCCTCTGGTTCCAGCCCTCTGGATCCAGACTCCTGGTTCCAGACCTCTGGTTCCAGAGTCCTGGTTCCAGACTCCTTGTTCCAGATCTCTGGTTTCAGACTCCTGGTTCCAGACTCCTGGTTCCAGACCCCAGGGTCTAGACTCCTGGTTCCAGACTCCTGGTTCCAGACCTCTGGTTCCAGACCTCTGGTTCCAGACTCCATGTTCCAGACCCCAGGTTACAGACCTCTGGTTCAAGACGCCTGGCTCCAGACTCCAGGTTCCAGACCCCAGGTTCCAGACCTCTGGTTCAAGATGCCTGGTTTGATACTCCAGGTTCCAGACTCCTGGTTCAGGACTCCTGGTTCCAGACGTCTGGTTCCAGACCTGTGGTTCCAGACCTCTGGTTCCAGCCCTCTTGTTCCAGACTCCTGGTTCCAGACTGCTGGTTCCAGCCCTCTGGTTTCAGACCCCTGGTTTCAGACCCCTGGTTCAAGCCCTCTGGTTCCAGACCCCTGGTTCCAGACTCCTGGTTCCAGACCTCTGGTTCCAGACCCCTGGTTCCAGACCCCTGGTTCCAGACTCCTGGTTCCAGACTCCTGGTTCCAAACCCCTGGTTACAGACCCCCGGTTCCAGACGCCTGGTTCCAGACTCCAGGTTCCAGACCCCTGGTTCCAGAACTCTTGTTCCAGACCTCTGGTTTGATACTCCTGGTTCCAGACGTCTGGTTCCAGACCTGTGGTTCCAGACCTCTGGTTCCAAGCCCCTGGTTCCGAACCCCTGGTTCCAGACTCCAGGTTCCAGACCTAAGGTTCCAGACCTCTGGTTCCAGACCTCTGGTTCCATACTCCTGGTTCCAGACTCCAGGTTCCAGACTCCTGGTTCCAGACCTCTTGGTCAAGACCTCTGGTTCCACGCTCCTGGTTCCAGCCCTCTGGTTCCAGAATCCTGGTTCCAGACCTCAGGTTCCAGACTCCTGGTTCCAGACTCCTTGTTCCAGATCTCTGGTTTCAGACTCCTGGTTCCAGACTCCTGGTTCCAGACCTCAGGTTCCAGACTCCTGGTTCGAGACCTCTGTTTCCAGACCTCTGGTTCCAGACTCCTGGTTCCAGACTCCTCGTTCCAGACCCCTGGTTCCAGACCTCTGGTTCCAGACTCCTGGTTCCAGACTCCTCGTTCCAGACCCCTGGTTCCAGACCCCGGGTTCCAGACTCCTGGTTCTAGACTCCAGGTTCAGGACCCCAGGTTCCAGACCTCTGGTTCCAGACCTCTGGTTCCAGACTCCTGGTTCCAGACCTCTGGTTCCAGACGCCATGTTCCAGACCCCAGGTTCCAGACCCCAGGTTCCAGACCTCTTGTTCCAGACCTCTGATTTGATACTCCACGTTCCAGACTCCTGGTTCAGGACTCCTGGTTCCAGATCTCTGGTTCCAGACCTGTGGTTCCAGACCTCTGGTTCCAGCCCTCTGGTTCCAGACTCCTGGTTCCAGACTCCTGGTTCCAGTCCTCTGGTTTCAGACCCCTGGTTCAAGCCCTCTGGTTCCAGACCCCTTGTTCCAGACTCCTGGTTCCAGACCCCTGGTTCCAGACCCCCGGTTCCAGACTCCTTTTTTAAGACTCCAGGTTCCAAACCCCTGGTTCCAGACCTCTGGTTGCAGACCTCTGGTTCCATGCCCCTGGTTCCGAGCCTCTGGTTCCAGACTCCAGGTTCCAGACCCAAGGTTCCAGACCTCTGGTTCCAGACCTCTGGTTCCAGACTCCTGGTTCCAGACCTCTGGTTCCAGACTCCATGTTCCAGACCCCAGGTTCCAGACCCCAGGTTCCAGACCTCTTGTTCCAGACCTCTGATTTGATACTCCATGTTCCAGACTCCTGGTTCAGGACTCCTGGTTCCAGATCTCATGTTCCAGACCTGTGGTTCCAGACCTCTGGTTCCAGCCCTCTGGTTCCAGACTCCTGGTTCCAGACTCCTGGTTCCAGTCCTCTGGTTTCAGACCTCTGGTTCCAGACCTCAGGTTCCAGACCTCTGGTTCCAGACCCCTGGTTCCATACTCCTGGTTCCAGACCCCTGGTTCCAGACCCCTGGTTCCAGACCCCTGGTTCCAGACTCCTGGTTCCAGACTCCTTGTTCCAAACCCCTGGTTCCAGACCCCCGGTTCCAGACGCCTGGTTCCAGACTCCAGGTTCCAGACCCCTGGTTCCAGACCTCTGGTTGCAGACCTCTGGTTTGATACTCCTGGTTCCAGACGTCTGGTTCCAGACCTGTGGTTCCAGACCTCTGGTTCCAAGCCCCTGGTTCCGAACCCCTGGTTCCAGACTCCAGGTTCCAGACCTAAGGTTCCAGACCTCTGGTTCCAGACCTCTGGTTCCATACTCCTGGTTCCAGACTCCAGGTTCCAGACTCCTGGTTCCAGACCTCTTGGTCAAGACCTCTGGTTCCACGCTCCTGGTTCCAGAATCCTGGTTCCAGACCTCAGGTTCCAGACTCCTGGTTCCAGACTCCTTGTTCCAGATCTCTGGTTTCAGACTCCTGGTTCCAGACTCCTGGTTCCAGAGCTCAGGTTCCAGACTCCTGGTTCCAGACCTCTGTTTCCAGACCTCTGGTTCCAGACTCCTGGTTCCAGACTCCTCGTTACAGACCCCTGGTTCCAGACCTCTGGTTCCAGACTCCTGGTTCCAGACTCCTCGTTCCAGACCCCTGGTTCCAGACCCCGGGTTCCAGACTCCTGGTTCTAGACTCCAGGTTCAGGACCCCAGGTTCCAGACCTCTGGTTCCAGACCTCTGGTTCCAGACTCCTGGTTCCAGACCTCTGGTTCCAGACTCCATGTTCCAGACCCCAGGTTCCAGACCCCAGGTTCCAGACCTCTTGTTCCAGTCCTCTGATTTGATACTCCATGTTCCAGACTCCTGGTTCAGGACTCCTGGTTCCAGATCTCTGGTTCCAGACCTGTGGTTCCAGACCTCTGGTTCCAGCCCTCTGGTTCCAGACTCCTGGTTCCAGACTCCTGGTTCCAGTCCTCTGGTTTCAGACCCCTGGTTCAAGCCCTCTGGTTCCAGACCCCTTGTTCCAGATTCCTGGTTCCAGACTCCTGGTTCCAGACCCCTGGTTCCAGACCCCCGGTTCCAGACTCCTTTTTTAAGACTCCAGGTTCCAAACCCCTGGTTTCAGACCTCTGGTTGCAGACCTCTGGTTCCACGCTCCTGGTTCCAGACCTCTGGTTCCAGACTCCAGGATCCAGACTCCAGGTTCCAGACTCCTGGTTCCAGACCTCTGGTTCCAGACTCCTGGTTCCAGACCTCTGGCTCCAACCCTCTGGTTCCAGACCTCTGATTCCAGACCTCTGGTTCCAGACTCCAGGTTCAGACTCCAGGTTCCAGACTCCTGGTTCCAGACTCCTGGTTCCAGACTCCTGGTTCCAGACTGCTGGTTCCAGCCCTCTGTCTCCAGCCCTCTGGTTCCAGACCTCTGGTTCCAGACCTCTGGTTCCAGACCTCTGGTTCCAGACTCCTGGTTCCAGACTCCAGGTTCCAGACTCCTGGTTCCAGACCTCTGGTTCCAGACTCCAGGTTTGAGACTCCAGGTTCCAGACTCCTGGTTCCAGCCCTCAGGTTCCAGACCTCTGGTTACAGACTCCTGGTTCCAGACCTCTGGTTCCAGACCACAGGATCCAGACTCCTGGTTCCAGACCTCTGGTTCCAGACTCCAGGTTTGAGACTCCAGGTTCCAGACTCCTGGTTCCAGCCCTCAGGTTCCAGACCTCTGGTTACAGACTCCTGGTTCCAGACCTCTGGTTCCAGACCACAGGATCCAGACTCATAGTTCCAGACTCCTGGTTCCAGACTCCTGGTTCCAAACCCCTGGTTCCAGACCCCCGGTTCCAGACTCCTGGTTCCAGACTCCTGGTTCCAAACCCCTGGTTCCAGACCCCCGGTTCCAGACCTCTGGTTCCAGCTCTCTGGTTCAAAGCCCTCTGGTTCAAGACTCCTGGTTCCAGACTCCTGGTTCCAGACCTCTGGTTCCAGACTCCAGATTCCACACTCCAGGTTCCAGACTCCGGGTTCCAGCCCTCTGGTTCCAGACCTCTGGCTCCAGACCTCTGGTACCAGACCTCTGGTTCCAGGCCCCTGGTTCAGAACATCTGGTTCCAGACCCCAGGTTCCAGACATCTGGTTCCAGACCTAAGGTTCCAGACCCCTGGTTCCATACTCCTGGTTCAAGACTCCTGTTTCCAGACCTCTGGTTCCATACTCCTGGTTCCAGACCTCTGGTTCCACGACTCAGGTTCCAGACTCCTGGTTCCAGACTCCTTGTTCCAGACCCCAGGGTCCAGACTCCTGGTTCTAGACTCCTGGTTCCAGACCTCTGGTTCCAGACCTCTGGTTCCAGACTCGTGGTTCCAGACTCGTGGTTCCAGACTCCTGGTTTCAGATTCCTGGTTCCAGACTCCTGGTTCCAGACTCCATGTTCCAGACCCCAGGTTCCAGACCCCAGGTTCCAGACCTCTGGTTCCAGACCTCTGATTTGATGCTCCATGTTCCAGACTCCTGGTTCAGGACTCCTGGTTCCAGATCTCTGGTTCCAGACCTGTGGTTCCAGACCTCTGGTTCCAGACTCCTGGTTCCAGTCCTCTGGTTTCAGACCCCTGGTTCAAGCCCTCTGGTTCCAGACTCCTGGTTTTAGACTCCAGGTTCCAAACCCCTGGTTCCAGACCTCTGGTTGCAGACCTCTGGTTCCAAGCCCCTGGTTCCGAGCCCCTGGTTCCAGACTCCAGGTTCCAGACCCAAGGTTCCAGACCTCTGGTTCCAGACCTCAGGTTCCAGACCTCTGGTTCCAGACCCCTGGTTCCAGACCCCTGGTTACAGACCCCCGGTTCCAGACTCCAGGTTTTAGACTCCAGGTTCCAGTCCCCAGGTTCCAGACCTTTGGTTCCAGACCTCTGGTTCCAGGCCTCTGGTTCCGAACCCCTGGTTCCAGACCTCTGGTTCCAGACCTCTGGTTCCAAGCCCCTGGTTCCGAACCCCTGGTTCCAGACTCCAGGTTCCAGACCTAAGGTTCCAGACCTCTGGTTCCAGACCTCTGGTTCCATAGTCCTGGTTCCAGACTCCAGGTTCCAGACTCCTGGTTCCAGACCTCTTGGTCAAGGCCTCTGGTTCCACGCTCCTGGTTCCAGCCCTCTGGTTCCAGCCCTCTGGATCCAGACTCCTGGTTCCAGACCTCTGGTTCCAGAGTCCTGGTTCCAGACTCCTTGTTCCAGATCTCTGGTTTCAGACTCCTGGTTCCAGACCCCAGGGTCTAGACTCCTGGTTCCAGACTCCTGGTTCCAGACCTCTGGTTCCAGACCTCTGGTTCCAGACTCCATGTTCCAGACCCCAGGTTCCAGACCTCTGGTTCAAGACGCCTGGTTCCAGACTCCAGGTTCCAGACCCCAGGTTCCAGACCTCTGGTTCAAGATGCCTGGTTTGATACTCCAGGTTCCAGACTCCTGGTTCAGGACTCCTGGTTCCAGACGTCTGGTTCCAGACCTGTGGTTCCAGACCTCTGGTTCCAGCCCTCTTGTTCCAGACTCCTGGTTCCAGACTGCTGGTTCCAGCCCTCTGGTTTCAGACCCCTGGTTTCAGACCCCTGGTTCAAGCCCTCTGGTTCCAGACCCCTGGTTCCAGACTCCTGGTTCCAGACCTCTGGTTCCAGACCCCTGGTTCCAGACCCCTGGTTCCAGACCCCTGGTTCCAGACTCCTGGTTCCAGACTCCTGGTTCCAAACCCCTGGTTCCAGACCCCCGGTTCCACACGCCTGGTTCCAGACTCCAGGTTCCAGACCCCTGGTTCCAGAACTCTTGTTCCAGACCTCTGGTTTGATACTCCTGGTTCCAGACGTCTGGTTCCAGACCTGTGGTTCCAGACCTCTGGTTCCAAGCCCCTGGTTCCGAACCCCTGGTTCCAGACTCCAGGTTCCAGACCTAAGGTTCCAGACCTCTGGTTCCAGACCTCTGGTTCCATACTCCTGGTTCCAGACTCCAGGTTCCAGACTCCTGGTTCCAGACCTCTTGGTCAAGACCTCTGGTTCCACGCTCCTGGTTCCAGCCCTCTGGTTCCAGAATCCTGGTTCCAGACCTCAGGTTCCAGACTCCTGGTTCCAGACTCCTTGTTCCAGATCTCTGGTTTCAGACTCCTGCTTCCAGACTCCTGGTTCCAGACCTCAGGTTCCAGACCCCTGGTTCCAGACTCCTGTTTCCAGACTCCTGGTTCCAGACCCCTGGTTACAGACCCCCGGTTCCAGACTCCAGGTTTTAGACTCCAGGTTCCAGTCCCCAGGTTCCAGACCTTTGGTTCCAGACCTCTGGTTCCAGGCCTCTTGTTCCGAACCCCTGGTTCCAGACCTCTGGTTCCAGACTCCAGGTTTGAGACTCCAGGTTCCAGACTCCTGGTTCCAGCCCTCAGGTTCCAGACCTCTGGTTACAGACTGCTGGTTCCAGACCTCTGGTTCCAGACCACAGGATCCAGACTCATAGTTCCAGACCTCTGGTTCCAGACTCCAGGTTTGAGACTCCAGGTTCCAGACTCCTGGTTCCAGCCCTCAGGTTCCAGACCTCTGGTTACAGACTCCTGGTTCCAGACCTCTGGTTCCAGATCACAGGATCCAGACTCATAGTTCCAGACTCCTGGTCACAGACCTCTGGTTCCAGACTCCAGGTTCCAGACTCCTGGTACCAGACCTCTGGTTCAGGACCACAGGATCCAGACTCATAGTTCCAGACCCCTGGTTCCAGACCTCTGGTTCCAGCCCTCTGGTTCAAAGCCCTCTGGTTCAAGACTCCTGGTTCCAGACTCCTGGTTCCAGACCTCTGGTTCCAGACTCCAGATTCCACACTCCAGGTTCCAGACTCCGGGTTCCAGCCCTCTGGTTCCAGACCTCTGGCTCCAGACCTCTGGTACCAGACCTCTGGTTCCAGGCCCCTGGTTCAGAACATCTGGTTCCAGACCCCAGGTTCCAGACATCTGGTTCCAGACCTCAGGTTCCAGACCCCTGGTTACATACTCCTGGTTCAAGACTCCTGTTTCCAGACCTCTGGTTCCATACTCCTGGTTCCAGACCTCTGGTTCCACGCCTCAGGTTCCAGACTCCTGGTTCCAGACTCCTTGTTCCAGACCCCAGGGTCCAGACTCCTGGTTCTAGACTCCTGGTTCCAGACCTCTGGTTCCAGACTCGTGGTTCCAGACTCCTGGTTTCAGACTCCTGGTTCCAGACTCCTGGTTCCAGACTCCATGTTCCAGACCCCAGGTTCCAGACCCCAGGTTCCAGACCTCTGGTTCCAGACCTCTGATTTGATGCTCCATGTTCCAGACTCCTGGTTCAGGACTCCTGGTTCCAGATCTCTGGTTCCAGACCTGTGGTTCCAGACCTCTGGTTCCAGACTCCTGGTTCCAGTCCTCTGGTTTCAGACCCCTGGTTCAAGCCCTCTGGTTCCAGACTCCTGGTTTTAGACTCCAGGTTCCAAACCCCTGGTTCCAGACCTCTGGTTGAGGACCTCTGGTTCCAAGCCCCTGGTTCCGAGCCCCTGGTTCCAGACTCCAGGTTCCAGACCCAAGGTTCCAGACCTCTGGTTCCAGACCTCAGGTTCCAGACCTCTGGTTCCAGACCCCTGGTTCCATACTCCTGGTTCAAGACTCCTGTTTCCAGACCTCTGGTTCCATACTCCTGGTTCCAGACCTCTGGTTCCAGACTCCATGTTCCAGACCCCAGGTTCCAGACCTCTGGTTCAAGACGCCTGGTTCTAGACTCCAGGTTCCAGACCCCAGGTTCCAGACCTCTGGTTCAAGATGCCTGGTTTGATACTCCAGGTTCCAGACTCCTGGTTCAGGACTCCTGGTTCCAGACGTCTGGTTCCAGACCTGTGGTTCCAGACCTCTGGTTCCAGCCCTCTTGTTCCAGACTCCTGGTTCCAGACTGCTGGTTCCAGCCCTCTGGTTTCAGACCCCTGGTTTCAGACCCCTGGTTCAAGCCCTCTGGTTCCAGACCCCTGGTTCCAGACGTCTGGTTCCAGACCTGTGCTTCCAGACCTCTGGTTCCAAGCCCCTGGTTCCGAACCCCTGGTTCCAGACTCCAGGTTCCAGACCTAAGGTTCCAGACCTCTGGTTCCAGACCTCTGGTTCCATACTCCTGGTTCCAGACTCCAGGTTCCATACTCCTGGTTCCAGACCTCTTGGTCAAGACCTCTGGTTCCACGCTCCTGGTTCCAGCCCTCTGGTTCCAGAATCCTGGTTCCAGACCTCAGGTTCCAGACTCCTGGTTCCAGACTCCTTGTTCCAGATCTCTGGTTTCAGACTCCTGGTTCCAGACTCCTGGTTCCAGACCTCAGGTTCCAGACTCCTGGTTCCAGACCTCTGTTTCCAGACCTCTGGTTCCAGACTCCTGGTTCCAGACTCCTCGTTCCAGACCCCTGGTTCCAGACCTCTGGTTCCAGACTCCTGGTTCCAGACTCCTCGTTCCAGACCCCTGGTTCCAGACCCCGGGTTCCAGACTCCTGGTTCTAGACTCCAGGTTCAGGACCCCAGGTTCCAGACCTCTGGTTCCAGACCTCTGGTTCCAGACTCCTGGTTCCAGACCTCTGGTTCCAGACTCCATGTTCCAGACCCCAGGTTCCAGACCTCTTGTTCCAGACCTCTGATTTGATACTCCATGTTCCAGACTCCTGGTTCAGGACTCCTGGTTCCAGATCTCTGGTTCCAGACCTGTGGGTCCAGACCTCTGGTTCCAGCCCTCTGGTTCCAGACTCCTGGTTCCAGACTCCTGGTTCCAGTCCTCTGGTTTCAGACCCCTGGTTCAAGCCCTCTGGTTCCAGACCCCTTGTTCCAGATTCCTGGTTCCAGACTCCTGGTTCCAGACCCCTGGTTCCAGACCCCCGGTTCCAGACTCCTTTTTTAAGACTCCAGGTTCCAAACCCCTGGTTCCAGACCTCTGGTTGCAGACCTCTGGTTCCAAGCCCCTGGTTCCGAGCCTCTGGTTCCAGACTCCAGGTTCCAGACCCAAGGTTCCAGACCTCTGGTTCCAGACCTCAGGTTCCAGACCTCTGGTTCCAGACCCCTGGTTCCATACTCCTGGTTCAAGACTCCTGTTTCCAGACCTCTGTGTCCATACTCCTGGTTCCAGACCTCTGGTTCCAGACTCCATGTTCCAGACCCCAGGTTCCAGACCTCTGGTTCAAGACGCCTGGTTCCAGACTCCAGGTTCCAGACCCCTGGTTCCAGAACTCTTGTTCCAGACCTCTGGTTTGATACTCCTGGTTCCAGACTCCTGGTTCAGGACTCCTGGTTCCAGACGTCTGGCTCCAGACCTCTGGTTCCAGACCTCTGGTTCCAGCCGTCTTGTTCCAGACTCCTGGTTCCAGACTCCTGGTTCCAGCCCTCTGGTTTTAGACCCCTGGTTTCAGACCCCTGGTTCAAGCCCTCTGGTTCCAGACCCCTGGTTCCAGACTCCTGGTTCCAGACTCCTGGTTCCAGACCCCTGGTTCCAGACCCCCGGTTCCAGACCCCTGGTTCCAGACTCCTGTTTCCAGACTCCTGGTTCCAGACCCCTGGTTACAGACCCCCGGTTCCAGACTCCAGGTTTTAGACTCCAGGTTCCAGTCCCCAGGTTCCAGACCTTTGGTTCCAGACCTCTGGTTCCAGGCCTCTGGTTCCGAACCCCTGGTTCCAGACCTCTGGTTCCAGACCTCTGGTTCCAAGCCCCTGGTTCCGAACCCCTGGTTCCAGACTCCAGGTTCCAGACCTCTGGTTCCAGACCTCTGGTTCCATAGTCCTGGTTCCAGACTCCAGGTTCCAGACTCCTGGTTCCAGACCTCTTGGTCAAGGCCTCTGGTTCCACGCTCCTGGTTCCAGCCCTCTGGTTCCAGCCCTCTGGATCCAGACTCCTGGTTCCAGACCTCTGGTTCCAGAGTCCTGGTTCCAGACTCCTTGTTCCAGATCTCTGGTTTCAGACTCCTGGTTCCAGACTCCTGGTTCCAGACCCCAGGGTCTAGACTCCTGGTTCCAGACTCCTGGTTCCAGACCTCTGGTTCCAGACCTCTGGTTCCAGACTCCATGTTCCAGACCCCAGGTTCCAGACCTCTGGTTCAAGACGCCTGGTTCCAGACTCCAGGTTCCAGACCCCAGGTTCCAGACCTCTGGTTCAAGATGCCTGGTTTGATACTCCAGGTTCCAGACTCCTGGTTCAGGACTCCTGGTTCCAGACGTCTGGTTCCAGACCTGTGGTTCCAGACCTCTGGTTCCAGCCCTCTTGTTCCAGACTCCTGGTTCCAGACTGCTGGTTCCAGCCCTCTGGTTTCAGACCCCTGGTTTCAGACCCCTGGTTCAAGCCCTCTGGTTCCAGACCCCTGGTTCCAGACTCCTGGTTCCAGACCTCTGGTTCCAGACCCCTGGTTCCAGACCCCTGGTTCCAGACTCCTGGTTCCAGACTCCTGGTTCCAGACTGCTGGTTCCAGCCCTCTGGTTTCAGACCTCTGGTTTCAGACCCCTGGTTCAAGCCCTCTGGTTCCAGACCCCTGGTTCCAGACTCCTGGTTCCAGACCTCTGGTTCCAGACCCCTGGTTCCAGACCCCTGGTTCCAGACTCCTGGTTCCAGACTCCTGGTTCCAAACCCCTGGTTCCAAACCCCTGGTTCCAGACCCCCGGTTCCAGACGCCTGGTTCCAGACTCCAGGTTCCAGACCCCTGGTTCCAGAACTCTTGTTCCAGACCTCTGGTTTGATACTCCTTGTTCCAGACGTCTGGTTCCAGACCTGTGGTTCCAGACCTCTGGTTCCAAGCCCCTGGTTCCGAACCCCTGGTTCCAGACTCCAGGTTCCAGACCTAAGGTTCCAGACCTCTGGTTCCAGACCTCTGGTTCCATACTCCTGGTTCCAGACTCCAGGTTCCAGACCACTGGTTCCAGACCTCTTGGTCAAGACCTCTGGTTCCACGCTCCTGGATCCAGCCCTCTGGTTCCAGAATCCTGGTTCCAGACCTCAGGTTCCAGACTCCTGGTTCCAGACTCCTTGTTCCAGATCTCTGGTTTCAGACTCCTGGTTCCAGACTCCTGGTTCCAGACCTCAGGTTCCAGACTCCTGGTTCCAGACCTCTGTTTCCAGACCTCTGGTTCCAGACTCCTGGTTCCAGACTCCTCGTTCCAGACCCCTGGTTCCAGACCTCTGGTTCCAGACTCCTGGTTCTAGACTCCAGGTTCAGGACCCCAGGTTCCAGACCTCTGGTTCCAGACCTCTGGTTCCAGACTCCTGGTTCCAGACCTCTGGTTCCAGACTCCATGTTCCAGACCCCAGGTTCCAGACCCCAGGTTCCAGACCTCTTGTTCCAGACCTCTGATTTGATACTCCATGTTCCAGACTCCTGGTTCAGGACTCCTGGTTCCAGATCTCTGGTTCCAGACCTGTGGTTCCAGACCTCTGGTTCCAGCCCTCTGGTTCCAGACTCCTGGTTCCAGACTCCTGGTTCCAGTCCTCTGGTTTCAGACCCCTGGTTCAAGCCCTCTGGTTCCAGACCCCTTGTTCCAGATTCCTGGTTCCAGACTCCTGGTTCCAGACCCCTGGTTCCAGACCCCCGGTTCCAGACTCCTTTTTTAAGACTCCAGGTTCCAAACCCCTGGTTCCAGACCTCTGGTTGCAGACCTCTGGTTCCAAGCCCCTGGTTCCGAGCCTCTGGTTCCAGACTCCAGGTTCCAGACCCAAGGTTCCAGACCTCTGGTTCCAGACCTCTGGTTCCAGACTCCTGGTTCCAGACCTCTGGTTCCAGACTCCATGTTCCAGACCCCAGGTTCCAGACCCCAGGTTCCAGACCTCTTGTTCCAGACCTCTGATTTGATACTCCATGTTCCAGACTCCTGGTTCAGGACTCCTGGTTCCAGATCTCATGTTCCAGACCTGTGGTTCCAGACCTCTGGTTCCAGCCCTCTGGTTCCAGACTCCTGGTTCCAGACTCCTGGTTCCAGTCCTCTGGTTTCAGACCCCTGGTTCAAGCCCTCTGGTTCCAGACCCCTTGTTCCAGATTCCTGGTTCCAGACTCCTGGTTCCAGACCCCTGGTTCCAGACCCCCGGTTCCAGACTCCTTTTTTAAGACTCCAGGTTCCAAACCCCTGGTTCCAGACCTCTGGTTGCAGAACTCTGGTTCCAAGCCCCTGGTTCCGAGCCTCTGGTTCCAGACTCCAGGTTCCAGACCCAAGGTTCCAGACCTCTGGTTCCAGACCTCAGGTTCCAGACCTCTGGTTCCAGACCCCTGGTTCCATACTCCTGGTTCAAGACTCCTGTTTCCAGACCTCTGGTTCCATACTCCTGGTTCCAGACCTCTGGTTCCAGACTCCATGTTCCAGACCCCAGGTTCCAGACCTCTGGTTCAAGACGCCTGGTTCCAGACTCCAGGTTCCAGACCCCTGGTTCCAGAACTCTTGTTCCAGACCTCTGGTTTGATACTCCTGGTTCCAGACTCCTGGTTCAGGACTCCTGGTTCCAGACTCCTGGTTCCAGCCCTCTGGTTTCAGACCCCTGGTTTCAGACCCCTGGTTCAAGCCCTCTGGTTCCAGACCCCTGGTTCCAGACTCCTGGTTCCAGACTCCTGGTTCCAGACCTCAGGTTCCAGACTCCTGGTTCCAGACTCCTTGTTCCAGATCTCTGGTTTCAGACTCCTGGTTCCAGACTCCTGGTTCCAGACCTCAGGTTCCAGACTCCTGGTTCCAGACCTCTGTTTCCAGACCTCTGGTTCCAGACTCCTGGTTCCAGAGTCCTCGTTCCAGACCCCTGGTTCCAGACCTCTGGTTCCAGACTCCTGGTTCCAGACTCCTCGTTCCAGACCCCTGGTTCCAGACCCCGGGTTCCAGACTCCTGGTTCTAGACTCCAGGTTCAGGACCCCAGGTTCCAGACCTCTGGTTCCAGACCTCTGGTTCCAGACTCCTGGTTCCAGACCTCTGGTTCCAGACTCCATGTTCCAGACCCCAGGTTCCAGACCTCTTGTTCCAGACCTCTGATTTGATACTCCATGTTCCAGACTCCTGGTTCAGGACTCCTGGTTCCAGATCTCTGGTTCCAGACCTGTGGGTCCAGACCTCTGGTTCCAGCCCTCTGGTTCCAGACTCCTGGTTCCAGACTCCTGGTTCCAGTCCTCTGGTTTCAGACCCCTGGTTCAAGCCCTCTGGTTCCAGACCCCTTGTTCCAGATTCCTGGTTCCAGACTCCTGGTTCCAGACCCCTGGTTCCAGACCCCCGGTTCCAGACTCCTTTTTTAAGACTCCAGGTTCCAAACCCCTGGTTCCAGACCTCTGGTTGCAGACCTCTGGTTCCAAGCCCCTGGTTCCGAGCCTCTGGTTCCAGACTCCAGGTTCCAGACCCAAGGTTCCAGACCTCTGGTTCCAGACCTCAGGTTCCAGACCTCTGGTTCCAGACCCCTGGTTCCATACTCCTGGTTCAAGACTCCTGTTTCCAGACCTCTGGTTCCATACTCCTGGTTCCAGACCTCTGGTTCCAGACTCCATGTTCCAGACCCCAGGTTCCAGACCTCTGGTTCAAGACGCCTGGTTCCAGACTCCAGGTTCCAGACCCCTGGTTCCAGAACTCTTGTTCCAGACCTCTGGTTTGATACTCCTTGTTCCAGACGTCTGGTTCCAGACCTGTGGTTCCAGACCTCTGGTTTCAGACCCCTGGTTTCAGACCCCTGGTTCAAGCCCTCTGGTTCCAGACCCCTGGTTCCAGACCCCTGGTTCCAGCCCTCTGGTTTCAGACCCCTGGTTTCAGACCCCTGGTTCAAGCCCTCTGGTTCCAGACCCCTGGTTCCAGACTCCTGGTTCCAGACCTCTGGTTCCAGACCCCTGGTTCCAGACCCCTGGTTCCAGACTCCTGGTTCCAGACTCCTGGTTCCAAACCCCTGGTTCCAAACCCCTGGTTCCAGACCCCCGGTTCCAGACGCCTGGTTCCAGACTCCAGGTTCCAGACCCCTGGTTCCAGAACTCTTGTTCCAGACCTCTGGTTTGATACTCCTTGTTCCAGACGTCTGGTTCCAGACCTGTGGTTCCAGACCTCTGGTTCCAAGCCCCTGGTTCCGAACCCCTGGTTCCAGACTCCAGGTTCCAGACCTAAGGTTCCAGACCTCTGGTTCCAGACCTCTGGTTCCATACTCCTGGTTCCAGACTCCAGGTTCCAGACCACTGGTTCCAGACCTCTTGGTCAAGACCTCTGGTTCCACGCTCCTGGATCCAGCCCTCTGGTTCCAGAATCCTGGTTCCAGACCTCAGGTTCCAGACTCCTGGTTCCGGACTCCTTGTTCCAGATCTCTGGTTTCAGACTCCTGGTTCCAGACTCCTGGTTCCAGACCTCAGGTTCCAGACTCCTGGTTCCAGACCTCTGTTTCCAGACCTCTGGTTCCAGACTCCTGGTTCCAGACTCCTCGTTCCAGACCCCTGGTTCCAGACCTCTGGTTCCAGACTCCTGGTTCTAGACTCCAGGTTCAGGACCCCAGGTTCCAGACCTCTGGTTCCAGACCTCTGGTTCCAGACTCCTGGTTCCAGACCTCTGGTTCCAGACTCCATGTTCCAGACCCCAGGTTCCAGACCTCTTGTTCCAGACCTCTGATTTGATACTCCATGTTCCAGACTCCTGGTTCAGGACTCCTGGTTCCAGATCTCTGGTTCCAGACCTGTGGTTCCAGACCTCTGGTTCCAGCCCTCTGGTTCCAGACTCCTGGTTCCAGACTCCTGGTTCCAGTCCTCTGGTTTCAGACCCCTGGTTCAAGCCCTCTGGTTCCAGACCCCTTGTTCCAGATTCCTGGTTCCAGACTCCTGGTTCCAGACCCCTGGTTCCAGACCCCCGGTTCCAGACTCCTTTTTTAAGACTCCAGGTTCCAAACCCCTGGTTCCAGACCTCTGGTTGCAGACCTCTGGTTCCAAGCCCCTGGTTCCGATCCTCTGGTTCCAGACTCCAGGTTCCAGACCCAAGGTTCCAGACCTCTGGTTCCAGACCTCTGGTTCCAGACTCCTGGTTCCAGACCTCTGGTTCCAGACTCCATGTTCCAGACCCCAGGTTCCAGACCCCAGGTTCCAGACCTCTTGTTCCAGACCTCTGATTTGATACTCCATGTTCCAGACTCCTGGTTCAGGACTCCTGGTTCCAGATCTCATGTTCCAGACCTGTGGTTCCAGACCTCTGGTTCCAGCCCTCTGGTTCCAGACTCCTGGTTCCAGACTCCTGGTTCCAGTCCTCTGGTTTCAGACCCCTGGTTCAAGCCCTCTGGTTCCAGACCCCTTGTTCCAGATTCCTGGTTCCAGACTCCTGGTTCCAGACCCCTGGTTCCAGACCCCCGGTTCCAGACTCCTTTTTTAAGACTCCAGGTTCCAAACCCCTGGTTCCAGACCTCTGGTTGCAGACCTCTGGTTCCAAGCCCCTGGTTCCGAGCCTCTGGTTCCAGACTCCAGGTTCCAGACCCAAGGTTCCAGACCTCTGGTTCCAGACCTCAGGTTCCAGACCTCTGGTTCCAGACCCCTGGTTCCATACTCCTGGTTCAAGACTCCTGTTTCCAGACCTCTGGTTCCATACTCCTGGTTCCAGACCTCTGGTTCCAGACTCCATGTTCCAGACCCCAGGTTCCAGACCTCTGGTTCAAGACGCCTGGTTCCAGACTCCAGGTTCCAGACCCCTGGTTCCAGAACTCTTGTTCCAGACCTCTGGTTTGATACTCCTGGTTCCAGACTCCTGGTTCAGGACTCCTGGTTCCAGACTCCTGGTTCCAGCCCTCTGGTTTCAGACCCCTGGTTTCAGACCCCTGGTTCAAGCCCTCTGGTTCCAGACCCCTGGTTCCAGACTCCTGGTTCCAGACTCCTGGTTCCAGACCCCTGGTTCCAGACCCCTGGTTCCAGACCCCTGGTTCCAGACTCCTGGTTCCAGACCCCTGGTTACAGACCCCCGGTTCCAGACTCCAGGTTTTAGACTCCAGGTTCCAGTCCCCAGGTTCCAGACCTTTGGTTCCAGACCTCTGGTTCCAGACCTCTGGTTCCGAACCCCTGGTTCCAGACCTCTGGTTCCAGACCTCTGGTTCCAAGCCCCTGGTTCCGAACCCCTGGTTCCAGACTCCAGGTTCCAGACCTAAGGTTCCAGACCTCTGGTTCCATAGTCCTGGTTCCAGACTCCAGGTTCCAGACTCCTCGTTCCAGACCTCTTGGTCAAGGCCTCTGGTTCCACGCTCCTGGTTCCAGCCCTCTGGTTCCAGCCCTCTGGATCCAGACTCCTGGTTCCAGACCTCTGGTTCCAGAGTCCTGGTTCCAGACTCCTTGTTCCAGATCTCTGGTTTCAGACTCCTGGTTCCAGACTCCTGGTTCCAGACCCCAGGGTCTAGACTCCTGGTTCCAGACTCCTGGTTCCAGACCTCTGGTTCCAGACCTCTGGTTCCAGACTCCATGTTCCAGACCCCAGGTTACAGACCTCTGGTTCAAGACGCCTGGCTCCAGACTCCAGGTTCCAGACCCCAGGTTCCAGACCTCTGGTTCAAGATGCCTGGTTTGATACTCCAGGTTCCAGACTCCTGGTTCAGGACTCCTGGTTCCAGACGTCTGGTTCCAGACCTGTGGTTCCAGACCTCTGGTTCCAGCCCTCTTGTTCCAGACTCCTGGTTCCAGACTGCTGGTTCCAGCCCTCTGGTTTCAGACCCCTGGTTTCAGACCCCTGGTTCAAGCCCTCTGGTTCCAGACCCCTGGTTCCAGACTCCTGGTTCCAGACCTCTGGTTCCAGACCCCTGGTTCCAGACTCCTGGTTCCAGACTCCTGGTTCCAAACCCCTGGTTACAGACCCCCGGTTCCAGACGCCTGGTTCCAGACTCCAGGTTCCAGACCCCTGGTTCCAGAACTCTTGTTCCAGACCTCTGGTTTGATACTCCTGGTTCCAGACGTCTGGTTCCAGACCTGTGGTTCCAGACCTCTGGTTCCAAGCCCCTGGTTCCGAACCCCTGGTTCCAGACTCCAGGTTCCAGACCTAAGGTTCCAGACCTCTGGTTCCAGACCTCTGGTTCCATACTCCTGGTTCCAGACTCCAGGTTCCAGACTCCTGGTTCCAGACCTCTTGGTCAAGACCTCTGGTTCCACGCTCCTGGTTCCAGCCCTCTGGTTCCAGAATCCTGGTTCCAGACCTCAGGTTCCAGACTCCTGGTTCCAGACTCCTTGTTCCAGATCTCTGGTTTCAGACTCCTGGTTCCAGACTCCTGGTTCCAGACCTCAGGTTCCAGACTCCTGGTTCGAGACCTCTGTTTCCAGACCTCTGGTTCCAGACTCCTGGTTCCAGACTCCTCGTTCCAGACCCCTGGTTCCAGACCTCTGGTTCCAGACTCCTGGTTCCAGACTCCTCGTTCCAGACCCCTGGTTCCAGACCCCGGGTTCCAGACTCCTGGTTCTAGACTCCAGGTTCAGGACCCCAGGTTCCAGACCTCTGGTTCCAGACCTCTGGTTCCAGACTCCTGGTTCCAGACCTCTGGTTCCAGACGCCATGTTCCAGACCCCAGGTTCCAGACCCCAGGTTCCAGACCTCTTGTTCCAGACCTCTGATTTGATACTCCACGTTCCAGACTCCTGGTTCAGGACTCCTGGTTCCAGATCTCTGGTTCCAGACCTGTGGTTCCAGACCTCTGGTTCCAGCCCTCTGGTTCCAGACTCCTGGTTCCAGACTCCTGGTTCCAGTCCTCTGGTTTCAGACCCCTGGTTCAAGCCCTCTGGTTCCAGACCCCTTGTTCCAGACTCCTGGTTCCAGACCCCTGGTTCCAGACCCCCGGTTCCAGACTCCTTTTTTAAGACTCCAGGTTCCAAACCCCTGGTTCCAGACCTCTGGTTGCAGACCTCTGGTTCCATGCCCCTGGTTCCGAGCCTCTGGTTCCAGACTCCAGGTTCCAGACCCAAGGTTCCAGACCTCTGGTTCCAGACCTCTGGTTCCAGACTCCTGGTTCCAGACCTCTGGTTCCAGACTCCATGTTCCAGACCCCAGGTTCCAGACCCCAGGTTCCAGACCTCTTGTTCCAGACCTCTGATTTGATACTCCATGTTCCAGACTCCTGGTTCAGGACTCCTGGTTCCAGATCTCATGTTCCAGACCTGTGGTTCCAGACCTCTGGTTCCAGCCCTCTGGTTCCAGACTCCTGGTTCCAGACTCCTGGTTCCAGTCCTCTGGTTTCAGACCTCTGGTTCCAGACCTCAGGTTCCAGACCTCTGGTTCCAGACCCCTGGTTCCATACTCCTGGTTCCAGACCCCTGGTTCCAGACCCCTGGTTCCAGACCCCTGGTTCCAGACTCCTGGTTCCAGACTCCTTGTTCCAAACCCCTGGTTCCAGACCCCCGGTTCCAGACGCCTGGTTCCAGACTCCAGGTTCCAGACCCCTGGTTCCAGACCTCTGGTTGCAGACCTCTGGTTTGATACTCCTGGTTCCAGACGTCTGGTTCCAGACCTGTGGTTCCAGACCTCTGGTTCCAAGCCCCTGGTTCCGAACCCCTGGTTCCAGACTCCAGGTTCCAGACCTAAGGTTCCAGACCTCTGGTTCCAGACCTCTGGTTCCATACTCCTGGTTCCAGACTCCAGGTTCCAGACTCCTGGTTCCAGACCTCTTGGTCAAGACCTCTGGTTCCACGCTCCTGGTTCCAGAATCCTGGTTCCAGACCTCAGGTTCCAGACTCCTGGTTCCAGACTCCTTGTTCCAGATCTCTGGTTTCAGACTCCTGGTTCCAGACTCCTGGTTCCAGACCTCAGGTTCCAGACTCCTGGTTCCAGACCTCTGTTTCCAGACCTCTGGTTCCAGACTCCTGGTTCCAGACTCCTCGTTACAGACCCCTGGTTCCAGACCTCTGGTTCCAGACTCCTGGTTCCAGACTCCTCGTTCCAGACCCCTGGTTCCAGACCCCGGGTTCCAGACTCCTGGTTCTAGACTCCAGGTTCAGGACCCCAGGTTCCAGACCTCTGGTTCCAGACCTCTGGTTCCAGACTCCTGGTTCCAGACCTCTGGTTCCAGACTCCATGTTCCAGACCCCAGGTTCCAGACCCCAGGTTCCAGACCTCTTGTTCCAGTCCTCTGATTTGATACTCCATGTTCCAGACTCCTGGTTCAGGACTCCTGGTTCCAGATCTCTGGTTCCAGACCTGTGGTTCCAGACCTCTGGTTCCAGCCCTCTGGTTCCAGACTCCTGGTTCCAGACTCCTGGTTCCAGTCCTCTGGTTTCAGACCCCTGGTTCAAGCCCTCTGGTTCCAGACCCCTTGTTCCAGATTCCTGGTTCCAGACTCCTGGTTCCAGACCCCTGGTTCCAGACCCCCGGTTCCAGACTCCTTTTTTAAGACTCCAGGTTCCAAACCCCTGGTTTCAGACCTCTGGTTGCAGACCTCTGGTTCCACGCTCCTGGTTCCAGACCTCTGGTTCCAGACTCCAGGATCCAGACTCCAGGTTCCAGACTCCTGGTTCCAGACCTCTGGTTCCAGACTCCTGGTTCCAGACCTCTGGCTCCAACCCTCTGGTTCCAGACCTCTGATTCCAGACCTCTGGTTCCAGACTCCAGGTTCAGACTCCAGGTTCCAGACTCCTGGTTCCAGACTCCTGGTTCCAGACTCCTGGTTCCAGACTGCTGGTTCCAGCCCTCTGTCTCCAGCCCTCTGGTTCCAGACCTCTGGTTCCAGACCTCTGGTTCCAGACCTCTGGTTCCAGACTCCTGGTTCCAGACTCCAGGTTCCAGACTCCTGGTTCCAGACCTCTGGTTCCAGACTCCAGGTTTGAGACTCCAGGTTCCAGACTCCTGGTTCCAGCCCTCAGGTTCCAGACCTCTGGTTACAGACTCCTGGTTCCAGACCTCTGGTTCCAGACCACAGGATCCAGACTCCTGGTTCCAGACCTCTGGTTCCAGACTCCAGGTTTGAGACTCCAGGTTCCAGACTCCTGGTTCCAGCCCTCAGGTTCCAGACCTCTGGTTACAGACTCCTGGTTCCAGACCTCTGGTTCCAGACCACAGGATCCAGACTCATAGTTCCAGACTCCTGGTTCCAGACTCCTGGTTCCAAACCCCTGGTTCCAGACCCCCGGTTCCAGACTCCTGGTTCCAGACTCCTGGTTCCAAACCCCTGGTTCCAGACCCCCGGTTCCAGACCTCTGGTTCCAGCTCTCTGGTTCAAAGCCCTCTGGTTCAAGACTCCTGGTTCCAGACTCCTGGTTCCAGACCTCTGGTTCCAGACTCCAGATTCCACACTCCAGGTTCCAGACTCCGGGTTCCAGCCCTCTGGTTCCAGACCTCTGGCTCCAGACCTCTGGTACCAGACCTCTGGTTCCAGGCCCCTGGTTCAGAACATCTGGTTCCAGACCCCAGGTTCCAGACATCTGGTTCCAGACCTAAGGTTCCAGACCCCTGGTTCCATACTCCTGGTTCAAGACTCCTGTTTCCAGACCTCTGGTTCCATACTCCTGGTTCCAGACCTCTGGTTCCACGACTCAGGTTCCAGACTCCTGGTTCCAGACTCCTTGTTCCAGACCCCAGGGTCCAGACTCCTGGTTCTAGACTCCTGGTTCCAGACCTCTGGTTCCAGACCTCTGGTTCCAGACTCGTGGTTCCAGACTCGTGGTTCCAGACTCCTGGTTTCAGATTCCTGGTTCCAGACTCCTGGTTCCAGACTCCATGTTCCAGACCCCAGGTTCCAGACCCCAGGTTCCAGACCTCTGGTTCCAGACCTCTGATTTGATGCTCCATGTTCCAGACTCCTGGTTCAGGACTCCTGGTTCCAGATCTCTGGTTCCAGACCTGTGGTTCCAGACCTCTGGTTCCAGACTCCTGGTTCCAGTCCTCTGGTTTCAGACCCCTGGTTCAAGCCCTCTGGTTCCAGACTCCTGGTTTTAGACTCCAGGTTCCAAACCCCTGGTTCCAGACCTCTGGTTGCAGACCTCTGGTTCCAAGCCCCTGGTTCCGAGCCCCTGGTTCCAGACTCCAGGTTCCAGACCCAAGGTTCCAGACCTCTGGTTCCAGACCTCAGGTTCCAGACCTCTGGTTCCAGACCCCTGGTTCCATACTCCTGGTTCAAGACTCCTGTTTCCAGACCTCTGGTTCCATACTCCTGGTTCCAGACCTCTGGTTCCAGACTCCATGTTCCAGACCCCAGGTTCCAGACCTCTGGTTCAAGACGCCTGGTTCCAGACTCCAGGTTCCAGACCCCAGGTTCCAGACCTCTGGTTCCAGACGCCTGGTTTGATACTCCAGGTTCCAGACTCCTGGTTCAGGACTCCTGGTTCCAGACATCTGGTTCCAGACCTGTGGTTCCAGACCTCTGGTTCCAGCCCTCTTGTTCCAGACTCCTGGTTCCAGACTGCTGGTTCCAGCCCTCTGGTTTCAGACCCCTGGTTTCAGACCCCTGGTTCAAGCCCTCTGGTTCCAGACCCCTGGTTCCAGACCCCTGGTTCCAGACCCCTGGTTCCAGACTCCTGGTTCCAGACCTCTGGTTCCAGACCACAGGATCCAGACTCCTGGTTCCAGACCTCTGGTTCCAGACTCCAGGTTTGAGACTCCAGGTTCCAGACTCCTGGTTCCAGCCCTCAGGTTCCAGACCTCTGGTTACAGACTCCTGGTTCCAGACCTCTGGTTCCAGACCACAGGATCCAGACTCATAGTTCCAGACTCCTGGTTCCAGACTCCTGGTTCCAAACCCCTGGTTCCAGACCCCCGGTTCCAGACTCCTGGTTCCAGACTCCTGGTTCCAAACCCCTGGTTCCAGACCCCCGGTTCCAGACCTCTGGTTCCAGCTCTCTGGTTCAAAGCCCTCTGGTTCAAGACTCCTGGTTCCAGACTCCTGGTTCCAGACCTCTGGTTCCAGACTCCAGATTCCACACTCCAGGTTCCAGACTCCGGGTTCCAGCCCTCTGGTTCCAGACCTCTGGCTCCAGACCTCTGGTACCAGACCTCTGGTTCCAGGCCCCTGGTTCAGAACATCTGGTTCCAGACCCCAGGTTCCAGACATCTGGTTCCAGACCTCAGGTTCCAGACCCCTGGTTCCATACTCCTGGTTCAAGACTCCTGTTTCCAGACCTCTGGTTCCATACTCCTGGTTCCAGACCTCTGTTTCCACGCCTCAGGTTCCAGACTCCTGGTTCCAGACTCCTTGTTCCAGACCCCAGGGTCCAGACTCCTGGTTCTAGACTCCTGGTTCCAGACCTCTGGTTCCAGACCTCTGGTTCCAGACTCGTGGTTCCAGACTCGTGGTTCCAGACTCCTGGTTTCAGACTCCTGGTTCCAGACTCCTGGTTCCAGACTCCATGTTCCAGACCCCAGGTTCCAGACCCCAGGTTCCAGACCTCTGGTTCCAGACCTCTGATTTGATGCTCCATGTTCCAGACTCCTGGTTCAGGACTCCTGGTTCCAGATCTCTGGTTCCAGACCTGTGGTTCCAGACCTCTGGTTCCAGACTCCTGGTTCCAGTCCTCTGGTTTCAGACCCCTGGTTCAAGCCCTCTGGTTCCAGACTCCTGGTTTTAGACTCCAGGTTCCAAACCTCTGGTTCCAGACCTCTGGTTGCAGACCTCTGGTTCCAAGCCCCTGGTTCCGAGCCCCTGGTTCCAGACTCCAGGTTCCAGACCCAAGGTTCCAGACCTCTGGTTCCAGACCTCAGGTTCCAGACCTCTGGTTCCAGACCCCTGGTTCCATACTCCTGGTTCAAGACTCCTGTTTCCAGACCTCTGGTTCCATACTCCTGGTTCCAGACCTCTGGTTCCAGACTCCATGTTCCAGACCCCAGGTTCCAGACCTCTGGTTCAAGACGCCTGGTTCCAGACTCCAGGTTCCAGACCCCAGGTTCCAGACCTCTGGTTCCAGACGCCTGGTTTGATACTCCAGGTTCCAGACTCCTGGTTCAGGACTCCTGGTTCCAGACATCTGGTTCCAGACCTGTGGTTCCAGACCTCTGGTTCCAGCCCTCTTGTTCCAGACTCCTGGTTCCAGACTGCTGGTTCCAGCCCTCTGGTTTCAGACCCCTGGTTTCAGACCCCTGGTTCAAGCCCTCTGGTTCCAGACCCCTGGTTCCAGACCCCTGGTTCCAGACCCCTGGTTCCAGACTCCTGGTTCCAGACTCCTGGTTCCAAACCCCTGGTTCCAGACCCCCGGTTCCAGACGTCTGGTTCCAGACCTGTGGTTCCAGACCTCTGGTTCCAAGCCCCTGGTTCCGAACCCCTGGTTCCAGACTCCAGGTTCCAGACCTAAGGTTCCAGACCTCTGGTTCCATACTCCTGGTTCCAGACTCCAGGTTCCAGACTCCTGGTTCCAGACCTCTTGGTCAAGACCTCTGGTTCCACGCTCCTGGTTCCAGCCCTCTGGTTCCAGAATCCTGGTTCCAGACCTCAGGTTCCAGACTCCTGGTTCCAGACTCCTTGTTCCAGATCTCTGGTTTCAGACTCCTGGTTCCAGACTCCTGGTTCCAGACCTCAGGTTCCAGACTCCTGGTTCCAGACCTCTGCTTCCAGACCTAAGGTTCCATACTCCTGGTTCCAGACTCCTCGTTCCAGACCCCTGGTTCCAGACCTCTGGTTCCAGACTCCTGGTTCCAGACTCCTCGTTCCAGACCCCTGGTTCCAGACCCCGGGTTCCAGACTCCTGGTTCTAGACTCCAGGTTCAGGACCCCAGGTTCCAGACCTCTGGTTCCAGACCTCTGGTTCCAGACTCCTGGTTCCAGACCTCTGGTTCCAGACTCCATGTTCCAGACCCCAGGTTCCAGACCCCAGGTTCCAGACCTCTTGTTCCAGACCTCTGATTTGATACTCCATGTTCCAGACTCCTGGTTCAGGACTCCTGGTTCCAGATCTCTGGTTCCAGACCTGTGGTTCCAGACCTCTGGTTCCAGCCCTCTGGTTCCAGACTCCTGGTTCCAGACTCCTGGTTCCAGTCCTCTGGTTTCAGACCCCTGGTTCAAGCCCTCTGGTTCCAGACCCCTTGTTCCAGATTCCTGGTTCCAGACTCCTGGTTCCAGACCCCTGGTTCCAGACCCCCGGTTCCAGACTCCTTTTTTAAGACTCCAGGTTCGAAACCCCTGGTTCCAGACCTCTGGTTGCAGACCTCTGGTTCCAAGCCCCTGGTTCCGAGCCTCTGGTTCCAGACTCCAGGTTCCAGACCTCTGGTTCCAGACCTCAGGTTCCAGACCTCTGGTTCCAGACCCCTGGTTCCATACTCCTGGTTCAAGACTCCTATTTCCAGACCTCTGGTTCCATACTCCTGGTTCCAGACCTCTGGTTCCAGACTCCATGTTCCAGACCCCAGGTTCCAGAACTCTTGTTCCAGACCTCTGGTTTGATACTCCTGGTTCCAGACTCCTGGTTCAGGACTCCTGGTTCCAGACGTCTGGTTCCAGACCTGTGGTTCCAGACCTCTGGTTCCAGCCCTCTTGTTCCAGACTCCTGGTTCCAGACTCCTGGTTCCAGCCCTCTGGTTTCAGACCCCTGGTTTCAGACCCCTGGTTCAAGCCCTCTGGTTCCAGACCCCTGGTTCCAGACTCCTGGTTCCAGACTCCTGGTTCCAGACCCCTGGTTCCAGACCCCCGGTTCCAGACCCCTGGTTCCAGACTCCTGTTTCCAGACTCCTGGTTCCAGACCCCTGGTTAAAGACCCCCGGTTCCAGACCTCTGGTTCCGAACCCCTGGTTCCAGACCTCTGGTTCCAGACCTCTGGTTCCAAGCCCCTGGTTCCGAACCCCTGGTTCCAGACTCCTGGTTTCAGACCTCTGGTTTCAGACCCCTGGTTCAAGCCCTCTGGTTCCAGACCCCTGGTTCCAGACTCCTGGTTCCAGACCTCTGGTTCCAGACCCCAGGTTCCAGACCCCTGGTTCCAGACTCCTGGTTCCAGACTCCTGGTTCCAAACCCCTGGTTCCAAACCCCTGGTTCCAGACCCCCGGTTCCAGACGCCTGGTTCCAGACTCCAGGTTCCAGACCCCTGGTTCCAGAACTCTTGTTCCAGACCTCTGGTTTGATACTCCTTGTTCCAGACGTCTGGTTCCAGACCTGTGGTTCCAGACCTCTGGTTCCAAGCCCCTGGTTCCGAACCCCTGGTTCCAGACTCCAGGTTCCAGACCTAAGGTTCCAGACCTCTGGTTCCAGACCTCTGGTTCCATACTCCTGGTTCCAGACTCCAGGTTCCAGACCACTGGTTCCAGACCTCTTGGTCAAGACCTCTGGTTCCACGCTCCTGGATCCAGCCCTCTGGTTCCAGAATCCTGGTTCCAGACCTCAGGTTCCAGACTCCTGGTTCCAGACTCCTTGTTCCAGATCTCTGGTTTCAGACTCCTGGTTCCAGACTCCTGGTTCCAGACCTCAGGTTCCAGACTCCTGGTTCCAGACCTCTGTTTCCAGACCTCTGGTTCCAGACTCCTGGTTCCAGACTCCTCGTTCCAGACCCCTGGTTCCAGACCTCTGGTTCCAGACTCCTGGTTCTAGACTCCAGGTTCAGGACCCCAGGTTCCAGACCTCTGGTTCCAGACCTCTGGTTCCAGACTCCTGGTTCCAGACCTCTGGTTCCAGACTCCATGTTCCAGACCCCAGGTTCCAGACCCCAGGTTCCAGACCTCTTGTTCCAGACCTCTGATTTGATACTCCATGTTCCAGACTCCTGGTTCAGGACTCCTGGTTCCAGATCTCTGGTTCCAGACCTGTGGTTCCAGACCTCTGGTTCCAGCCCTCTGGTTCCAGACTCCTGGTTCCAGACTCCTGGTTCCAGTCCTCTGGTTTCAGACCCCTGGTTCAAGCCCTCTGGTTCCAGACCCCTTGTTCCAGATTCCTGGTTCCAGACTCCTGGTTCCAGACCCCTGGTTCCAGACCCCCGGTTCCAGACTCCTTTTTTAAGACTCCAGGTTCCAAACCCCTGGTTCCAGACCTCTGGTTGCAGACCTCTGGTTCCAAGCCCCTGGTTCCGAGCCTCTGGTTCCAGACTCCAGGTTCCAGACCCAAGGTTCCAGACCTCTGGTTCCAGACCTCTGGTACCAGACTCCTGGTTCCAGACCTCTGGTTCCAGACTCCATGTTCCAGACCCCAGGTTCCAGACCCCAGGTTCCAGACCTCTTGTTCCAGACCTCTGATTTGATACTCCATGTTCCAGACTCCTGGTTCAGGACTCCTGGTTCCAGATCTCATGTTCCAGACCTGTGGTTCCAGACCTCTGGTTCCAGCCCTCTGGTTCCAGACTCCTGGTTCCAGACTCCTGGTTCCAGTCCTCTGGTTTCAGACCCCTGGTTCAAGCCCTCTGGTTCCAGACCCCTTGTTCCAGATTCCTGGTTCCAGACTCCTGGTTCCAGACCCCTGGTTCCAGACCCCCGGTTCCAGACTCCTTTTTTAAGACTCCAGGTTCCAAACCCCTGGTTCCAGACCTCTGGTTGCAGACCTCTGGTTCCAAGCCCCTGGTTCCGAGCCTCTGGTTCCAGACTCCAGGTTCCAGACCCAAGGTTCCAGACCTCTGGTTCCAGACCTCAGGTTCCAGACCTCTGGTTCCAGACCCCTGGTTCCATACTCCTGGTTCAAGACTCCTGTTTCCAGACCTCTGGTTCCATACTCCTGGTTCCAGACCTCTGGTTCCAGACTCCATGTTCCAGACCCCAGGTTCCAGACCTCTGGTTCAAGACGCCTGGTTCCAGACTCCAGGTTCCAGACCCCTGGTTCCAGAACTCTTGTTCCAGACCTCTGGTTTGATACTCCTGGTTCCAGACTCCTGGTTCAGGACTCCTGGTTCCAGACTCCTGGTTCCAGCCCTCTGGTTTCAGACCCCTGGTTTCAGACCCCTGGTTCAAGCCCTCTGGTTCCAGACCCCTGGTTCCAGACTCCTGGTTCCAGACTCCTGGTTCCAGACCTCAGGTTCCAGACTCCTGGTTCCAGACTCCTTGTTCCAGATCTCTGGTTTCAGACTCCTGGTTCCAGACTCCTGGTTCCAGACCTCAGGTTCCAGACTCCTGGTTCCAGACCTCTGTTTCCAGACCTCTGGTTCCAGACTCCTGGTTCCAGACTCCTCGTTCCAGACCCCTGGTTCCAGACCTCTGGTTCCAGACTCCTGGTTCCAGACTCCTCGTTCCAGACCCCTGGTTCCAGACCCCGGGTTCCAGACTCCTGGTTCTAGACTCCAGGTTCAGGACCCCAGGTTCCAGACCTCTGGTTCCAGACCTCTGGTTCCAGACTCCTGGTTCCAGACCTCTGGTTCCAGACTCCATGTTCCAGACCCCAGGTTCCAGACCTCTTGTTCCAGACCTCTGATTTGATACTCCATGTTCCAGACTCCTGGTTCAGGACTCCTGGTTCCAGATCTCTGGTTCCAGACCTGTGGGTCCAGACCTCTGGTTCCAGCCCTCTGGTTCCAGACTCCTGGTTCCAGACTCCTGGTTCCAGTCCTCTGGTTTCAGACCCCTGGTTCAAGCCCTCTGGTTCCAGACCCCTTGTTCCAGATTCCTGGTTCCAGACTCCTGGTTCCAGACCCCTGGTTCCAGACCCCCGGTTCCAGACTCCTTTTTTAAGACTCCAGGTTCCAAACCCCTGGTTCCAGACCTCTGGTTGCAGACCTCTGGTTCCAAGCCCCTGGTTCCGAGCCTCTGGTTCCAGACTCCAGGTTCCAGACCCAAGGTTCCAGACCTCTGGTTCCAGACCTCAGGTTCCAGACCTCTGGTTCCAGACCCCTGGTTCCATACTCCTGGTTCAAGACTCCTGTTTCCAGACCTCTGGTTCCATACTCCTGGTTCCAGACCTCTGGTTCCAGACTCCATGTTCCAGACCCCAGGTTCCAGACCTCTGGTTCAAGACGCCTGGTTCCAGACTCCAGGTTCCAGACCCCTGGTTCCAGAACTCTTGTTCCAGACCTCTGGTTTGATACTCCTTGTTCCAGACGTCTGGTTCCAGACCTGTGGTTCCAGACCTCTGGTTTCAGACCCCTGGTTTCAGACCCCTGGTTCAAGCCCTCTGGTTCCAGACCCCTGGTTCCAGACCCCTGGTTCCAGCCCTCTGGTTTCAGACCCCTGGTTTCAGACCCCTGGTTCAAGCCCTCTGGTTCCAGACCCCTGGTTCCAGACTCCTGGTTCCAGACCTCTGGTTCCAGACCCCTGGTTCCAGACCCCTGGTTCCAGACTCCTGGTTCCAGACTCCTGGTTCCAAACCCCTGGTTCCAAACCCCTGGTTCCAGACCCCCGGTTCCAGACGCCTGGTTCCAGACTCCAGGTTCCAGACCCCTGGTTCCAGAACTCTTGTTCCAGACCTCTGGTTTGATACTCCTTGTTCCAGACGTCTGGTTCCAGACCTGTGGTTCCAGACCTCTGGTTCCAAGCCCCTGGTTCCGAACCCCTGGTTCCAGACTCCAGGTTCCAGACCTAAGGTTCCAGACCTCTGGTTCCAGACCTCTGGTTCCATACTCCTGGTTCCAGACTCCAGGTTCCAGACCACTGGTTCCAGACCTCTTGGTCAAGACCTCTGGTTCCACGCTCCTGGATCCAGCCCTCTGGTTCCAGAATCCTGGTTCCAGACCTCAGGTTCCAGACTCCTGGTTCCGGACTCCTTGTTCCAGATCTCTGGTTTCAGACTCCTGGTTCCAGACTCCTGGTTCCAGACCTCAGGTTCCAGACTCCTGGTTCCAGACCTCTGTTTCCAGACCTCTGGTTCCAGACTCCTGGTTCCAGACTCCTCGTTCCAGACCCCTGGTTCCAGACCTCTGGTTCCAGACTCCTGGTTCTAGACTCCAGGTTCAGGACCCCAGGTTCCAGACCTCTGGTTCCAGACCTCTGGTTCCAGACTCCTGGTTCCAGACCTCTGGTTCCAGACTCCATGTTCCAGACCCCAGGTTCCAGACCTCTTGTTCCAGACCTCTGATTTGATACTCCATGTTCCAGACTCCTGGTTCAGGACTCCTGGTTCCAGATCTCTGGTTCCAGACCTGTGGTTCCAGACCTCTGGTTCCAGCCCTCTGGTTCCAGACTCCTGGTTCCAGACTCCTGGTTCCAGTCCTCTGGTTTCAGACCCCTGGTTCAAGCCCTCTGGTTCCAGACCCCTTGTTCCAGATTCCTGGTTCCAGACTCCTGGTTCCAGACCCCTGGTTCCAGACCCCCGGTTCCAGACTCCTTTTTTAAGACTCCAGGTTCCAAACCCCTGGTTCCAGACCTCTGGTTGCAGACCTCTGGTTCCAAGCCCCTGGTTCCGATCCTCTGGTTCCAGACTCCAGGTTCCAGACCCAAGGTTCCAGACCTCTGGTTCCAGACCTCTGGTTCCAGACTCCTGGTTCCAGACCTCTGGTTCCAGACTCCATGTTCCAGACCCCAGGTTCCAGACCCCAGGTTCCAGACCTCTTGTTCCAGACCTCTGATTTGATACTCCATGTTCCAGACTCCTGGTTCAGGACTCCTGGTTCCAGATCTCATGTTCCAGACCTGTGGTTCCAGACCTCTGGTTCCAGCCCTCTGGTTCCAGACTCCTGGTTCCAGACTCCTGGTTCCAGTCCTCTGGTTTCAGACCCCTGGTTCAAGCCCTCTGGTTCCAGACCCCTTGTTCCAGATTCCTGGTTCCAGACTCCTGGTTCCAGACCCCTGGTTCCAGACCCCCGGTTCCAGACTCCTTTTTTAAGACTCCAGGTTCCAAACCCCTGGTTCCAGACCTCTGGTTGCAGACCTCTGGTTCCAAGCCCCTGGTTCCGAGCCTCTGGTTCCAGACTCCAGGTTCCAGACCCAAGGTTCCAGACCTCTGGTTCCAGACCTCAGGTTCCAGACCTCTGGTTCCAGACCCCTGGTTCCATACTCCTGGTTCAAGACTCCTGTTTCCAGACCTCTGGTTCCATACTCCTGGTTCCAGACCTCTGGTTCCAGACTCCATGTTCCAGACCCCAGGTTCCAGACCTCTGGTTCAAGACGCCTGGTTCCAGACTCCAGGTTCCAGACCCCTGGTTCCAGAACTCTTGTTCCAGACCTCTGGTTTGATACTCCTGGTTCCAGACTCCTGGTTCAGGACTCCTGGTTCCAGACTCCTGGTTCCAGCCCTCTGGTTTCAGACCCCTGGTTTCAGACCCCTGGTTCAAGCCCTCTGGTTCCAGACCCCTGGTTCCAGACTCCTGGTTCCAGACTCCTGGTTCCAGACCCCTGGTTCCAGACCCCTGGTTCCAGACCCCTGGTTCCAGACTCCTGGTTCCAGACCCCTGGTTACAGACCCCCGGTTCCAGACTCCAGGTTTTAGACTCCAGGTTCCAGTCCCCAGGTTCCAGACCTTTGGTTCCAGACCTCTGGTTCCAGACCTCTGGTTCCGAACCCCTGGTTCCAGACCTCTGGTTCCAGACCTCTGGTTCCAAGCCCCTGGTTCCGAACCCCTGGTTCCAGACTCCAGGTTCCAGACCTAAGGTTCCAGACCTCTGGTTCCATAGTCCTGGTTCCAGACTCCAGGTTCCAGACTCCTCGTTCCAGACCTCTTGGTCAAGGCCTCTGGTTCCACGCTCCTGGTTCCAGCCCTCTGGTTCCAGCCCTCTGGATCCAGACTCCTGGTTCCAGACCTCTGGTTCCAGAGTCCTGGTTCCAGACTCCTTGTTCCAGATCTCTGGTTTCAGACTCCTGGTTCCAGACTCCTGGTTCCAGACCCCAGGGTCTAGACTCCTGGTTCCAGACTCCTGGTTCCAGACCTCTGGTTCCAGACCTCTGGTTCCAGACTCCATGTTCCAGACCCCAGGTTACAGACCTCTGGTTCAAGACGCCTGGCTCCAGACTCCAGGTTCCAGACCCCAGGTTCCAGACCTCTGGTTCAAGATGCCTGGTTTGATACTCCAGGTTCCAGACTCCTGGTTCAGGACTCCTGGTTCCAGACGTCTGGTTCCAGACCTGTGGTTCCAGACCTCTGGTTCCAGCCCTCTTGTTCCAGACTCCTGGTTCCAGACTGCTGGTTCCAGCCCTCTGGTTTCAGACCCCTGGTTTCAGACCCCTGGTTCAAGCCCTCTGGTTCCAGACCCCTGGTTCCAGACTCCTGGTTCCAGACCTCTGGTTCCAGACCCCTGGTTCCAGACCCCTGGTTCCAGACTCCTGGTTCCAGACTCCTGGTTCCAAACCCCTGGTTACAGACCCCCGGTTCCAGACGCCTGGTTCCAGACTCCAGGTTCCAGACCCCTGGTTCCAGAACTCTTGTTCCAGACCTCTGGTTTGATACTCCTGGTTCCAGACGTCTGGTTCCAGACCTGTGGTTCCAGACCTCTGGTTCCAAGCCCCTGGTTCCGAACCCCTGGTTCCAGACTCCAGGTTCCAGACCTAAGGTTCCAGACCTCTGGTTCCAGACCTCTGGTTCCATACTCCTGGTTCCAGACTCCAGGTTCCAGACTCCTGGTTCCAGACCTCTTGGTCAAGACCTCTGGTTCCACGCTCCTGGTTCCAGCCCTCTGGTTCCAGAATCCTGGTTCCAGACCTCAGGTTCCAGACTCCTGGTTCCAGACTCCTTGTTCCAGATCTCTGGTTTCAGACTCCTGGTTCCAGACTCCTGGTTCCAGACCTCAGGTTCCAGACTCCTGGTTCGAGACCTCTGTTTCCAGACCTCTGGTTCCAGACTCCTGGTTCCAGACTCCTCGTTCCAGACCCCTGGTTCCAGACCTCTGGTTCCAGACTCCTGGTTCCAGACTCCTCGTTCCAGACCCCTGTTTCCAGACCCCGGGTTCCAGACTCCTGGTTCTAGACTCCAGGTTCAGGACCCCAGGTTCCAGACCTCTGGTTCCAGACCTCTGGTTCCAGACTCCTGGTTCCAGACCTCTGGTTCCAGACGCCATGTTCCAGACCCCAGGTTCCAGACCCCAGGTTCCAGACCTCTTGTTCCAGACCTCTGATTTGATACTCCACGTTCCAGACTCCTGGTTCAGGACTCCTGGTTCCAGATCTCTGGTTCCAGACCTGTGGTTCCAGACCTCTGGTTCCAGCCCTCTGGTTCCAGACTCCTGGTTCCAGACTCCTGGTTCCAGTCCTCTGGTTTCAGACCCCTGGTTCAAGCCCTCTGGTTCCAGACCCCTTGTTCCAGACTCCTGGTTCCAGACCCCTGGTTCCAGACCCCCGGTTCCAGACTCCTTTTTTAAGACTCCAGGTTCCAAACCCCTGGTTCCAGACCTCTGGTTGCAGACCTCTGGTTCCATGCCCCTGGTTCCGAGCCTCTGGTTCCAGACTCCAGGTTCCAGACCCAAGGTTCCAGACCTCTGGTTCCAGACCTCTGGTTCCAGACTCCTGGTTCCAGACCTCTGGTTCCAGACTCCATGTTCCAGACCCCAGGTTCCAGACCCCAGGTTCCAGACCTCTTGTTCCAGACCTCTGATTTGATACTCCATGTTCCAGACTCCTGGTTCAGGACTCCTGGTTCCAGATCTCATGTTCCAGACCTGTGGTTCCAGACCTCTGGTTCCAGCCCTCTGGTTCCAGACTCCTGGTTCCAGACTCCTGGTTCCAGTCCTCTGGTTTCAGACCTCTGGTTCCAGACCTCAGGTTCCAGACCTCTGGTTCCAGACCCCTGGTTCCATACTCCTGGTTCCAGACCCCTGGTTCCAGACCCCTGGTTCCAGACCCCTGGTTCCAGACTCCTGGTTCCAGACTCCTTGTTCCAAACCCCTGGTTCCAGACCCCCGGTTCCAGACGCCTGGTTCCAGACTCCAGGTTCCAGACCCCTGGTTCCAGACCTCTGGTTGCAGACCTCTGGTTTGATACTCCTGGTTCCAGACGTCTGGTTCCAGACCTGTGGTTCCAGACCTCTGGTTCCAAGCCCCTGGTTCCGAACCCCTGGTTCCAGACTCCAGGTTCCAGACCTAAGGTTCCAGACCTCTGGTTCCAGACCTCTGGTTCCATACTCCTGGTTCCAGACTCCAGGTTCCAGACTCCTGGTTCCAGACCTCTTGGTCAAGACCTCTGGTTCCACGCTCCTGGTTCCAGAATCCTGGTTCCAGACCTCAGGTTCCAGACTCCTGGTTCCAGACTCCTTGTTCCAGATCTCTGGTTTCAGACTCCTGGTTCCAGACTCCTGGTTCCAGAGCTCAGGTTCCAGACTCCTGGTTCCAGACCTCTGTTTCCAGACCTCTGGTTCCAGACTCCTGGTTCCAGACTCCTCGTTACAGACCCCTGGTTCCAGACCTCTGGTTCCAGACTCCTGGTTCCAGACTCCTCGTTCCAGACCCCTGGTTCCAGACCCCGGGTTCCAGACTCCTGGTTCTAGACTCCAGGTTCAGGACCCCAGGTTCCAGACCTCTGGTTCCAGACCTCTGGTTCCAGACTCCTGGTTCCAGACCTCTGGTTCCAGACTCCATGTTCCAGACCCCAGGTTCCAGACCCCAGGTTCCAGACCTCTTGTTCCAGTCCTCTGATTTGATACTCCATGTTCCAGACTCCTGGTTCAGGACTCCTGGTTCCAGATCTCTGGTTCCAGACCTGTGGTTCCAGACCTCTGGTTCCAGCCCTCTGGTTCCAGACTCCTGGTTCCAGACTCCTGGTTCCAGTCCTCTGGTTTCAGACCCCTGGTTCAAGCCCTCTGGTTCCAGACCCCTTGTTCCAGATTCCTGGTTCCAGACTCCTGGTTCCAGACCCCTGGTTCCAGACCCCCGGTTCCAGACTCCTTTTTTAAGACTCCAGGTTCCAAACCCCTGGTTTCAGACCTCTGGTTGCAGACCTCTGGTTCCACGCTCCTGGTTCCAGACCTCTGGTTCCAGACTCCAGGATCCAGACTCCAGGTTCCAGACTCCTGGTTCCAGACCTCTGGTTCCAGACTCCTGGTTCCAGACCTCTGGCTCCAACCCTCTGGTTCCAGACCTCTGATTCCAGACCTCTGGTTCCAGACTCCAGGTTCAGACTCCAGGTTCCAGACTCCTGGTTCCAGACTCCTGGTTCCAGACTCCTGGTTCCAGACTGCTGGTTCCAGCCCTCTGTCTCCAGCCCTCTGGTTCCAGACCTCTGGTTCCAGACCTCTGGTTCCAGACCTCTGGTTCCAGACTCCTGGTTCCAGACTCCAGGTTCCAGACTCCTGGTTCCAGACCTCTGGTTCCAGACTCCAGGTTTGAGACTCCAGGTTCCAGACTCCTGGTTCCAGCCCTCAGGTTCCAGACCTCTGGTTACAGACTCCTGGTTCCAGACCTCTGGTTCCAGACCACAGGATCCAGACTCCTGGTTCCAGACCCCCGGTTCCACACGCCTGGTTCCAGACTCCAGGTTCCAGACCCCTGGTTCCAGAACTCTTGTTCCAGACCTCTGGTTTGATACTCCTGGTTCCAGACGTCTGGTTCCAGACCTGTGGTTCCAGACCTCTGGTTCCAAGCCCCTGGTTCCGAACCCCTGGTTCCAGACTCCAGGTTCCAGACCTAAGGTTCCAGACCTCTGGTTCCAGACCTCTGGTTCCAAACCCCTGGTTCCAGACCCCCGGTTCCAGACCTCTGGTTCCAGCTCTCTGGTTCAAAGCCCTCTGGTTCAAGACTCCTGGTTCCAGACTCCTGGTTCCAGACCTCTGGTTCCAGACTCCAGATTCCACACTCCAGGTTCCAGACTCCGGGTTCCAGCCCTCTGGTTCCAGACCTCTGGCTCCAGACCTCTGGTACCAGACCTCTGGTTCCAGGCCCCTGGTTCAGAACATCTGGTTCCAGACCCCAGGTTCCAGACATCTGGTTCCAGACCTAAGGTTCCAGACCCCTGGTTCCATACTCCTGGTTCAAGACTCCTGTTTCCAGACCTCTGGTTCCATACTCCTGGTTCCAGACCTCTGGTTCCACGACTCAGGTTCCAGACTCCTGGTTCCAGACTCCTTGTTCCAGACCCCAGGGTCCAGACTCCTGGTTCTAGACTCCTGGTTCCAGACCTCTGGTTCCAGACCTCTGGTTCCAGACTCGTGGTTCCAGACTCGTGGTTCCAGACTCCTGGTTTCAGATTCCTGGTTCCAGACTCCTGGTTCCAGACTCCATGTTCCAGACCCCAGGTTCCAGACCCCAGGTTCCAGACCTCTGGTTCCAGACCTCTGATTTGATGCTCCATGTTCCAGACTCCTGGTTCAGGACTCCTGGTTCCAGATCTCTGGTTCCAGACCTGTGGTTCCAGACCTCTGGTTCCAGACTCCTGGTTCCAGTCCTCTGGTTTCAGACCCCTGGTTCAAGCCCTCTGGTTCCAGACTCCTGGTTTTAGACTCCAGGTTCCAAACCCCTGGTTCCAGACCTCTGGTTGCAGACCTCTGGTTCCAAGCCCCTGGTTCCGAGCCCCTGGTTCCAGACTCCAGGTTCCAGACCCAAGGTTCCAGACCTCTGGTTCCAGACCTCAGGTTCCAGACCTCTGGTTCCAGACCCCTGGTTCCAGACCCCTGGTTACAGACCCCCGGTTCCAGACTCCAGGTTTTAGACTCCAGGTTCCAGTCCCCAGGTTCCAGACCTTTGGTTCCAGACCTCTGGTTCCAGGCCTCTGGTTCCGAACCCCTGGTTCCAGACCTCTGGTTCCAGACCTCTGGTTCCAAGCCCCTGGTTCCGAACCCCTGGTTCCAGACTCCAGGTTCCAGACCTAAGGTTCCAGACCTCTGGTTCCAGACCTCTGGTTCCATAGTCCTGGTTCCAGACTCCAGGTTCCAGACTCCTGGTTCCAGACCTCTTGGTCAAGGCCTCTGGTTCCACGCTCCTGGTTCCAGCCCTCTGGTTCCAGCCCTCTGGATCCAGACTCCTGGTTCCAGACCTCTGGTTCCAGAGTCCTGGTTCCAGACTCCTTGTTCCAGATCTCTGGTTTCAGACTCCTGGTTCCAGACCCCAGGGTCTAGACTCCTGGTTCCAGACTCCTGGTTCCAGACCTCTGGTTCCAGACCTCTGGTTCCAGACTCCATGTTCCAGACCCCAGGTTCCAGACCTCTGGTTCAAGACGCCTGGTTCCAGACTCCAGGTTCCAGACCCCAGGTTCCAGACCTCTGGTTCAAGATGCCTGGTTTGATACTCCAGGTTCCAGACTCCTGGTTCAGGACTCCTGGTTCCAGACGTCTGGTTCCAGACCTGTGGTTCCAGACCTCTGGTTCCAGCCCTCTTGTTCCAGACTCCTGGTTCCAGACTGCTGGTTCCAGCCCTCTGGTTTCAGACCCCTGGTTTCAGACCCCTGGTTCAAGCCCTCTGGTTCCAGACCCCTGGTTCCAGACTCCTGGTTCCAGACCTCTGGTTCCAGACCCCTGGTTCCAGACCCCTGGTTCCAGACCCCTGGTTCCAGACTCCTGGTTCCAGACTCCTGGTTCCAAACCCCTGGTTCCAGACCCCCGGTTCCACACGCCTGGTTCCAGACTCCAGGTTCCAGACCCCTGGTTCCAGAACTCTTGTTCCAGACCTCTGGTTTGATACTCCTGGTTCCAGACGTCTGGTTCCAGACCTGTGGTTCCAGACCTCTGGTTCCAAGCCCCTGGTTCCGAACCCCTGGTTCCAGACTCCAGGTTCCAGACCTAAGGTTCCAGACCTCTGGTTCCAGACCTCTGGTTCCATACTCCTGGTTCCAGACTCCAGGTTCCAGACTCCTGGTTCCAGACCTCTTGGTCAAGACCTCTGGTTCCACGCTCCTGGTTCCAGCCCTCTGGTTCCAGAATCCTGGTTCCAGACCTCAGGTTCCAGACTCCTGGTTCCAGACTCCTTGTTCCAGATCTCTGGTTTCAGACTCCTGCTTCCAGACTCCTGGTTCCAGACCTCAGGTTCCAGACCCCTGGTTCCAGACTCCTGTTTCCAGACTCCTGGTTCCAGACCCCTGGTTACAGACCCCCGGTTCCAGACTCCAGGTTTTAGACTCCAGGTTCCAGTCCCCAGGTTCCAGACCTTTGGTTCCAGACCTCTGGTTCCAGGCCTCTTGTTCCGAACCCCTGGTTCCAGACCTCTGGTTCCAGACTCCAGGTTTGAGACTCCAGGTTCCAGACTCCTGGTTCCAGCCCTCAGGTTCCAGACCTCTGGTTACAGACTGCTGGTTCCAGACCTCTGGTTCCAGACCACAGGATCCAGACTCATAGTTCCAGACCTCTGGTTCCAGACTCCAGGTTTGAGACTCCAGGTTCCAGACTCCTGGTTCCAGCCCTCAGGTTCCAGACCTCTGGTTACAGACTCCTGGTTCCAGACCTCTGGTTCCAGATCACAGGATCCAGACTCATAGTTCCAGACTCCTGGTCACAGACCTCTGGTTCCAGACTCCAGGTTCCAGACTCCTGGTACCAGACCTCTGGTTCAGGACCACAGGATCCAGACTCATAGTTCCAGACCCCTGGTTCCAGACCTCTGGTTCCAGCCCTCTGGTTCAAAGCCCTCTGGTTCAAGACTCCTGGTTCCAGACTCCTGGTTCCAGACCTCTGGTTCCAGACTCCAGATTCCACACTCCAGGTTCCAGACTCCGGGTTCCAGCCCTCTGGTTCCAGACCTCTGGCTCCAGACCTCTGGTACCAGACCTCTGGTTCCAGGCCCCTGGTTCAGAACATCTGGTTCCAGACCCCAGGTTCCAGACATCTGGTTCCAGACCTCAGGTTCCAGACCCCTGGTTCCATACTCCTGGTTCAAGACTCCTGTTTCCAGACCTCTGGTTCCATACTCCTGGTTCCAGACCTCTGGTTCCACGCCTCAGGTTCCAGACTCCTGGTTCCAGACTCCTTGTTCCAGACCCCAGGGTCCAGACTCCTGGTTCTAGACTCCTGGTTCCAGACCTCTGGTTCCAGACTCGTGGTTCCAGACTCCTGGTTTCAGACTCCTGGTTCCAGACTCCTGGTTCCAGACTCCATGTTCCAGACCCCAGGTTCCAGACCCCAGGTTCCAGACCTCTGGTTCCAGACCTCTGATTTGATGCTCCATGTTCCAGACTCCTGGTTCAGGACTCCTGGTTCCAGATCTCTGGTTCCAGACCTGTGGTTCCAGACCTCTGGTTCCAGACTCCTGGTTCCAGTCCTCTGGTTTCAGACCCCTGGTTCAAGCCCTCTGGTTCCAGACTCCTGGTTTTAGACTCCAGGTTCCAAACCCCTGGTTCCAGACCTCTGGTTGAAGACCTCTGGTTCCAAGCCCCTGGTTCCGAGCCCCTGGTTCCAGACTCCAGGTTCCAGACCCAAGGTTCCAGACCTCTGGTTCCAGACCTCAGGTTCCAGACCTCTGGTTCCAGACCCCTGGTTCCATACTCCTGGTTCAAGACTCCTGTTTCCAGACCTCTGGTTCCATACTCCTGGTTCCAGACCTCTGGTTCCAGACTCCATGTTCCAGACCCCAGGTTCCAGACCTCTGGTTCAAGACGCCTGGTTCTAGACTCCAGGTTCCAGACCCCAGGTTCCAGACCTCTGGTTCAAGATGCCTGGTTTGATACTCCAGGTTCCAGACTCCTGGTTCAGGACTCCTGGTTCCAGACGTCTGGTTCCAGACCTGTGGTTCCAGACCTCTGGTTCCAGCCCTCTTGTTCCAGACTCCTGGTTCCAGACTGCTGGTTCCAGCCCTCTGGTTTCAGACCCCTGGTTTCAGACCCCTGGTTCAAGCCCTCTGGTTCCAGACCCCTGGTTCCAGACGTCTGGTTCCAGACCTGTGCTTCCAGACCTCTGGTTCCAAGCCCCTGGTTCCGAACCCCTGGTTCCAGACTCCAGGTTCCAGACCTAAGGTTCCAGACCTCTGGTTCCAGACCTCTGGTTCCATACTCCTGGTTCCAGACTCCAGGTTCCATACTCCTGGTTCCAGACCTCTTGGTCAAGACCTCTGGTTCCACGCTCCTGGTTCCAGCCCTCTGGTTCCAGAATCCTGGTTCCAGACCTCAGGTTCCAGACTCCTGGTTCCAGACTCCTTGTTCCAGATCTCTGGTTTCAGACTCCTGGTTCCAGACTCCTGGTTCCAGACCTCAGGTTCCAGACTCCTGGTTCCAGACCTCTGTTTCCAGACCTCTGGTTCCAGACTCCTGGTTCCAGACTCCTCGTTCCAGACCCCTGGTTCCAGACCTCTGGTTCCAGACTCCTGGTTCCAGACTCCTCGTTCCAGACCCCTGGTTCCAGACCCCGGGTTCCAGACTCCTGGTTCTAGACTCCAGGTTCAGGACCCCAGGTTCCAGACCTCTGGTTCCAGACCTCTGGTTCCAGACTCCTGGTTCCAGACCTCTGGTTCCAGACTCCATGTTCCAGACCCCAGGTTCCAGACCTCTTGTTCCAGACCTCTGATTTGATACTCCATGTTCCAGACTCCTGGTTCAGGACTCCTGGTTCCAGATCTCTGGTTCCAGACCTGTGGGTCCAGACCTCTGGTTCCAGCCCTCTGGTTCCAGACTCCTGGTTCCAGACTCCTGGTTCCAGTCCTCTGGTTTCAGACCCCTGGTTCAAGCCCTCTGGTTCCAGACCCCTTGTTCCAGATTCCTGGTTCCAGACTCCTGGTTCCAGACCCCTGGTTCCAGACCCCCGGTTCCAGACTCCTTTTTTAAGACTCCAGGTTCGAAACCCCTGGTTCCAGACCTCTGGTTGCAGACCTCTGGTTCCAAGCCCCTGGTTCCGAGCCTCTGGTTCCAGACTCCAGGTTCCAGACCCAAGGTTCCAGACCTCTGGTTCCAGACCTCAGGTTCCAGACCTCTGGTTCCAGACCCCTGGTTCCATACTCCTGGTTCAAGACTCCTGTTTCCAGACCTCTGTTTCCATACTCCTGGTTCCAGACCTCTGGTTCCAGACTCCATGTTCCAGACCCCAGGTTCCAGACCTCTGGTTCAAGACGCCTGGTTCCAGACTCCAGGTTCCAGACCCCTGGTTCCAGAACTCTTGTTCCAGACCTCTGGTTTGATACTCCTGGTTCCAGACTCCTGGTTCAGGACTCCTGGTTCCAGACGTCTGGCTCCAGACCTCTGGTTCCAGACCTCTGGTTCCAGCCGTCTTGTTCCAGACTCCTGGTTCCAGACTCCTGGTTCCAGCCCTCTGGTTTTAGACCCCTGGTTTCAGACCCCTGGTTCAAGCCCTCTGGTTCCAGACCCCTGGTTCCAGACTCCTGGTTCCAGACTCCTGGTTCCAGACCCCTGGTTCCAGACCCCCGGTTCCAGACCCCTGGTTCCAGACTCCTGTTTCCAGACTCCTGGTTCCAGACCCCTGGTTACAGACCCCCGGTTCCAGACTCCAGGTTTTAGACTCCAGGTTCCAGTCCCCAGGTTCCAGACCTTTGGTTCCAGACCTCTGGTTCCAGGCCTCTGGTTCCGAACCCCTGGTTCCAGACCTCTGGTTCCAGACCTCTGGTTCCAAGCCCCTGGTTCCGAACCCCTGGTTCCAGACTCCAGGTTCCAGACCTCTGGTTCCAGACCTCTGGTTCCATAGTCCTGGTTCCAGACTCCAGGTTCCATACTCCTGGTTCCAGACCTCTTGGTCAAGGCCTCTGGTTCCACGCTCCTGGTTCCAGCCCTCTGGTTCCAGCCCTCTGGATCCAGACTCCTGGTTCCAGACCTCTGGTTCCAGAGTCCTGGTTCCAGACTCCTTGTTCCAGATCTCTGGTTTCAGACTCCTGGTTCCAGACTCCTGGTTCCAGACCTCTGGTTCAAGACGCCTGGTTCCAGACTCCAGGTTCCAGACCCCAGGTTCCAGACCTCTGGTTCAAGATGCCTGGTTTGATACTCCAGGTTCCAGACTCCTGGTTCAGGACTCCTGGTTCCAGACGTCTGGTTCCAGACCTGTGGTTCCAGACCTCTGGTTCCAGCCCTCTTGTTCCAGACTCCTGGTTCCAGACTGCTGGTTCCAGCCCTCTGGTTTCAGACCCCTGGTTTCAGACCCCTGGTTCAAGCCCTCTGGTTCCAGACCCCTGGTTCCAGACTCCTGGTTCCAGACCTCTGGTTCCAGACCCCTGGTTCCAGACCCCTGGTTCCAGACCCCTGGTTCCAGACTCCTGGTTCCAGACTCCTGGTTCCAAACCCCTGGTTCCAGACCCCCGGTTCCACACGCCTGGTTCCAGACTCCAGGTTCCAGACCCCTGGTTCCAGAACTCTTGTTCCAGACCTCTGGTTTGATACTCCTGGTTCCAGACGTCTGGTTCCAGACCTGTGGTTCCAGACCTCTGGTTCCAAGCCCCTGGTTCCGAACCCCTGGTTCCAGACTCCAGGTTCCAGACCTAAGGTTCCAGACCTCTGGTTCCAGACCTCTGGTTCCATACTCCTGGTTCCAGACTCCAGGTTCCAGACTCCTGGTTCCAGACCTCTTGGTCAAGACCTCTGGTTCCACGCTCCTGGTTCCAGCCCTCTGGTTCCAGAATCCTGGTTCCAGACCTCAGGTTCCAGACTCCTGGTTCCAGACTCCTTGTTCCAGATCTCTGGTTTCAGACTCCTGCTTCCAGACTCCTGGTTCCAGACCTCAGGTTCCAGACCCCTGGTTCCAGACTCCTGTTTCCAGACTCCTGGTTCCAGACCCCTGGTTACAGACCCCCGGTTCCAGACTCCAGGTTTTAGACTCCAGGTTCCAGTCCCCAGGTTCCAGACCTTTGGTTCCAGACCTCTGGTTCCAGGCCTCTTGTTCCGAACCCCTGGTTCCAGACCTCTGGTTCCAGACTCCAGGTTTGAGACTCCAGGTTCCAGACTCCTGGTTCCAGCCCTCAGGTTCCAGACCTCTGGTTACAGACTGCTGGTTCCAGACCTCTGGTTCCAGACCACAGGATCCAGACTCATAGTTCCAGACCTCTGGTTCCAGACTCCAGGTTTGAGACTCCAGGTTCCAGACTCCTGGTTCCAGCCCTCAGGTTCCAGACCTCTGGTTACAGACTCCTGGTTCCAGACCTCTGGTTCCAGATCACAGGATCCAGACTCATAGTTCCAGACTCCTGGTCACAGACCTCTGGTTCCAGACTCCAGGTTCCAGACTCCTGGTACCAGACCTCTGGTTCAGGACCACAGGATCCAGACTCATAGTTCCAGACCCCTGGTTCCAGACCTCTGGTTCCAGCCCTCTGGTTCAAAGCCCTCTGGTTCAAGACTCCTGGTTCCAGACTCCTGGTTCCAGACCTCTGGTTCCAGACTCCAGATTCCACACTCCAGGTTCCAGACTCCGGGTTCCAGCCCTCTGGTTCCAGACCTCTGGCTCCAGACCTCTGGTACCAGACCTCTGGTTCCAGGCCCCTGGTTCAGAACATCTGGTTCCAGACCCCAGGTTCCAGACATCTGGTTCCAGACCTCAGGTTCCAGACCCCTGGTTACATACTCCTGGTTCAAGACTCCTGTTTCCAGACCTCTGGTTCCATACTCCTGGTTCCAGACCTCTGGTTCCACGCCTCAGGTTCCAGACTCCTGGTTCCAGACTCCTTGTTCCAGACCCCAGGGTCCAGACTCCTGGTTCTAGACTCCTGGTTCCAGACCTCTGGTTCCAGACTCGTGGTTCCAGACTCCTGGTTTCAGACTCCTGGTTCCAGACTCCTGGTTCCAGACTCCATGTTCCAGACCCCAGGTTCCAGACCCCAGGTTCCAGACCTCTGGTTCCAGACCTCTGATTTGATGCTCCATGTTCCAGACTCCTGGTTCAGGACTCCTGGTTCCAGATCTCTGGTTCCAGACCTGTGGTTCCAGACCTCTGGTTCCAGACTCCTGGTTCCAGTCCTCTGGTTTCAGACCCCTGGTTCAAGCCCTCTGGTTCCAGACTCCTGGTTTTAGACTCCAGGTTCCAAACCCCTGGTTCCAGACCTCTGGTTGAAGACCTCTGGTTCCAAGCCCCTGGTTCCGAGCCCCTGGTTCCAGACTCCAGGTTCCAGACCCAAGGTTCCAGACCTCTGGTTCCAGACCTCAGGTTCCAGACCTCTGGTTCCAGACCCCTGGTTCCATACTCCTGGTTCAAGACTCCTGTTTCCAGACCTCTGGTTCCATACTCCTGGTTCCAGACCTCTGGTTCCAGACTCCATGTTCCAGACCCCAGGTTCCAGACCTCTGGTTCAAGACGCCTGGTTCTAGACTCCAGGTTCCAGACCCCAGGTTCCAGACCTCTGGTTCAAGATGCCTGGTTTGATACTCCAGGTTCCAGACTCCTGGTTCAGGACTCCTGGTTCCAGACGTCTGGTTCCAGACCTGTGGTTCCAGACCTCTGGTTCCAGCCCTCTTGTTCCAGACTCCTGGTTCCAGACTGCTGGTTCCAGCCCTCTGGTTTCAGACCCCTGGTTTCAGACCCCTGGTTCAAGCCCTCTGGTTCCAGACCCCTGGTTCCAGACGTCTGGTTCCAGACCTGTGCTTCCAGACCTCTGGTTCCAAGCCCCTGGTTCCGAACCCCTGGTTCCAGACTCCAGGTTCCAGACCTAAGGTTCCAGACCTCTGGTTCCAGACCTCTGGTTCCATACTCCTGGTTCCAGACTCCAGGTTCCATACTCCTGGTTCCAGACCTCTTGGTCAAGACCTCTGGTTCCACGCTCCTGGTTCCAGCCCTCTGGTTCCAGAATCCTGGTTCCAGACCTCAGGTTCCAGACTCCTGGTTCCAGACTCCTTGTTCCAGATCTCTGGTTTCAGACTCCTGGTTCCAGACTCCTGGTTCCAGACCTCAGGTTCCAGACTCCTGGTTCCAGACCTCTGTTTCCAGACCTCTGGTTCCAGACTCCTGGTTCCAGACTCCTCGTTCCAGACCCCTGGTTCCAGACCTCTGGTTCCAGACTCCTGGTTCCAGACTCCTCGTTCCAGACCCCTGGTTCCAGACCCCGGGTTCCAGACTCCTGGTTCTAGACTCCAGGTTCAGGACCCCAGGTTCCAGACCTCTGGTTCCAGACCTCTGGTTCCAGACTCCTGGTTCCAGACCTCTGGTTCCAGACTCCATGTTCCAGACCCCAGGTTCCAGACCTCTTGTTCCAGACCTCTGATTTGATACTCCATGTTCCAGACTCCTGGTTCAGGACTCCTGGTTCCAGATCTCTGGTTCCAGACCTGTGGGTCCAGACCTCTGGTTCCAGCCCTCTGGTTCCAGACTCCTGGTTCCAGACTCCTGGTTCCAGTCCTCTGGTTTCAGACCCCTGGTTCAAGCCCTCTGGTTCCAGACCCCTTGTTCCAGATTCCTGGTTCCAGACTCCTGGTTCCAGACCCCTGGTTCCAGACCCCCGGTTCCAGACTCCTTTTTTAAGACTCCAGGTTCGAAACCCCTGGTTCCAGACCTCTGGTTGCAGACCTCTGGTTCCAAGCCCCTGGTTCCGAGCCTCTGGTTCCAGACTCCAGGTTCCAGACCCAAGGTTCCAGACCTCTGGTTCCAGACCTCAGGTTCCAGACCTCTGGTTCCAGACCCCTGGTTCCATACTCCTGGTTCAAGACTCCTGTTTCCAGACCTCTGTTTCCATACTCCTGGTTCCAGACCTCTGGTTCCAGACTCCATGTTCCAGACCCCAGGTTCCAGACCTCTGGTTCAAGACGCCTGGTTCCAGACTCCAGGTTCCAGACCCCTGGTTCCAGAACTCTTGTTCCAGACCTCTGGTTTGATACTCCTGGTTCCAGACTCCTGGTTCAGGACTCCTGGTTCCAGACGTCTGGCTCCAGACCTCTGGTTCCAGACCTCTGGTTCCAGCCGTCTTGTTCCAGACTCCTGGTTCCAGACTCCTGGTTCCAGCCCTCTGGTTTTAGACCCCTGGTTTCAGACCCCTGGTTCAAGCCCTCTGGTTCCAGACCCCTGGTTCCAGACTCCTGGTTCCAGACTCCTGGTTCCAGACCCCTGGTTCCAGACCCCCGGTTCCAGACCCCTGGTTCCAGACTCCTGTTTCCAGACTCCTGGTTCCAGACCCCTGGTTACAGACCCCCGGTTCCAGACTCCAGGTTTTAGACTCCAGGTTCCAGTCCCCAGGTTCCAGACCTTTGGTTCCAGACCTCTGGTTCCAGGCCTCTGGTTCCGAACCCCTGGTTCCAGACCTCTGGTTCCAGACCTCTGGTTCCAAGCCCCTGGTTCCGAACCCCTGGTTCCAGACTCCAGGTTCCAGACCTCTGGTTCCAGACCTCTGGTTCCATAGTCCTGGTTCCAGACTCCTGGTTCCAGACCTCTTGGTCAAGGCCTCTGGTTCCACGCTCCTGGTTCCAGCCCTCTGGTTCCAGCCCTCTGGATCCAGACTCCTGGTTCCAGACCTCTGGTTCCAGAGTCCTGGTTCCAGACTCCTTGTTCCAGATCTCTGGTTTCAGACTCCTGGTTCCAGACCTCTGGTTCCAGACCTCTGGTTCCAGACTCCATGTTCCAGACCCCAGGTTCCAGACCTCTGGTTCAAGACGCCTGGTTCCAGACTCCAGGTTCCAGACCCCAGGTTCCAGACCTCTGGTTCAAGATGCCTGGTTTGATACTCCAGGTTCCAGACTCCTGGTTCAGGACTCCTGGTTCCAGACGTCTGGTTCCAGACCTGTGGTTCCAGACCTCTGGTTCCAGCCCTCTTGTTCCAGACTCCTGGTTCCAGACTGCTGGTTCCAGCCCTCTGGTTTCAGACCCCTGGTTTCAGACCCCTGGTTCAAGCCCTCTGGTTCCAGACCCCTGGTTCCAGACTCCTGGTTCCAGACCTCTGGTTCCAGACCCCTGGTTCCAGACCCCTGGTTCCAGACTCCTGGTTCCAGACTCCTGGTTCCAGACTGCTGGTTCCAGCCCTCTGGTTTCAGACCTCTGGTTTCAGACCCCTGGTTCAAGCCCTCTGGTTCCAGACCCCTGGTTCCAGACTCCTGGTTCCAGACCTCTGGTTCCAGACCCCTGGTTCCAGACCCCTGGTTCCAGACTCCTGGTTCCAGACTCCTGGTTCCAAACCCCTGGTTCCAAACCCCTGGTTCCAGACCCCCGGTTCCAGACGCCTGGTTCCAGACTCCAGGTTCCAGACCCCTGGTTCCAGAACTCTTGTTCCAGACCTCTGGTTTGATACTCCTTGTTCCAGACGTCTGGTTCCAGACCTGTGGTTCCAGACCTCTGGTTCCAAGCCCCTGGTTCCGAACCCCTGGTTCCAGACTCCAGGTTCCAGACCTAAGGTTCCAGACCTCTGGTTCCAGACCTCTGGTTCCATACTCCTGGTTCCAGACTCCAGGTTCCAGACCACTGGTTCCAGACCTCTTGGTCAAGACCTCTGGTTCCACGCTCCTGGATCCAGCCCTCTGGTTCCAGAATCCTGGTTCCAGACCTCAGGTTCCAGACTCCTGGTTCCAGACTCCTTGTTCCAGATCTCTGGTTTCAGACTCCTGGTTCCAGACTCCTGGTTCCAGACCTCAGGTTCCAGACTCCTGGTTCCAGACCTCTGTTTCCAGACCTCTGGTTCCAGACTCCTGGTTCCAGACTCCTCGTTCCAGACCCCTGGTTCCAGACCTCTGGTTCCAGACTCCTGGTTCTAGACTCCAGGTTCAGGACCCCAGGTTCCAGACCTCTGGTTCCAGACCTCTGGTTCCAGACTCCTGGTTCCAGACCTCTGGTTCCAGACTCCATGTTCCAGACCCCAGGTTCCAGACCCCAGGTTCCAGACCTCTTGTTCCAGACCTCTGATTTGATACTCCATGTTCCAGACTCCTGGTTCAGGACTCCTGGTTCCAGATCTCTGGTTCCAGACCTGTGGTTCCAGACCTCTGGTTCCAGCCCTCTGGTTCCAGACTCCTGGTTCCAGACTCCTGGTTCCAGTCCTCTGGTTTCAGACCCCTGGTTCAAGCCCTCTGGTTCCAGACCCCTTGTTCCAGATTCCTGGTTCCAGACTCCTGGTTCCAGACCCCTGGTTCCAGACCCCCGGTTCCAGACTCCTTTTTTAAGACTCCAGGTTCCAAACCCCTGGTTCCAGACCTCTGGTTGCAGACCTCTGGTTCCAAGCCCCTGGTTCCGAGCCTCTGGTTCCAGACTCCAGGTTCCAGACCCAAGGTTCCAGACCTCTGGTTCCAGACCTCTGGTTCCAGACTCCTGGTTCCAGACCTCTGGTTCCAGACTCCATGTTCCAGACCCCAGGTTCCAGACCCCAGGTTCCAGACCTCTTGTTCCAGACCTCTGATTTGATACTCCATGTTCCAGACTCCTGGTTCAGGACTCCTGGTTCCAGATCTCATGTTCCAGACCTGTGGTTCCAGACCTCTGGTTCCAGCCCTCTGGTTCCAGACTCCTGGTTCCAGACTCCTGGTTCCAGTCCTCTGGTTTCAGACCCCTGGTTCAAGCCCTCTGGTTCCAGACCCCTTGTTCCAGATTCCTGGTTCCAGACTCCTGGTTCCAGACCCCTGGTTCCAGACCCCCGGTTCCAGACTCCTTTTTTAAGACTCCAGGTTCCAAACCCCTGGTTCCAGACCTCTGGTTGCAGAACTCTGGTTCCAAGCCCCTGGTTCCGAGCCTCTGGTTCCAGACTCCAGGTTCCAGACCCAAGGTTCCAGACCTCTGGTTCCAGACCTCAGGTTCCAGACCTCTGGTTCCAGACCCCTGGTTCCATACTCCTGGTTCAAGACTCCTGTTTCCAGACCTCTGGTTCCATACTCCTGGTTCCAGACCTCTGGTTCCAGACTCCATGTTCCAGACCCCAGGTTCCAGACCTCTGGTTCAAGACGCCTGGTTCCAGACTCCAGGTTCCAGACCCCTGGTTCCAGAACTCTTGTTCCAGACCTCTGGTTTGATACTCCTGGTTCCAGACTCCTGGTTCAGGACTCCTGGTTCCAGACTCCTGGTTCCAGCCCTCTGGTTTCAGACCCCTGGTTTCAGACCCCTGGTTCAAGCCCTCTGGTTCCAGACCCCTGGTTCCAGACTCCTGGTTCCAGACTCCTGGTTCCAGACCTCAGGTTCCAGACTCCTGGTTCCAGACTCCTTGTTCCAGATCTCTGGTTTCAGACTCCTGGTTCCAGACTCCTGGTTCCAGACCTCAGGTTCCAGACTCCTGGTTCCAGACCTCTGTTTCCAGACCTCTGGTTCCAGACTCCTGGTTCCAGACTCCTCGTTCCAGACCCCTGGTTCCAGACCTCTGGTTCCAGACTCCTGGTTCCAGACTCCTCGTTCCAGACCCCTGGTTCCAGACCCCGGGTTCCAGACTCCTGGTTCTAGACTCCAGGTTCAGGACCCCAGGTTCCAGACCTCTGGTTCCAGACCTCTGGTTCCAGACTCCTGGTTCCAGACCTCTGGTTCCAGACTCCATGTTCCAGACCCCAGGTTCCAGACCTCTTGTTCCAGACCTCTGATTTGATACTCCATGTTCCAGACTCCTGGTTCAGGACTCCTGGTTCCAGATCTCTGGTTCCAGACCTGTGGGTCCAGACCTCTGGTTCCAGCCCTCTGGTTCCAGACTCCTGGTTCCAGACTCCTGGTTCCAGTCCTCTGGTTTCAGACCCCTGGTTCAAGCCCTCTGGTTCCAGACCCCTTGTTCCAGATTCCTGGTTCCAGACTCCTGGTTCCAGACCCCTGGTTCCAGACCCCCGGTTCCAGACTCCTTTTTTAAGACTCCAGGTTCCAAACCCCTGGTTCCAGACCTCTGGTTGCAGACCTCTGGTTCCAAGCCCCTGGTTCCGAGCCTCTGGTTCCAGACTCCAGGTTCCAGACCCAAGGTTCCAGACCTCTGGTTCCAGACCTCAGGTTCCAGACCTCTGGTTCCAGACCCCTGGTTCCATACTCCTGGTTCAAGACTCCTGTTTCCAGACCTCTGGTTCCATACTCCTGGTTCCAGACCTCTGGTTCCAGACTCCATGTTCCAGACCCCAGGTTCCAGACCTCTGGTTCAAGACGCCTGGTTCCAGACTCCAGGTTCCAGACCCCTGGTTCCAGAACTCTTGTTCCAGACCTCTGGTTTGATACTCCTTGTTCCAGACGTCTGGTTCCAGACCTGTGGTTCCAGACCTCTGGTTTCAGACCCCTGGTTTCAGACCCCTGGTTCAAGCCCTCTGGTTCCAGACCCCTGGTTCCAGACCCCTGGTTCCAGCCCTCTGGTTTCAGACCCCTGGTTTCAGACCCCTGGTTCAAGCCCTCTGGTTCCAGACCCCTGGTTCCAGACTCCTGGTTCCAGACCTCTGGTTCCAGACCCCTGGTTCCAGACCCCTGGTTCCAGACTCCTGGTTCCAGACTCCTGGTTCCAAACCCCTGGTTCCAAACCCCTGGTTCCAGACCCCCGGTTCCAGACGCCTGGTTCCAGACTCCAGGTTCCAGACCCCTGGTTCCAGAACTCTTGTTCCAGACCTCTGGTTTGATACTCCTTGTTCCAGACGTCTGGTTCCAGACCTGTGGTTCCAGACCTCTGGTTCCAAGCCCCTGGTTCCGAACCCCTGGTTCCAGACTCCAGGTTCCAGACCTAAGGTTCCAGACCTCTGGTTCCAGACCTCTGGTTCCATACTCCTGGTTCCAGACTCCAGGTTCCAGACCACTGGTTCCAGACCTCTTGGTCAAGACCTCTGGTTCCACGCTCCTGGATCCAGCCCTCTGGTTCCAGAATCCTGGTTCCAGACCTCAGGTTCCAGACTCCTGGTTCCGGACTCCTTGTTCCAGATCTCTGGTTTCAGACTCCTGGTTCCAGACTCCTGGTTCCAGACCTCAGGTTCCAGACTCCTGGTTCCAGACCTCTGTTTCCAGACCTCTGGTTCCAGACTCCTGGTTCCAGACTCCTCGTTCCAGACCCCTGGTTCCAGACCTCTGGTTCCAGACTCCTGGTTCTAGACTCCAGGTTCAGGACCCCAGGTTCCAGACCTCTGGTTCCAGACCTCTGGTTCCAGACTCCTGGTTCCAGACCTCTGGTTCCAGACTCCATGTTCCAGACCCCAGGTTCCAGACCTCTTGTTCCAGACCTCTGATTTGATACTCCATGTTCCAGACTCCTGGTTCAGGACTCCTGGTTCCAGATCTCTGGTTCCAGACCTGTGGTTCCAGACCTCTGGTTCCAGCCCTCTGGTTCCAGACTCCTGGTTCCAGACTCCTGGTTCCAGTCCTCTGGTTTCAGACCCCTGGTTCAAGCCCTCTGGTTCCAGACCCCTTGTTCCAGATTCCTGGTTCCAGACTCCTGGTTCCAGACCCCTGGTTCCAGACCCCCGGTTCCAGACTCCTTTTTTAAGACTCCAGGTTCCAAACCCCTGGTTCCAGACCTCTGGTTGCAGACCTCTGGTTCCAAGCCCCTGGTTCCGAGCCTCTGGTTCCAGACTCCAGGTTCCAGACCCAAGGTTCCAGACCTCTGGTTCCAGACCTCTGGTTCCAGACTCCTGGTTCCAGACCTCTGGTTCCAGACTCCATGTTCCAGACCCCAGGTTCCAGACCCCAGGTTCCAGACCTCTTGTTCCAGACCTCTGATTTGATACTCCATGTTCCAGACTCCTGGTTCAGGACTCCTGGTTCCAGATCTCATGTTCCAGACCTGTGGTTCCAGACCTCTGGTTCCAGCCCTCTGGTTCCAGACTCCTGGTTCCAGACTCCTGGTTCCAGTCCTCTGGTTTCAGACCCCTGGTTCCAGACCTCTGGTTCCAGACCCCTTGTTCCAGATTCCTGGTTCCAGACTCCTGGTTCCAGACCCCTGGTTCCAGACCCCCGGTTCCAGACTCCTTTTTTAAGACTCCAGGTTCCAAACCCCTGGTTCCAGACCTCTGGTTGCAGACCTCTGGTTCCAAGCCCCTGGTTCCGAGCCTCTGGTTCCAGACTCCAGGTTCCAGACCCAAGGTTCCAGACCTCTGGTTCCAGACCTCAGGTTCCAGACCTCTGGTTCCAGACCCCTGGTTCCATACTCCTGGTTCAAGACTCCTGTTTCCAGACCTCTGGTTCCATACTCCTGGTTCCAGACCTCTGGTTCCAGACTCCATGTTCCAGACCCCAGGTTCCAGACCTCTGGTTCAAGACGCCTGGTTCCAGACTCCAGGTTCCAGACCCCTGGTTCCAGAACTCTTGTTCCAGACCTCTGGTTTGATACTCCTGGTTCCAGACTCCTGGTTCAGGACTCCTGGTTCCAGACTCCTGGTTCCAGCCCTCTGGTTTCAGACCCCTGGTTTCAGACCCCTGGTTCAAGCCCTCTGGTTCCAGACCCCTGGTTCCAGACTCCTGGTTCCAGACTCCTGGTTCCAGACCCCTGGTTCCAGACCCCTGGTTCCAGACCCCTGGTTCCAGACTCCTGGTTCCAGACCCCTGGTTACAGACCCCCGGTTCCAGACTCCAGGTTTTAGACTCCAGGTTCCAGTCCCCAGGTTCCAGACCTTTGGTTCCAGACCTCTGGTTCCAGACCTCTGGTTCCGAACCCCTGGTTCCAGACCTCTGGTTCCAGACCTCTGGTTCCAAGCCCCTGGTTCCGAACCCCTGGTTCCAGACTCCAGGTTCCAGACCTAAGGTTCCAGACCTCTGGTTCCATAGTCCTGGTTCCAGACTCCAGGTTCCAGACTCCTCGTTCCAGACCTCTTGGTCAAGGCCTCTGGTTCCACGCTCCTGGTTCCAGCCCTCTGGTTCCAGCCCTCTGGATCCAGACTCCTGGTTCCAGACCTCTGGTTCCAGAGTCCTGGTTCCAGACTCCTTGTTCCAGATCTCTGGTTTCAGACTCCTGGTTCCAGACTCCTGGTTCCAGACCCCAGGGTCTAGACTCCTGGTTCCAGACTCCTGGTTCCAGACCTCTGGTTCCAGACCTCTGGTTCCAGACTCCATGTTCCAGACCCCAGGTTACAGACCTCTGGTTCAAGACGCCTGGCTCCAGACTCCAGGTTCCAGACCCCAGGTTCCAGACCTCTGGTTCAAGATGCCTGGTTTGATACTCCAGGTTCCAGACTCCTGGTTCAGGACTCCTGGTTCCAGACGTCTGGTTCCAGACCTGTGGTTCCAGACCTCTGGTTCCAGCCCTCTTGTTCCAGACTCCTGGTTCCAGACTGCTGGTTCCAGCCCTCTGGTTTCAGACCCCTGGTTTCAGACCCCTGGTTCAAGCCCTCTGGTTCCAGACCCCTGGTTCCAGACTCCTGGTTCCAGACCTCTGGTTCCAGACCCCTGGTTCCAGACCCCTGGTTCCAGACTCCTGGTTCCAGACTCCTGGTTCCAAACCCCTGGTTACAGACCCCCGGTTCCAGACGCCTGGTTCCAGACTCCAGGTTCCAGACCCCTGGTTCCAGAACTCTTGTTCCAGACCTCTGGTTTGATACTCCTGGTTCCAGACGTCTGGTTCCAGACCTGTGGTTCCAGACCTCTGGTTCCAAGCCCCTGGTTCCGAACCCCTGGTTCCAGACTCCAGGTTCCAGACCTAAGGTTCCAGACCTCTGGTTCCAGACCTCTGGTTCCATACTCCTGGTTCCAGACTCCAGGTTCCAGACTCCTGGTTCCAGACCTCTTGGTCAAGACCTCTGGTTCCACGCTCCTGGTTCCAGCCCTCTGGTTCCAGAATCCTGGTTCCAGACCTCAGGTTCCAGACTCCTGGTTCCAGACTCCTTGTTCCAGATCTCTGGTTTCAGACTCCTGGTTCCAGACTCCTGGTTCCAGACCTCAGGTTCCAGACTCCTGGTTCGAGACCTCTGTTTCCAGACCTCTGGTTCCAGACTCCTGGTTCCAGACTCCTCGTTCCAGACCCCTGGTTCCAGACCTCTGGTTCCAGACTCCTGGTTCCAGACTCCTCGTTCCAGACCCCTGGTTCCAGACCCCGGGTTCCAGACTCCTGGTTCTAGACTCCAGGTTCAGGACCCCAGGTTCCAGACCTCTGGTTCCAGACCTCTGGTTCCAGACTCCTGGTTCCAGACCTCTGGTTCCAGACGCCATGTTCCAGACCCCAGGTTCCAGACCCCAGGTTCCAGACCTCTTGTTCCAGACCTCTGATTTGATACTCCACGTTCCAGACTCCTGGTTCAGGACTCCTGGTTCCAGATCTCTGGTTCCAGACCTGTGGTTCCAGACCTCTGGTTCCAGCCCTCTGGTTCCAGACTCCTGGTTCCAGACTCCTGGTTCCAGTCCTCTGGTTTCAGACCCCTGGTTCAAGCCCTCTGGTTCCAGACCCCTTGTTCCAGACTCCTGGTTCCAGACCCCTGGTTCCAGACCCCCGGTTCCAGACTCCTTTTTTAAGACTCCAGGTTCCAAACCCCTGGTTCCAGACCTCTGGTTGCAGACCTCTGGTTCCATGCCCCTGGTTCCGAGCCTCTGGTTCCAGACTCCAGGTTCCAGACCCAAGGTTCCAGACCTCTGGTTCCAGACCTCTGGTTCCAGACTCCTGGTTCCAGACCTCTGGTTCCAGACTCCATGTTCCAGACCCCAGGTTCCAGACCCCAGGTTCCAGACCTCTTGTTCCAGACCTCTGATTTGATACTCCATGTTCCAGACTCCTGGTTCAGGACTCCTGGTTCCAGATCTCATGTTCCAGACCTGTGGTTCCAGACCTCTGGTTCCAGCCCTCTGGTTCCAGACTCCTGGTTCCAGACTCCTGGTTCCAGTCCTCTGGTTTCAGACCTCTGGTTCCAGACCTCAGGTTCCAGACCTCTGGTTCCAGACCCCTGGTTCCATACTCCTGGTTCCAGACCCCTGGTTCCAGACCCCTGGTTCCAGACCCCTGGTTCCAGACTCCTGGTTCCAGACTCCTTGTTCCAAACCCCTGGTTCCAGACCCCCGGTTCCAGACGCCTGGTTCCAGACTCCAGGTTCCAGACCCCTGGTTCCAGACCTCTGGTTGCAGACCTCTGGTTTGATACTCCTGGTTCCAGACGTCTGGTTCCAGACCTGTGGTTCCAGACCTCTGGTTCCAAGCCCCTGGTTCCGAACCCCTGGTTCCAGACTCCAGGTTCCAGACCTAAGGTTCCAGACCTCTGGTTCCAGACCTCTGGTTCCATACTCCTGGTTCCAGACTCCAGGTTCCAGACTCCTGGTTCCAGACCTCTTGGTCAAGACCTCTGGTTCCACGCTCCTGGTTCCAGAATCCTGGTTCCAGACCTCAGGTTCCAGACTCCTGGTTCCAGACTCCTTGTTCCAGATCTCTGGTTTCAGACTCCTGGTTCCAGACTCCTGGTTCCAGAGCTCAGGTTCCAGACTCCTGGTTCCAGACCTCTGTTTCCAGACCTCTGGTTCCAGACTCCTGGTTCCAGACTCCTCGTTACAGACCCCTGGTTCCAGACCTCTGGTTCCAGACTCCTGGTTCCAGACTCCTCGTTCCAGACCCCTGGTTCCAGACCCCGGGTTCCAGACTCCTGGTTCTAGACTCCAGGTTCAGGACCCCAGGTTCCAGACCTCTGGTTCCAGACCTCTGGTTCCAGACTCCTGGTTCCAGACCTCTGGTTCCAGACTCCATGTTCCAGACCCCAGGTTCCAGACCCCAGGTTCCAGACCTCTTGTTCCAGTCCTCTGATTTGATACTCCATGTTCCAGACTCCTGGTTCAGGACTCCTGGTTCCAGATCTCTGGTTCCAGACCTGTGGTTCCAGACCTCTGGTTCCAGCCCTCTGGTTCCAGACTCCTGGTTCCAGACTCCTGGTTCCAGTCCTCTGGTTTCAGACCCCTGGTTCAAGCCCTCTGGTTCCAGACCCCTTGTTCCAGATTCCTGGTTCCAGACTCCTGGTTCCAGACCCCTGGTTCCAGACCCCCGGTTCCAGACTCCTTTTTTAAGACTCCAGGTTCCAAACCCCTGGTTTCAGACCTCTGGTTGCAGACCTCTGGTTCCACGCTCCTGGTTCCAGACCTCTGGTTCCAGACTCCAGGATCCAGACTCCAGGTTCCAGACTCCTGGTTCCAGACCTCTGGTTCCAGACTCCTGGTTCCAGACCTCTGGCTCCAACCCTCTGGTTCCAGACCTCTGATTCCAGACCTCTGGTTCCAGACTCCAGGTTCAGACTCCAGGTTCCAGACTCCTGGTTCCAGACTCCTGGTTCCAGACTCCTGGTTCCAGACTGCTGGTTCCAGCCCTCTGTCTCCAGCCCTCTGGTTCCAGACCTCTGGTTCCAGACCTCTGGTTCCAGACCTCTGGTTCCAGACTCCTGGTTCCAGACTCCAGGTTCCAGACTCCTGGTTCCAGACCTCTGGTTCCAGACTCCAGGTTTGAGACTCCAGGTTCCAGACTCCTGGTTCCAGCCCTCAGGTTCCAGACCTCTGGTTACAGACTCCTGGTTCCAGACCTCTGGTTCCAGACCACAGGATCCAGACTCATAGTTCCAGACTCCTGGTTCCAGACTCCTGGTTCCAAACCCCTGGTTCCAGACCCCCGGTTCCAGACTCCTGGTTCCAGACTCCTGGTTCCAAACCCCTGGTTCCAGACCCCCGGTTCCAGACCTCTGGTTCCAGCTCTCTGGTTCAAAGCCCTCTGGTTCAAGACTCCTGGTTCCAGACTCCTGGTTCCAGACCTCTGGTTCCAGACTCCAGATTCCACACTCCAGGTTCCAGACTCCGGGTTCCAGCCCTCTGGTTCCAGACCTCTGGCTCCAGACCTCTGGTACCAGACCTCTGGTTCCAGGCCCCTGGTTCAGAACATCTGGTTCCAGACCCCAGGTTCCAGACATCTGGTTCCAGACCTAAGGTTCCAGACCCCTGGTTCCATACTCCTGGTTCAAGACTCCTGTTTCCAGACCTCTGGTTCCATACTCCTGGTTCCAGACCTCTGGTTCCACGACTCAGGTTCCAGACTCCTGGTTCCAGACTCCTTGTTCCAGACCCCAGGGTCCAGACTCCTGGTTCTAGACTCCTGGTTCCAGACCTCTGGTTCCAGACCTCTGGTTCCAGACTCGTGGTTCCAGACTCGTGGTTCCAGACTCCTGGTTTCAGATTCCTGGTTCCAGACTCCTGGTTCCAGACTCCATGTTCCAGACCCCAGGTTCCAGACCCCAGGTTCCAGACCTCTGGTTCCAGACCTCTGATTTGATGCTCCATGTTCCAGACTCCTGGTTCAGGACTCCTGGTTCCAGATCTCTGGTTCCAGACCTGTGGTTCCAGACCTCTGGTTCCAGACTCCTGGTTCCAGTCCTCTGGTTTCAGACCCCTGGTTCAAGCCCTCTGGTTCCAGACTCCTGGTTTTAGACTCCAGGTTCCAAACCCCTGGTTCCAGACCTCTGGTTGCAGACCTCTGGTTCCAAGCCCCTGGTTCCGAGCCCCTGGTTCCAGACTCCAGGTTCCAGACCCAAGGTTCCAGACCTCTGGTTCCAGACCTCAGGTTCCAGACCTCTGGTTCCAGACCCCTGGTTCCAGACCCCTGGTTACAGACCCCCGGTTCCAGACTCCAGGTTTTAGACTCCAGGTTCCAGTCCCCAGGTTCCAGACCTTTGGTTCCAGACCTCTGGTTCCAGGCCTCTGGTTCCGAACCCCTGGTTCCAGACCTCTGGTTCCAGACCTCTGGTTCCAAGCCCCTGGTTCCGAACCCCTGGTTCCAGACTCCAGGTTCCAGACCTAAGGTTCCAGACCTCTGGTTCCAGACCTCTGGTTCCATAGTCCTGGTTCCAGACTCCAGGTTCCAGACTCCTGGTTCCAGACCTCTTGGTCAAGGCCTCTGGTTCCACGCTCCTGGTTCCAGCCCTCTGGTTCCAGCCCTCTGGATCCAGACTCCTGGTTCCAGACCTCTGGTTCCAGAGTCCTGGTTCCAGACTCCTTGTTCCAGATCTCTGGTTTCAGACTCCTGGTTCCAGACCCCAGGGTCTAGACTCCTGGTTCCAGACTCCTGGTTCCAGACCTCTGGTTCCAGACCTCTGGTTCCAGACTCCATGTTCCAGACCCCAGGTTCCAGACCTCTGGTTCAAGACGCCTGGTTCCAGACTCCAGGTTCCAGACCCCAGGTTCCAGACCTCTGGTTCAAGATGCCTGGTTTGATACTCCAGGTTCCAGACTCCTGGTTCAGGACTCCTGGTTCCAGACGTCTGGTTCCAGACCTGTGGTTCCAGACCTCTGGTTCCAGCCCTCTTGTTCCAGACTCCTGGTTCCAGACTGCTGGTTCCAGCCCTCTGGTTTCAGACCCCTGGTTTCAGACCCCTGGTTCAAGCCCTCTGGTTCCAGACCCCTGGTTCCAGACTCCTGGTTCCAGACCTCTGGTTCCAGACCCCTGGTTCCAGACCCCTGGTTCCAGACCCCTGGTTCCAGACTCCTGGTTCCAGACTCCTGGTTCCAAACCCCTGGTTCCAGACCCCCGGTTCCACACGCCTGGTTCCAGACTCCAGGTTCCAGACCCCTGGTTCCAGAACTCTTGTTCCAGACCTCTGGTTTGATACTCCTGGTTCCAGACGTCTGGTTCCAGACCTGTGGTTCCAGACCTCTGGTTCCAAGCCCCTGGTTCCGAACCCCTGGTTCCAGACTCCAGGTTCCAGACCTAAGGTTCCAGACCTCTGGTTCCAGACCTCTGGTTCCATACTCCTGGTTCCAGACTCCAGGTTCCAGACTCCTGGTTCCAGACCTCTTGGTCAAGACCTCTGGTTCCACGCTCCTGGTTCCAGCCCTCTGGTTCCAGAATCCTGGTTCCAGACCTCAGGTTCCAGACTCCTGGTTCCAGACTCCTTGTTCCAGATCTCTGGTTTCAGACTCCTGCTTCCAGACTCCTGGTTCCAGACCTCAGGTTCCAGACCCCTGGTTCCAGACTCCTGTTTCCAGACTCCTGGTTCCAGACCCCTGGTTACAGACCCCCGGTTCCAGACTCCAGGTTTTAGACTCCAGGTTCCAGTCCCCAGGTTCCAGACCTTTGGTTCCAGACCTCTGGTTCCAGGCCTCTTGTTCCGAACCCCTGGTTCCAGACCTCTGGTTCCAGACTCCAGGTTTGAGACTCCAGGTTCCAGACTCCTGGTTCCAGCCCTCAGGTTCCAGACCTCTGGTTACAGACTGCTGGTTCCAGACCTCTGGTTCCAGACCACAGGATCCAGACTCATAGTTCCAGACCTCTGGTTCCAGACTCCAGGTTTGAGACTCCAGGTTCCAGACTCCTGGTTCCAGCCCTCAGGTTCCAGACCTCTGGTTACAGACTCCTGGTTCCAGACCTCTGGTTCCAGATCACAGGATCCAGACTCATAGTTCCAGACTCCTGGTCACAGACCTCTGGTTCCAGACTCCAGGTTCCAGACTCCTGGTACCAGACCTCTGGTTCAGGACCACAGGATCCAGACTCATAGTTCCAGACCCCTGGTTCCAGACCTCTGGTTCCAGCCCTCTGGTTCAAAGCCCTCTGGTTCAAGACTCCTGGTTCCAGACTCCTGGTTCCAGACCTCTGGTTCCAGACTCCAGATTCCACACTCCAGGTTCCAGACTCCGGGTTCCAGCCCTCTGGTTCCAGACCTCTGGCTCCAGACCTCTGGTACCAGACCTCTGGTTCCAGGCCCCTGGTTCAGAACATCTGGTTCCAGACCCCAGGTTCCAGACATCTGGTTCCAGACCTCAGGTTCCAGACCCCTGGTTCCATACTCCTGGTTCAAGACTCCTGTTTCCAGACCTCTGGTTCCATACTCCTGGTTCCAGACCTCTGGTTCCACGCCTCAGGTTCCAGACTCCTGGTTCCAGACTCCTTGTTCCAGACCCCAGGGTCCAGACTCCTGGTTCTAGACTCCTGGTTCCAGACCTCTGGTTCCAGACTCGTGGTTCCAGACTCCTGGTTTCAGACTCCTGGTTCCAGACTCCTGGTTCCAGACTCCATGTTCCAGACCCCAGGTTCCAGACCCCAGGTTCCAGACCTCTGGTTCCAGACCTCTGATTTGATGCTCCATGTTCCAGACTCCTGGTTCAGGACTCCTGGTTCCAGATCTCTGGTTCCAGACCTGTGGTTCCAGACCTCTGGTTCCAGACTCCTGGTTCCAGTCCTCTGGTTTCAGACCCCTGGTTCAAGCCCTCTGGTTCCAGACTCCTGGTTTTAGACTCCAGGTTCCAAACCCCTGGTTCCAGACCTCTGGTTGAGGACCTCTGGTTCCAAGCCCCTGGTTCCGAGCCCCTGGTTCCAGACTCCAGGTTCCAGACCCAAGGTTCCAGACCTCTGGTTCCAGACCTCAGGTTCCAGACCTCTGGTTCCAGACCCCTGGTTCCATACTCCTGGTTCAAGACTCCTGTTTCCAGACCTCTGGTTCCATACTCCTGGTTCCAGACCTCTGGTTCCAGACTCCATGTTCCAGACCCCAGGTTCCAGACCTCTGGTTCAAGACGCCTGGTTCTAGACTCCAGGTTCCAGACCCCAGGTTCCAGACCTCTGGTTCAAGATGCCTGGTTTGATACTCCAGGTTCCAGACTCCTGGTTCAGGACTCCTGGTTCCAGACGTCTGGTTCCAGACCTGTGGTTCCAGACCTCTGGTTCCAGCCCTCTTGTTCCAGACTCCTGGTTCCAGACTGCTGGTTCCAGCCCTCTGGTTTCAGACCCCTGGTTTCAGACCCCTGGTTCAAGCCCTCTGGTTCCAGACCCCTGGTTCCAGACGTCTGGTTCCAGACCTGTGCTTCCAGACCTCTGGTTCCAAGCCCCTGGTTCCGAACCCCTGGTTCCAGACTCCAGGTTCCAGACCTAAGGTTCCAGACCTCTGGTTCCAGACCTCTGGTTCCATACTCCTGGTTCCAGACTCCAGGTTCCATACTCCTGGTTCCAGACCTCTTGGTCAAGACCTCTGGTTCCACGCTCCTGGTTCCAGCCCTCTGGTTCCAGAATCCTGGTTCCAGACCTCAGGTTCCAGACTCCTGGTTCCAGACTCCTTGTTCCAGATCTCTGGTTTCAGACTCCTGGTTCCAGACTCCTGGTTCCAGACCTCAGGTTCCAGACTCCTGGTTCCAGACCTCTGTTTCCAGACCTCTGGTTCCAGACTCCTGGTTCCAGACTCCTCGTTCCAGACCCCTGGTTCCAGACCTCTGGTTCCAGACTCCTGGTTCCAGACTCCTCGTTCCAGACCCCTGGTTCCAGACCCCGGGTTCCAGACTCCTGGTTCTAGACTCCAGGTTCAGGACCCCAGGTTCCAGACCTCTGGTTCCAGACCTCTGGTTCCAGACTCCTGGTTCCAGACCTCTGGTTCCAGACTCCATGTTCCAGACCCCAGGTTCCAGACCTCTTGTTCCAGACCTCTGATTTGATACTCCATGTTCCAGACTCCTGGTTCAGGACTCCTGGTTCCAGATCTCTGGTTCCAGACCTGTGGGTCCAGACCTCTGGTTCCAGCCCTCTGGTTCCAGACTCCTGGTTCCAGACTCCTGGTTCCAGTCCTCTGGTTTCAGACCCCTGGTTCAAGCCCTCTGGTTCCAGACCCCTTGTTCCAGATTCCTGGTTCCAGACTCCTGGTTCCAGACCCCTGGTTCCAGACCCCCGGTTCCAGACTCCTTTTTTAAGACTCCAGGTTCCAAACCCCTGGTTCCAGACCTCTGGTTGCAGACCTCTGGTTCCAAGCCCCTGGTTCCGAGCCTCTGGTTCCAGACTCCAGGTTCCAGACCCAAGGTTCCAGACCTCTGGTTCCAGACCTCAGGTTCCAGACCTCTGGTTCCAGACCCCTGGTTCCATACTCCTGGTTCAAGACTCCTGTTTCCAGACCTCTGTGTCCATACTCCTGGTTCCAGACCTCTGGTTCCAGACTCCATGTTCCAGACCCCAGGTTCCAGACCTCTGGTTCAAGACGCCTGGTTCCAGACTCCAGGTTCCAGACCCCTGGTTCCAGAACTCTTGTTCCAGACCTCTGGTTTGATATTCCTGGTTCCAGACTCCTGGTTCAGGACTCCTGGTTCCAGACGTCTGGCTCCAGACCTCTGGTTCCAGACCTCTGGTTCCAGCCGTCTTGTTCCAGACTCCTGGTTCCAGACTCCTGGTTCCAGCCCTCTGGTTTTAGACCCCTGGTTTCAGACCCCTGGTTCAAGCCCTCTGGTTCCAGACCCCTGGTTCCAGACTCCTGGTTCCAGACTCCTGGTTCCAGACCCCTGGTTCCAGACCCCCGGTTCCAGACCCCTGGTTCCAGACTCCTGTTTCCAGACTCCTGGTTCCAGACCCCTGGTTACAGACCCCCGGTTCCAGACTCCAGGTTTTAGACTCCAGGTTCCAGTCCCCAGGTTCCAGACCTTTGGTTCCAGACCTCTGGTTCCAGGCCTCTGGTTCCGAACCCCTGGTTCCAGACCTCTGGTTCCAGACCTCTGGTTCCAAGCCCCTGGTTCCGAACCCCTGGTTCCAGACTCCAGGTTCCAGACCTCTGGTTCCAGACCTCTGGTTCCATAGTCCTGGTTCCAGACTCCAGGTTCCAGACTCCTGGTTCCAGACCTCTTGGTCAAGGCCTCTGGTTCCACGCTCCTGGTTCCAGCCCTCTGGTTCCAGCCCTCTGGATCCAGACTCCTGGTTCCAGACCTCTGGTTCCAGAGTCCTGGTTCCAGACTCCTTGTTCCAGATCTCTGGTTTCAGACTCCTGGTTCCAGACTCCTGGTTCCAGACCCCAGGGTCTAGACTCCTGGTTCCAGACTCCTGGTTCCAGACCTCTGGTTCCAGACCTCTGGTTCCAGACTCCATGTTCCAGACCCCAGGTTCCAGACCTCTGGTTCAAGACGCCTGGTTCCAGACTCCAGGTTCCAGACCCCAGGTTCCAGACCTCTGGTTCAAGATGCCTGGTTTGATACTCCAGGTTCCAGACTCCTGGTTCAGGACTCCTGGTTCCAGACGTCTGGTTCCAGACCTGTGGTTCCAGACCTCTGGTTCCAGCCCTCTTGTTCCAGACTCCTGGTTCCAGACTGCTGGTTCCAGCCCTCTGGTTTCAGACCCCTGGTTTCAGACCCCTGGTTCAAGCCCTCTGGTTCCAGACCCCTGGTTCCAGACTCCTGGTTCCAGACCTCTGGTTCCAGACCCCTGGTTCCAGACCCCTGGTTCCAGACTCCTGGTTCCAGACTCCTGGTCCCAGACTGCTGGTTCCAGCCCTCTGGTTTCAGACCTCTGGTTTCAGACCCCTGGTTCAAGCCCTCTGGTTCCAGACCCCTGGTTCCAGACTCCTGGTTCCAGACCTCTGGTTCCAGACCCCTGGTTCCAGACCCCTGGTTCCAGACTCCTGGTTCCAGACTCCTGGTTCCAAACCCCTGGTTCCAAACCCCTGGTTCCAGACCCCCGGTTCCAGACGCCTGGTTCCAGACTCCAGGTTCCAGACCCCTGGTTCCAGAACTCTTGTTCCAGACCTCTGGTTTGATACTCCTTGTTCCAGACGTCTGGTTCCAGACCTGTGGTTCCAGACCTCTGGTTCCAAGCCCCTGGTTCCGAACCCCTGGTTCCAGACTCCAGGTTCCAGACCTAAGGTTCCAGACCTCTGGTTCCAGACCTCTGGTTCCATACTCCTGGTTCCAGACTCCAGGTTCCAGACCACTGGTTCCAGACCTCTTGGTCAAGACCTCTGGTTCCACGCTCCTGGATCCAGCCCTCTGGTTCCAGAATCCTGGTTCCAGACCTCAGGTTCCAGACTCCTGGTTCCAGACTCCTTGTTCCAGATCTCTGGTTTCAGACTCCTGGTTCCAGACTCCTGGTTCCAGACCTCAGGTTCCAGACTCCTGGTTCCAGACCTCTGTTTCCAGACCTCTGGTTCCAGACTCCTGGTTCCAGACTCCTCGTTCCAGACCCCTGGTTCCAGACCTCTGGTTCCAGACTCCTGGTTCTAGACTCCAGGTTCAGGACCCCAGGTTCCAGACCTCTGGTTCCAGACCTCTGGTTCCAGACTCCTGGTTCCAGACCTCTGGTTCCAGACTCCATGTTCCAGACCCCAGGTTCCAGACCCCAGGTTCCAGACCTCTTGTTCCAGACCTCTGATTTGATACTCCATGTTCCAGACTCCTGGTTCAGGACTCCTGGTTCCAGATCTCTGGTTCCAGACCTGTGGTTCCAGACCTCTGGTTCCAGCCCTCTGGTTCCAGACTCCTGGTTCCAGACTCCTGGTTCCAGTCCTCTGGTTTCAGACCCCTGGTTCAAGCCCTCTGGTTCCAGACCCCTTGTTCCAGATTCCTGGTTCCAGACTCCTGGTTCCAGACCCCTGGTTCCAGACCCCCGGTTCCAGACTCCTTTTTTAAGACTCCAGGTTCCAAACCCCTGGTTCCAGACCTCTGGTTGCAGACCTCTGGTTCCAAGCCCCTGGTTCCGAGCCTCTGGTTCCAGACTCCAGGTTCCAGACCCAAGGTTCCAGACCTCTGGTTCCAGACCTCTGGTTCCAGACTCCTGGTTCCAGACCTCTGGTTCCAGACTCCATGTTCCAGACCCCAGGTTCCAGACCCCAGGTTCCAGACCTCTTGTTCCAGACCTCTGATTTGATACTCCATGTTCCAGACTCCTGGTTCAGGACTCCTGGTTCCAGATCTCATGTTCCAGACCTGTGGTTCCAGACCTCTGGTTCCAGCCCTCTGGTTCCAGACTCCTGGTTCCAGACTCCTGGTTCCAGTCCTCTGGTTTCAGACCCCTGGTTCAAGCCCTCTGGTTCCAGACCCCTTGTTCCAGATTCCTGGTTCCAGACTCCTGGTTCCAGACCCCTGGTTCCAGACCCCCGGTTCCAGACTCCTTTTTTAAGACTCCAGGTTCCAAACCCCTGGTTCCAGACCTCTGGTTGCAGAACTCTGGTTCCAAGCCCCTGGTTCCGAGCCTCTGGTTCCAGACTCCAGGTTCCAGACCCAAGGTTCCAGACCTCTGGTTCCAGACCTCAGGTTCCAGACCTCTGGTTCCAGACCCCTGGTTCCATACTCCTGGTTCAAGACTCCTGTTTCCAGACCTCTGGTTCCATACTCCTGGTTCCAGACCTCTGGTTCCAGACTCCATGTTCCAGACCCCAGGTTCCAGACCTCTGGTTCAAGACGCCTGGTTCCAGACTCCAGGTTCCAGACCCCTGGTTCCAGAACTCTTGTTCCAGACCTCTGGTTTGATACTCCTGGTTCCAGACTCCTGGTTCAGGACTCCTGGTTCCAGACTCCTGGTTCCAGCCCTCTGGTTTCAGACCCCTGGTTTCAGACCCCTGGTTCAAGCCCTCTGGTTCCAGACCCCTGGTTCCAGACTCCTGGTTCCAGACTCCTGGTTCCAGACCTCAGGTTCCAGACTCCTGGTTCCAGACTCCTTGTTCCAGATCTCTGGTTTCAGACTCCTGGTTCCAGACTCCTGGTTCCAGACCTCAGGTTCCAGACTCCTGGTTCCAGACCTCTGTTTCCAGACCTCTGGTTCCAGACTCCTGGTTCCAGAGTCCTCGTTCCAGACCCCTGGTTCCAGACCTCTGGTTCCAGACTCCTGGTTCCAGACTCCTCGTTCCAGACCCCTGGTTCCAGACCCCGGGTTCCAGACTCCTGGTTCTAGACTCCAGGTTCAGGACCCCAGGTTCCAGACCTCTGGTTCCAGACCTCTGGTTCCAGACTCCTGGTTCCAGACCTCTGGTTCCAGACTCCATGTTCCAGACCCCAGGTTCCAGACCTCTTGTTCCAGACCTCTGATTTGATACTCCATGTTCCAGACTCCTGGTTCAGGACTCCTGGTTCCAGATCTCTGGTTCCAGACCTGTGGGTCCAGACCTCTGGTTCCAGCCCTCTGGTTCCAGACTCCTGGTTCCAGACTCCTGGTTCCAGTCCTCTGGTTTCAGACCCCTGGTTCAAGCCCTCTGGTTCCAGACCCCTTGTTCCAGATTCCTGGTTCCAGACTCCTGGTTCCAGACCCCTGGTTCCAGACCCCCGGTTCCAGACTCCTTTTTTAAGACTCCAGGTTCCAAACCCCTGGTTCCAGACCTCTGGTTGCAGACCTCTGGTTCCAAGCCCCTGGTTCCGAGCCTCTGGTTCCAGACTCCAGGTTCCAGACCCAAGGTTCCAGACCTCTGGTTCCAGACCTCAGGTTCCAGACCTCTGGTTCCAGACCCCTGGTTCCATACTCCTGGTTCAAGACTCCTGTTTCCAGACCTCTGGTTCCATACTCCTGGTTCCAGACCTCTGGTTCCAGACTCCATGTTCCAGACCCCAGGTTCCAGACCTCTGGTTCAAGACGCCTGGTTCCAGACTCCAGGTTCCAGACCCCTGGTTCCAGAACTCTTGTTCCAGACCTCTGGTTTGATACTCCTTGTTCCAGACGTCTGGTTCCAGACCTGTGGTTCCAGACCTCTGGTTTCAGACCCCTGGTTTCAGACCCCTGGTTCAAGCCCTCTGGTTCCAGACCCCTGGTTCCAGACCCCTGGTTCCAGCCCTCTGGTTTCAGACCCCTGGTTTCAGACCCCTGGTTCAAGCCCTCTGGTTCCAGACCCCTGGTTCCAGACTCCTGGTTCCAGACCTCTGGTTCCAGACCCCTGGTTTCAGACCCCTGGTTCCAGACTCCTGGTTCCAGACTCCTGGTTCCAAACCCCTGGTTCCAAACCCCTGGTTCCAGACCCCCGGTTCCAGACGCCTGGTTCCAGACTCCAGGTTCCAGACCCCTGGTTCCAGAACTCTTGTTCCAGACCTCTGGTTTGATACTCCTTGTTCCAGACGTCTGGTTCCAGACCTGTGGTTCCAGACCTCTGGTTCCAAGCCCCTGGTTCCGAACCCCTGGTTCCAGACTCCAGGTTCCAGACCTAAGGTTCCAGACCTCTGGTTCCAGACCTCTGGTTCCATACTCCTGGTTCCAGACTCCAGGTTCCAGACCACTGGTTCCAGACCTCTTGGTCAAGACCTCTGGTTCCACGCTCCTGGATCCAGCCCTCTGGTTCCAGAATCCTGGTTCCAGACCTCAGGTTCCAGACTCCTGGTTCCGGACTCCTTGTTCCAGATCTCTGGTTTCAGACTCCTGGTTCCAGACTCCTGGTTCCAGACCTCAGGTTCCAGACTCCTGGTTCCAGACCTCTGTTTCCAGACCTCTGGTTCCAGACTCCTGGTTCCAGACTCCTCGTTCCAGACCCCTGGTTCCAGACCTCTGGTTCCAGACTCCTGGTTCTAGACTCCAGGTTCAGGACCCCAGGTTCCAGACCTCTGGTTCCAGACCTCTGGTTCCAGACTCCTGGTTCCAGACCTCTGGTTCCAGACTCCATGTTCCAGACCCCAGGTTCCAGACCTCTTGTTCCAGACCTCTGATTTGATACTCCATGTTCCAGACTCCTGGTTCAGGACTCCTGGTTCCAGATCTCTGGTTCCAGACCTGTGGTTCCAGACCTCTGGTTCCAGCCCTCTGGTTCCAGACTCCTGGTTCCAGACTCCTGGTTCCAGTCCTCTGGTTTCAGACCCCTGGTTCAAGCCCTCTGGTTCCAGACCCCTTGTTCCAGATTCCTGGTTCCAGACTCCTGGTTCCAGACCCCTGGTTCCAGACCCCCGGTTCCAGACTCCTTTTTTAAGACTCCAGGTTCCAAACCCCTGGTTCCAGACCTCTGGTTGCAGACCTCTGGTTCCAAGCCCCTGGTTCCGATCCTCTGGTTCCAGACTCCAGGTTCCAGACCCAAGGTTCCAGACCTCTGGTTCCAGACCTCTGGTTCCAGACTCCTGGTTCCAGACCTCTGGTTCCAGACTCCATGTTCCAGACCCCAGGTTCCAGACCCCAGGTTCCAGACCTCTTGTTCCAGACCTCTGATTTGATACTCCATGTTCCAGACTCCTGGTTCAGGACTCCTGGTTCCAGATCTCATGTTCCAGACCTGTGGTTCCAGACCTCTGGTTCCAGCCCTCTGGTTCCAGACTCCTGGTTCCAGACTCCTGGTTCCAGTCCTCTGGTTTCAGACCCCTGGTTCAAGCCCTCTGGTTCCAGACCCCTTGTTCCAGATTCCTGGTTCCAGACTCCTGGTTCCAGACCCCTGGTTCCAGACCCCCGGTTCCAGACTCCTTTTTTAAGACTCCAGGTTCCAAACCCCTGGTTCCAGACCTCTGGTTGCAGACCTCTGGTTCCAAGCCCCTGGTTCCGAGCCTCTGGTTCCAGACTCCAGGTTCCAGACCCAAGGTTCCAGACCTCTGGTTCCAGACCTCAGGTTCCAGACCTCTGGTTCCAGACCCCTGGTTCCATACTCCTGGTTCAAGACTCCTGTTTCCAGACCTCTGGTTCCATACTCCTGGTTCCAGACCTCTGGTTCCAGACTCCATGTTCCAGACCCCAGGTTCCAGACCTCTGGTTCAAGACGCCTGGTTCCAGACTCCAGGTTCCAGACCCCTGGTTCCAGAACTCTTGTTCCAGACCTCTGGTTTGATACTCCTGGTTCCAGACTCCTGGTTCAGGACTCCTGGTTCCAGACTCCTGGTTCCAGCCCTCTGGTTTCAGACCCCTGGTTTCAGACCCCTGGTTCAAGCCCTCTGGTTCCAGACCCCTGGTTCCAGACTCCTGGTTCCAGACTCCTGGTTCCAGACCCCTGGTTCCAGACCCCTGGTTCCAGACCCCTGGTTCCAGACTCCTGGTTCCAGACCCCTGGTTACAGACCCCCGGTTCCAGACTCCAGGTTTTAGACTCCAGGTTCCAGTCCCCAGGTTCCAGACCTTTGGTTCCAGACCTCTGGTTCCAGACCTCTGGTTCCGAACCCCTGGTTCCAGACCTCTGGTTCCAGACCTCTGGTTCCAAGCCCCTGGTTCCGAACCCCTGGTTCCAGACTCCAGGTTCCAGACCTAAGGTTCCAGACCTCTGGTTCCATAGTCCTGGTTCCAGACTCCAGGTTCCAGACTCCTCGTTCCAGACCTCTTGGTCAAGGCCTCTGGTTCCACGCTCCTGGTTCCAGCCCTCTGGTTCCAGCCCTCTGGATCCAGACTCCTGGTTCCAGACCTCTGGTTCCAGAGTCCTGGTTCCAGACTCCTTGTTCCAGATCTCTGGTTTCAGACTCCTGGTTCCAGACTCCTGGTTCCAGACCCCAGGGTCTAGACTCCTGGTTCCAGACTCCTGGTTCCAGACCTCTGGTTCCAGACCTCTGGTTCCAGACTCCATGTTCCAGACCCCAGGTTACAGACCTCTGGTTCAAGACGCCTGGCTCCAGACTCCAGGTTCCAGACCCCAGGTTCCAGACCTCTGGTTCAAGATGCCTGGTTTGATACTCCAGGTTCCAGACTCCTGGTTCAGGACTCCTGGTTCCAGACGTCTGGTTCCAGACCTGTGGTTCCAGACCTCTGGTTCCAGCCCTCTTGTTCCAGACTCCTGGTTCCAGACTGCTGGTTCCAGCCCTCTGGTTTCAGACCCCTGGTTTCAGACCCCTGGTTCAAGCCCTCTGGTTCCAGACCCCTGGTTCCAGACTCCTGGTTCCAGACCTCTGGTTCCAGACCCCTGGTTCCAGACCCCTGGTTCCAGACTCCTGGTTCCAGACTCCTGGTTCCAAACCCCTGGTTACAGACCCCCGGTTCCAGACGCCTGGTTCCAGACTCCAGGTTCCAGACCCCTGGTTCCAGAACTCTTGTTCCAGACCTCTGGTTTGATACTCCTGGTTCCAGACGTCTGGTTCCAGACCTGTGGTTCCAGACCTCTGGTTCCAAGCCCCTGGTTCCGAACCCCTGGTTCCAGACTCCAGGTTCCAGACCTAAGGTTCCAGACCTCTGGTTCCAGACCTCTGGTTCCATACTCCTGGTTCCAGACTCCAGGTTCCAGACTCCTGGTTCCAGACCTCTTGGTCAAGACCTCTGGTTCCACGCTCCTGGTTCCAGCCCTCTGGTTCCAGAATCCTGGTTCCAGACCTCAGGTTCCAGACTCCTGGTTCCAGACTCCTTGTTCCAGATCTCTGGTTTCAGACTCCTGGTTCCAGACTCCTGGTTCCAGACCTCAGGTTCCAGACTCCTGGTTCGAGACCTCTGTTTCCAGACCTCTGGTTCCAGACTCCTGGTTCCAGACTCCTCGTTCCAGACCCCTGGTTCCAGACCTCTGGTTCCAGACTCCTGGTTCCAGACTCCTCGTTCCAGACCCCTGGTTCCAGACCCCGGGTTCCAGACTCCTGGTTCTAGACTCCAGGTTCAGGACCCCAGGTTCCAGACCTCTGGTTCCAGACCTCTGGTTCCAGACTCCTGGTTCCAGACCTCTGGTTCCAGACGCCATGTTCCAGACCCCAGGTTCCAGACCCCAGGTTCCAGACCTCTTGTTCCAGACCTCTGATTTGATACTCCACGTTCCAGACTCCTGGTTCAGGACTCCTGGTTCCAGATCTCTGGTTCCAGACCTGTGGTTCCAGACCTCTGGTTCCAGCCCTCTGGTTCCAGACTCCTGGTTCCAGACTCCTGGTTCCAGTCCTCTGGTTTCAGACCCCTGGTTCAAGCCCTCTGGTTCCAGACCCCTTGTTCCAGACTCCTGGTTCCAGACCCCTGGTTCCAGACCCCCGGTTCCAGACTCCTTTTTTAAGACTCCAGGTTCCAAACCCCTGGTTCCAGACCTCTGGTTGCAGACCTCTGGTTCCATGCCCCTGGTTCCGAGCCTCTGGTTCCAGACTCCAGGTTCCAGACCCAAGGTTCCAGACCTCTGGTTCCAGACCTCTGGTTCCAGACTCCTGGTTCCAGACCTCTGGTTCCAGACTCCATGTTCCAGACCCCAGGTTCCAGACCCCAGGTTCCAGACCTCTTGTTCCAGACCTCTGATTTGATACTCCATGTTCCAGACTCCTGGTTCAGGACTCCTGGTTCCAGATCTCATGTTCCAGACCTGTGGTTCCAGACCTCTGGTTCCAGCCCTCTGGTTCCAGACTCCTGGTTCCAGACTCCTGGTTCCAGTCCTCTGGTTTCAGACCTCTGGTTCCAGACCTCAGGTTCCAGACCTCTGGTTCCAGACCCCTGGTTCCATACTCCTGGTTCCAGACCCCTGGTTCCAGACCCCTGGTTCCAGACCCCTGGTTCCAGACTCCTGGTTCCAGACTCCTTGTTCCAAACCCCTGGTTCCAGACCCCCGGTTCCAGACGCCTGGTTCCAGACTCCAGGTTCCAGACCCCTGGTTCCAGACCTCTGGTTGCAGACCTCTGGTTTGATACTCCTGGTTCCAGACGTCTGGTTCCAGACCTGTGGTTCCAGACCTCTGGTTCCAAGCCCCTGGTTCCGAACCCCTGGTTCCAGACTCCAGGTTCCAGACCTAAGGTTCCAGACCTCTGGTTCCAGACCTCTGGTTCCATACTCCTGGTTCCAGACTCCAGGTTCCAGACTCCTGGTTCCAGACCTCTTGGTCAAGACCTCTGGTTCCACGCTCCTGGTTCCAGAATCCTGGTTCCAGACCTCAGGTTCCAGACTCCTGGTTCCAGACTCCTTGTTCCAGATCTCTGGTTTCAGACTCCTGGTTCCAGACTCCTGGTTCCAGACCTCAGGTTCCAGACTCCTGGTTCCAGACCTCTGTTTCCAGACCTCTGGTTCCAGACTCCTGGTTCCAGACTCCTCGTTACAGACCCCTGGTTCCAGACCTCTGGTTCCAGACTCCTGGTTCCAGACTCCTCGTTCCAGACCCCTGGTTCCAGACCCCGGGTTCCAGACTCCTGGTTCTAGACTCCAGGTTCAGGACCCCAGGTTCCAGACCTCTGGTTCCAGACCTCTGGTTCCAGACTCCTGGTTCCAGACCTCTGGTTCCAGACTCCATGTTCCAGACCCCAGGTTCCAGACCCCAGGTTCCAGACCTCTTGTTCCAGTCCTCTGATTTGATACTCCATGTTCCAGACTCCTGGTTCAGGACTCCTGGTTCCAGATCTCTGGTTCCAGACCTGTGGTTCCAGACCTCTGGTTCCAGCCCTCTGGTTCCAGACTCCTGGTTCCAGACTCCTGGTTCCAGTCCTCTGGTTTCAGACCCCTGGTTCAAGCCCTCTGGTTCCAGACCCCTTGTTCCAGATTCCTGGTTCCAGACTCCTGGTTCCAGACCCCTGGTTCCAGACCCCCGGTTCCAGACTCCTTTTTTAAGACTCCAGGTTCCAAACCCCTGGTTTCAGACCTCTGGTTGCAGACCTCTGGTTCCACGCTCCTGGTTCCAGACCTCTGGTTCCAGACTCCAGGATCCAGACTCCAGGTTCCAGACTCCTGGTTCCAGACCTCTGGTTCCAGACTCCTGGTTCCAGACCTCTGGCTCCAACCCTCTGGTTCCAGACCTCTGATTCCAGACCTCTGGTTCCAGACTCCAGGTTCAGACTCCAGGTTCCAGACTCCTGGTTCCAGACTCCTGGTTCCAGACTCCTGGTTCCAGACTGCTGGTTCCAGCCCTCTGTCTCCAGCCCTCTGGTTCCAGACCTCTGGTTCCAGACCTCTGGTTCCAGACCTCTGGTTCCAGACTCCTGGTTCCAGACTCCAGGTTCCAGACTCCTGGTTCCAGACCTCTGGTTCCAGACTCCAGGTTTGAGACTCCAGGTTCCAGACTCCTGGTTCCAGCCCTCAGGTTCCAGACCTCTGGTTACAGACTCCTGGTTCCAGACCTCTGGTTCCAGACCACAGGATCCAGACTCCTGGTTCCAGACCTCTGGTTCCAGACTCCAGGTTTGAGACTCCAGGTTCCAGACTCCTGGTTCCAGCCCTCAGGTTCCAGACCTCTGGTTACAGACTCCTGGTTCCAGACCTCTGGTTCCAGACCACAGGATCCAGACTCATAGTTCCAGACTCCTGGTTCCAGACTCCTGGTTCCAAACCCCTGGTTCCAGACCCCCGGTTCCAGACTCCTGGTTCCAGACTCCTGGTTCCAAACCCCTGGTTCCAGACCCCCGGTTCCAGACCTCTGGTTCCAGCTCTCTGGTTCAAAGCCCTCTGGTTCAAGACTCCTGGTTCCAGACTCCTGGTTCCAGACCTCTGGTTCCAGACTCCAGATTCCACACTCCAGGTTCCAGACTCCGGGTTCCAGCCCTCTGGTTCCAGACCTCTGGCTCCAGACCTCTGGTACCAGACCTCTGGTTCCAGGCCCCTGGTTCAGAACATCTGGTTCCAGACCCCAGGTTCCAGACATCTGGTTCCAGACCTAAGGTTCCAGACCCCTGGTTCCATACTCCTGGTTCAAGACTCCTGTTTCCAGACCTCTGGTTCCATACTCCTGGTTCCAGACCTCTGGTTCCACGACTCAGGTTCCAGACTCCTGGTTCCAGACTCCTTGTTCCAGACCCCAGGGTCCAGACTCCTGGTTCTAGACTCCTGGTTCCAGACCTCTGGTTCCAGACCTCTGGTTCCAGACTCGTGGTTCCAGACTCGTGGTTCCAGACTCCTGGTTTCAGATTCCTGGTTCCAGACTCCTGGTTCCAGACTCCATGTTCCAGACCCCAGGTTCCAGACCCCAGGTTCCAGACCTCTGGTTCCAGACCTCTGATTTGATGCTCCATGTTCCAGACTCCTGGTTCAGGACTCCTGGTTCCAGATCTCTGGTTCCAGACCTGTGGTTCCAGACCTCTGGTTCCAGACTCCTGGTTCCAGTCCTCTGGTTTCAGACCCCTGGTTCAAGCCCTCTGGTTCCAGACTCCTGGTTTTAGACTCCAGGTTCCAAACCCCTGGTTCCAGACCTCTGGTTGCAGACCTCTGGTTCCAAGCCCCTGGTTCCGAGCCCCTGGTTCCAGACTCCAGGTTCCAGACCCAAGGTTCCAGACCTCTGGTTCCAGACCTCAGGTTCCAGACCTCTGGTTCCAGACCCCTGGTTCCATACTCCTGGTTCAAGACTCCTGTTTCCAGACCTCTGGTTCCATACTCCTGGTTCCAGACCTCTGGTTCCAGACTCCATGTTCCAGACCCCAGGTTCCAGACCTCTGGTTCAAGACGCCTGGTTCCAGACTCCAGGTTCCAGACCCCAGGTTCCAGACCTCTGGTTCCAGACGCCTGGTTTGATACTCCAGGTTCCAGACTCCTGGTTCAGGACTCCTGGTTCCAGACATCTGGTTCCAGACCTGTGGTTCCAGACCTCTGGTTCCAGCCCTCTTGTTCCAGACTCCTGGTTCCAGACTGCTGGTTCCAGCCCTCTGGTTTCAGACCCCTGGTTTCAGACCCCTGGTTCAAGCCCTCTGGTTCCAGACCCCTGGTTCCAGACCCCTGGTTCCAGACCCCTGGTTCCAGACTCCTGGTTCCAGACCTCTGGTTCCAGACCACAGGATCCAGACTCCTGGTTCCAGACCTCTGGTTCCAGACTCCAGGTTTGAGACTCCAGGTTCCAGACTCCTGGTTCCAGCCCTCAGGTTCCAGACCTCTGGTTACAGACTCCTGGTTCCAGACCTCTGGTTCCAGACCACAGGATCCAGACTCATAGTTCCAGACTCCTGGTTCCAGACTCCTGGTTCCAAACCCCTGGTTCCAGACCCCCGGTTCCAGACTCCTGGTTCCAGACTCCTGGTTCCAAACCCCTGGTTCCAGACCCCCGGTTCCAGACCTCTGGTTCCAGCTCTCTGGTTCAAAGCCCTCTGGTTCAAGACTCCTGGTTCCAGACTCCTGGTTCCAGACCTCTGGTTCCAGACTCCAGATTCCACACTCCAGGTTCCAGACTCCGGGTTCCAGCCCTCTGGTTCCAGACCTCTGGCTCCAGACCTCTGGTACCAGACCTCTGGTTCCAGGCCCCTGGTTCAGAACATCTGGTTCCAGACCCCAGGTTCCAGACATCTGGTTCCAGACCTCAGGTTCCAGACCCCTGGTTCCATACTCCTGGTTCAAGACTCCTGTTTCCAGACCTCTGGTTCCATACTCCTGGTTCCAGACCTCTGTTTCCACGCCTCAGGTTCCAGACTCCTGGTTCCAGACTCCTTGTTCCAGACCCCAGGGTCCAGACTCCTGGTTCTAGACTCCTGGTTCCAGACCTCTGGTTCCAGACCTCTGGTTCCAGACTCGTGGTTCCAGACTCGTGGTTCCAGACTCCTGGTTTCAGACTCCTGGTTCCAGACTCCTGGTTCCAGACTCCATGTTCCAGACCCCAGGTTCCAGACCCCAGGTTCCAGACCTCTGGTTCCAGACCTCTGATTTGATGCTCCATGTTCCAGACTCCTGGTTCAGGACTCCTGGTTCCAGATCTCTGGTTCCAGACCTGTGGTTCCAGACCTCTGGTTCCAGACTCCTGGTTCCAGTCCTCTGGTTTCAGACCCCTGGTTCAAGCCCTCTGGTTCCAGACTCCTGGTTTTAGACTCCAGGTTCCAAACCTCTGGTTCCAGACCTCTGGTTGCAGACCTCTGGTTCCAAGCCCCTGGTTCCGAGCCCCTGGTTCCAGACTCCAGGTTCCAGACCCAAGGTTCCAGACCTCTGGTTCCAGACCTCAGGTTCCAGACCTCTGGTTCCAGACCCCTGGTTCCATACTCCTGGTTCAAGACTCCTGTTTCCAGACCTCTGGTTCCATACTCCTGGTTCCAGACCTCTGGTTCCAGACTCCATGTTCCAGACCCCAGGTTCCAGACCTCTGGTTCAAGACGCCTGGTTCCAGACTCCAGGTTCCAGACCCCAGGTTCCAGACCTCTGGTTCCAGACGCCTGGTTTGATACTCCAGGTTCCAGACTCCTGGTTCAGGACTCCTGGTTCCAGACATCTGGTTCCAGACCTGTGGTTCCAGACCTCTGGTTCCAGCCCTCTTGTTCCAGACTCCTGGTTCCAGACTGCTGGTTCCAGCCCTCTGGTTTCAGACCCCTGGTTTCAGACCCCTGGTTCAAGCCCTCTGGTTCCAGACCCCTGGTTCCAGACCCCTGGTTCCAGACCCCTGGTTCCAGACTCCTGGTTCCAGACTCCTGGTTCCAAACCCCTGGTTCCAGACCCCCGGTTCCAGACGTCTGGTTCCAGACCTGTGGTTCCAGACCTCTGGTTCCAAGCCCCTGGTTCCGAACCCCTGGTTCCAGACTCCAGGTTCCAGACCTAAGGTTCCAGACCTCTGGTTCCATACTCCTGGTTCCAGACTCCAGGTTCCAGACTCCTGGTTCCAGACCTCTTGGTCAAGACCTCTGGTTCCACGCTCCTGGTTCCAGCCCTCTGGTTCCAGAATCCTGGTTCCAGACCTCAGGTTCCAGACTCCTGGTTCCAGACTCCTTGTTCCAGATCTCTGGTTTCAGACTCCTGGTTCCAGACTCCTGGTTCCAGACCTCAGGTTCCAGACTCCTGGTTCCAGACCTCTGCTTCCAGACCTAAGGTTCCATACTCCTGGTTCCAGACTCCTCGTTCCAGACCCCTGGTTCCAGACCTCTGGTTCCAGACTCCTGGTTCCAGACTCCTCGTTCCAGACCCCTGGTTCCAGACCCCGGGTTCCAGACTCCTGGTTCTAGACTCCAGGTTCAGGACCCCAGGTTCCAGACCTCTGGTTCCAGACCTCTGGTTCCAGACTCCTGGTTCCAGACCTCTGGTTCCAGACTCCATGTTCCAGACCCCAGGTTCCAGACCCCAGGTTCCAGACCTCTTGTTCCAGACCTCTGATTTGATACTCCATGTTCCAGACTCCTGGTTCAGGACTCCTGGTTCCAGATCTCTGGTTCCAGACCTGTGGTTCCAGACCTCTGGTTCCAGCCCTCTGGTTCCAGACTCCTGGTTCCAGACTCCTGGTTCCAGTCCTCTGGTTTCAGACCCCTGGTTCAAGCCCTCTGGTTCCAGACCCCTTGTTCCAGATTCCTGGTTCCAGACTCCTGGTTCCAGACCCCTGGTTCCAGACCCCCGGTTCCAGACTCCTTTTTTAAGACTCCAGGTTCGAAACCCCTGGTTCCAGACCTCTGGTTGCAGACCTCTGGTTCCAAGCCCCTGGTTCCGAGCCTCTGGTTCCAGACTCCAGGTTCCAGACCTCTGGTTCCAGACCTCAGGTTCCAGACCTCTGGTTCCAGACCCCTGGTTCCATACTCCTGGTTCAAGACTCCTATTTCCAGACCTCTGGTTCCATACTCCTGGTTCCAGACCTCTGGTTCCAGACTCCATGTTCCAGACCCCAGGTTCCAGAACTCTTGTTCCAGACCTCTGGTTTGATACTCCTGGTTCCAGACTCCTGGTTCAGGACTCCTGGTTCCAGACGTCTGGTTCCAGACCTGTGGTTCCAGACCTCTGGTTCCAGCCCTCTTGTTCCAGACTCCTGGTTCCAGACTCCTGGTTCCAGCCCTCTGGTTTCAGACCCCTGGTTTCAGACCCCTGGTTCAAGCCCTCTGGTTCCAGACCCCTGGTTCCAGACTCCTGGTTCCAGACTCCTGGTTCCAGACCCCTGGTTCCAGACCCCCGGTTCCAGACCCCTGGTTCCAGACTCCTGTTTCCAGACTCCTGGTTCCAGACCCCTGGTTAAAGACCCCCGGTTCCAGACCTCTGGTTCCGAACCCCTGGTTCCAGACCTCTGGTTCCAGACCTCTGGTTCCAAGCCCCTGGTTCCGAACCCCTGGTTCCAGACTCCTGGTTTCAGACCTCTGGTTTCAGACCCCTGGTTCAAGCCCTCTGGTTCCAGACCCCTGGTTCCAGACTCCTGGTTCCAGACCTCTGGTTCCAGACCCCAGGTTCCAGACCCCTGGTTCCAGACTCCTGGTTCCAGACTCCTGGTTCCAAACCCCTGGTTCCAAACCCCTGGTTCCAGACCCCCGGTTCCAGACGCCTGGTTCCAGACTCCAGGTTCCAGACCCCTGGTTCCAGAACTCTTGTTCCAGACCTCTGGTTTGATACTCCTTGTTCCAGACGTCTGGTTCCAGACCTGTGGTTCCAGACCTCTGGTTCCAAGCCCCTGGTTCCGAACCCCTGGTTCCAGACTCCAGGTTCCAGACCTAAGGTTCCAGACCTCTGGTTCCAGACCTCTGGTTCCATACTCCTGGTTCCAGACTCCAGGTTCCAGACCACTGGTTCCAGACCTCTTGGTCAAGACCTCTGGTTCCACGCTCCTGGATCCAGCCCTCTGGTTCCAGAATCCTGGTTCCAGACCTCAGGTTCCAGACTCCTGGTTCCAGACTCCTTGTTCCAGATCTCTGGTTTCAGACTCCTGGTTCCAGACTCCTGGTTCCAGACCTCAGGTTCCAGACTCCTGGTTCCAGACCTCTGTTTCCAGACCTCTGGTTCCAGACTCCTGGTTCCAGACTCCTCGTTCCAGACCCCTGGTTCCAGACCTCTGGTTCCAGACTCCTGGTTCTAGACTCCAGGTTCAGGACCCCAGGTTCCAGACCTCTGGTTCCAGACCTCTGGTTCCAGACTCCTGGTTCCAGACCTCTGGTTCCAGACTCCATGTTCCAGACCCCAGGTTCCAGACCCCAGGTTCCAGACCTCTTGTTCCAGACCTCTGATTTGATACTCCATGTTCCAGACTCCTGGTTCAGGACTCCTGGTTCCAGATCTCTGGTTCCAGACCTGTGGTTCCAGACCTCTGGTTCCAGCCCTCTGGTTCCAGACTCCTGGTTCCAGACTCCTGGTTCCAGTCCTCTGGTTTCAGACCCCTGGTTCAAGCCCTCTGGTTCCAGACCCCTTGTTCCAGATTCCTGGTTCCAGACTCCTGGTTCCAGACCCCTGGTTCCAGACCCCCGGTTCCAGACTCCTTTTTTAAGACTCCAGGTTCCAAACCCCTGGTTCCAGACCTCTGGCTGCAGACCTCTGGTTCCAAGCCCCTGGTTCCGAGCCTCTGGTTCCAGACTCCAGGTTCCAGACCCAAGGTTCCAGACCTCTGGTTCCAGACCTCTGGTACCAGACTCCTGGTTCCAGACCTCTGGTTCCAGACTCCATGTTCCAGACCCCAGGTTCCAGACCCCAGGTTCCAGACCTCTTGTTCCAGACCTCTGATTTGATACTCCATGTTCCAGACTCCTGGTTCAGGACTCCTGGTTCCAGATCTCATGTTCCAGACCTGTGGTTCCAGACCTCTGGTTCCAGCCCTCTGGTTCCAGACTCCTGGTTCCAGACTCCTGGTTCCAGTCCTCTGGTTTCAGACCCCTGGTTCAAGCCCTCTGGTTCCAGACCCCTTGTTCCAGATTCCTGGTTCCAGACTCCTGGTTCCAGACCCCTGGTTCCAGACCCCCGGTTCCAGACTCCTTTTTTAAGACTCCAGGTTCCAAACCCCTGGTTCCAGACCTCTGGTTGCAGACCTCTGGTTCCAAGCCCCTGGTTCCGAGCCTCTGGTTCCAGACTCCAGGTTCCAGACCCAAGGTTCCAGACCTCTGGTTCCAGACCTCAGGTTCCAGACCTCTGGTTCCAGACCCCTGGTTCCATACTCCTGGTTCAAGACTCCTGTTTCCAGACCTCTGGTTCCATACTCCTGGTTCCAGACCTCTGGTTCCAGACTCCATGTTCCAGACCCCAGGTTCCAGACCTCTGGTTCAAGACGCCTGGTTCCAGACTCCAGGTTCCAGACCCCTGGTTCCAGAACTCTTGTTCCAGACCTCTGGTTTGATACTCCTGGTTCCAGACTCCTGGTTCAGGACTCCTGGTTCCAGACTCCTGGTTCCAGCCCTCTGGTTTCAGACCCCTGGTTTCAGACCCCTGGTTCAAGCCCTCTGGTTCCAGACCCCTGGTTCCAGACTCCTGGTTCCAGACTCCTGGTTCCAGACCTCAGGTTCCAGACTCCTGGTTCCAGACTCCTTGTTCCAGATCTCTGGTTTCAGACTCCTGGTTCCAGACTCCTGGTTCCAGACCTCAGGTTCCAGACTCCTGGTTCCAGACCTCTGTTTCCAGACCTCTGGTTCCAGACTCCTGGTTCCAGACTCCTCGTTCCAGACCCCTGGTTCCAGACCTCTGGTTCCAGACTCCTGGTTCCAGACTCCTCGTTCCAGACCCCTGGTTCCAGACCCCGGGTTCCAGACTCCTGGTTCTAGACTCCAGGTTCAGGACCCCAGGTTCCAGACCTCTGGTTCCAGACCTCTGGTTCCAGACTCCTGGTTCCAGACCTCTGGTTCCAGACTCCATGTTCCAGACCCCAGGTTCCAGACCTCTTGTTCCAGACCTCTGATTTGATACTCCATGTTCCAGACTCCTGGTTCAGGACTCCTGGTTCCAGATCTCTGGTTCCAGACCTGTGGGTCCAGACCTCTGGTTCCAGCCCTCTGGTTCCAGACTCCTGGTTCCAGACTCCTGGTTCCAGTCCTCTGGTTTCAGACCCCTGGTTCAAGCCCTCTGGTTCCAGACCCCTTGTTCCAGATTCCTGGTTCCAGACTCCTGGTTCCAGACCCCTGGTTCCAGACCCCCGGTTCCAGACTCCTTTTTTAAGACTCCAGGTTCCAAACCCCTGGTTCCAGACCTCTGGTTGCAGACCTCTGGTTCCAAGCCCCTGGTTCCGAGCCTCTGGTTCCAGACTCCAGGTTCCAGACCCAAGGTTCCAGACCTCTGGTTCCAGACCTCAGGTTCCAGACCTCTGGTTCCAGACCCCTGGTTCCATACTCCTGGTTCAAGACTCCTGTTTCCAGACCTCTGGTTCCATACTCCTGGTTCCAGACCTCTGGTTCCAGACTCCATGTTCCAGACCCCAGGTTCCAGACCTCTGGTTCAAGACGCCTGGTTCCAGACTCCAGGTTCCAGACCCCTGGTTCCAGAACTCTTGTTCCAGACCTCTGGTTTGATACTCCTGGTTCCAGACTCCTGGTTCAGGACTCCTGGTTCCAGACGTCTGGCTCCAGACCTCTGGTTCCAGACCTCTGGTTCCAGCCCTCTTGTTCCAGACTCCTGGTTCCAGACTCCTGGTTCCAGCCCTCTGGTTTTAGACCCCTGGTTTCAGACCCCTGGTTCAAGCCCTCTGGTTCCAGACCCCTGGTTCCAGACTCCTGGTTCCAGACTCCTGGTTCCAGACCCCTGGTTCCAGACCCCCGGTTCCAGACCCCTGGTTCCAGACTCCTGTTTCCAGACTCCTGGTTCCAGACCCCTGGTTACAGACCCCCGGTTCCAGACTCCAGGTTTTAGACTCCAGGTTCCAGTCCCCAGGTTCCAGACCTTTGGTTCCAGACCTCTGGTTCCAGGCCTCTGGTTCCGAACCCCTGGTTCCAGACCTCTGGTTCCAGACCTCTGGTTACAAGCCCCTGGTTCCGAACCCCTGGTTCCAGACTCCAGGTTCCAGACCTCTGGTTCCAGACCTCTGGTTCCATAGTCCTGGTTCCAGACTCCAGGTTCCAGACTCCTGGTTCCAGACCTCTTGGTCAAGGCCTCTGGTTCCACGCTCCTGGTTCCAGCCCTCTGGTTCCAGCCCTCTGGATCCAGACTCCTGGTTCCAGACCTCTGGTTCCAGAGTCCTGGTTCCAGACTCCTTGTTCCAGATCTCTGGTTTCAGACTCCTGGTTCCAGACTCCTGGTTCCAGACCCCAGGGTCTAGACTCCTGGTTCCAGACTCCTGGTTCCAGACCTCTGGTTCCAGACCTCTGGTTCCAGACTCCATGTTCCAGACCCCAGGTTCCAGACCTCTGGTTCAAGACGCCTGGTTCCAGACTCCAGGTTCCAGACCCCAGGTTCCAGACCTCTGGTTCAAGATGCCTGGTTTGATACTCCAGGTTCCAGACTCCTGGTTCAGGACTCCTGGTTCCAGACGTCTGGTTCCAGACCTGTGGTTCCAGACCTCTGGTTCCAGCCCTCTTGTTCCAGACTCCTGGTTCCAGACTGCTGGTTCCAGCCCTCTGGTTTCAGACCCCTGGTTTCAGACCCCTGGTTCAAGCCCTCTGGTTCCAGACCCCTGGTTCCAGACCCCTGGTTCCAGCCCTCTGGTTTCAGACCCCTGGTTTCAGACCCCTGGTTCAAGCCCTCTGGTTCCAGACCCCTGGTTCCAGACTCCTGGTTCCAGACCTCTGGTTCCAGACCCCTGGTTCCAGACCCCTGGTTCCAGACTCCTGGTTCCAGACTCCTGGTTCCAAACCCCTGGTTCCAAACCCCTGGTTCCAGACCCCCGGTTCCAGACGCCTGGTTCCAGACTCCAGGTTCCAGACCCCTGGTTCCAGAACTCTTGTTCCAGACCTCTGGTTTGATACTCCTTGTTCCAGACGTCTGGTTCCAGACCTGTGGTTCCAGACCTCTGGTTCCAAGCCCCTGGTTCCGAACCCCTGGTTCCAGACTCCAGGTTCCAGACCTAAGGTTCCAGACCTCTGGTTCCAGACCTCTGGTTCCATACTCCTGGTTCCAGACTCCAGGTTCCAGACCACTGGTTCCAGACCTCTTGGTCAAGACCTCTGGTTCCACGCTCCTGGATCCAGCCCTCTGGTTCCAGAATCCTGGTTCCAGACCTCAGGTTCCAGACTCCTGGTTCCGGACTCCTTGTTCCAGATCTCTGGTTTCAGACTCCTGGTTCCAGACTCCTGGTTCCAGACCTCAGGTTCCAGACTCCTGGTTCCAGACCTCTGTTTCCAGACCTCTGGTTCCAGACTCCTGGTTCCAGACTCCTCGTTCCAGACCCCTGGTTCCAGACCTCTGGTTCCAGACTCCTGGTTCTAGACTCCAGGTTCAGGACCCCAGGTTCCAGACCTCTGGTTCCAGACCTCTGGTTCCAGACTCCTGGTTCCAGACCTCTGGTTCCAGACTCCATGTTCCAGACCCCAGGTTCCAGACCTCTTGTTCCAGACCTCTGATTTGATACTCCATGTTCCAGACTCCTGGTTCAGGACTCCTGGTTCCAGATCTCTGGTTCCAGACCTGTGGTTCCAGACCTCTGGTTCCAGCCCTCTGGTTCCAGACTCCTGGTTCCAGACTCCTGGTTCCAGTCCTCTGGTTTCAGACCCCTGGTTCAAGCCCTCTGGTTCCAGACCCCTTGTTCCAGATTCCTGGTTCCAGACTCCTGGTTCCAGACCCCTGGTTCCAGACCCCCGGTTCCAGACTCCTTTTTTAAGACTCCAGGTTCCAAACCCCTGGTTCCAGACCTCTGGTTGCAGACCTCTGGTTCCAAGCCCCTGGTTCCGAGCCTCTGGTTCCAGACTCCAGGTTCCAGACCAAAGGTTCCAGACCTCTGGTTCCAGACCTCTGGTTCCAGACTCCTGGTTCCAGACCTCTGGTTCCAGACTCCATGTTCCAGACCCCAGGTTCCAGACCCCAGGTTCCAGACCTCTTGTTCCAGACCTCTGATTTGATACTCCATGTTCCAGACTCCTGGTTCAGGACTCCTGGTTCCAGATCTCATGTTCCAGACCTGTGGTTCCAGACCTCTGGTTCCAGCCCTCTGGTTCCAGACTCCTGGTTCCAGACTCCTGGTTCCAGTCCTCTGGTTTCAGACCCCTGGTTCAAGCCCTCTGGTTCCAGACCCCTTGTTCCAGATTCCTGGTTCCAGACTCCTGGTTCCAGACCCCTGGTTCCAGACCCCCGGTTCCAGACTCCTTTTTTAAGACTCCAGGTTCCAAACCCCTGGTTCCAGACCTCTGGTTGCAGACCTCTGGTTCCAAGCCCCTGGTTCCGAGCCTCTGGTTCCAGACTCCAGGTTCCAGACCCAAGGTTCCAGACCTCTGGTTCCAGACCTCAGGTTCCAGACCTCTGGTTCCAGACCCCTGGTTCCATACTCCTGGTTCAAGACTCCTGTTTCCAGACCTCTGGTTCCATACTCCTGGTTCCAGACCTCTGGTTCCAGACTCCATGTTCCAGACCCCAGGTTCCAGACCTCTGGTTCAAGACGCCTGGTTCCAGACTCCAGGTTCCAGACCCCTGGTTCCAGAACTCTTGTTCCAGACCTCTGGTTTGATACTCCTGGTTCCAGACTCCTGGTTCAGGACTCCTGGTTCCAGACTCCTGGTTCCAGCCCTCTGGTTTCAGACCCCTGGTTTCAGACCCCTGGTTCAAGCCCTCTGGTTCCAGACCCCTGGTTCCAGACTCCTGGTTCCAGACTCCTGGTTCCAGACCCCTGGTTCCAGACCCCTGGTTCCAGACCCCTGGTTCCAGACTCCTGGTTCCAGACCCCTGGTTACAGACCCCCGGTTCCAGACTCCAGGTTTTAGACTCCAGGTTCCAGTCCCCAGGTTCCAGACCTTTGGTTCCAGACCTCTGGTTCCAGACCTCTGGTTCCGAACCCCTGGTTCCAGACCTCTGGTTCCAGACCTCTGGTTCCAAGCCCCTGGTTCCGAACCCCTGGTTCCAGACTCCAGGTTCCAGACCTAAGGTTCCAGACCTCTGGTTCCATAGTCCTGGTTCCAGACTCCAGGTTCCAGACTCCTCGTTCCAGACCTCTTGGTCAAGGCCTCTGGTTCCACGCTCCTGGTTCCAGCCCTCTGGTTCCAGCCCTCTGGATCCAGACTCCTGGTTCCAGACCTCTGGTTCCAGAGTCCTGGTTCCAGACTCCTTGTTCCAGATCTCTGGTTTCAGACTCCTGGTTCCAGACTCCTGGTTCCAGACCCCAGGGTCTAGACTCCTGGTTCCAGACTCCTGGTTCCAGACCTCTGGTTCCAGACCTCTGGTTCCAGACTCCATTTTCCAGACCCCAGGTTACAGACCTCTGGTTCAAGACGCCTGGCTCCAGACTCCAGGTTCCAGACCCCAGGTTCCAGACCTCTGGTTCAAGATGCCTGGTTTGATACTCCAGGTTCCAGACTCCTGGTTCAGGACTCCTGGTTCCAGACGTCTGGTTCCAGACCTGTGGTTCCAGACCTCTGGTTCCAGCCCTCTTGTTCCAGACTCCTGGTTCCAGACTGCTGGTTCCAGCCCTCTGGTTTCAGACCCCTGGTTTCAGACCCCTGGTTCAAGCCCTCTGGTTCCAGACCCCTGGTTCCAGACTCCTGGTTCCAGACCTCTGGTTCCAGACCCCTGGTTCCAGACCCCTGGTTCCAGACTCCTGGTTCCAGACTCCTGGTTCCAAACCCCTGGTTACAGACCCCCGGTTCCAGACGCCTGGTTCCAGACTCCAGGTTCCAGACCCCTGGTTCCAGAACTCTTGTTCCAGACCTCTGGTTTGATACTCCTGGTTCCAGACGTCTGGTTCCAGACCTGTGGTTCCAGACCTCTGGTTCCAAGCCCCTGGTTCCGAACCCCTGGTTCCAGACTCCAGGTTCCAGACCTAAGGTTCCAGACCTCTGGTTCCAGACCTCTGGTTCCATACTCCTGGTTCCAGACTCCAGGTTCCAGACCTCTTGGTCAAGACCTCTGGTTCCACGCTCCTGGTTCCAGCCCTCTGGTTCCAGAATCCTGGTTCCAGACCTCAGGTTCCAGACTCCTGGTTCCAGACTCCTCATTCCAGATCTCTGGTTTCAGACTCCTGGTTCCAGACTCCTGGTTCCAGACCTCAGGTTCCAGACTCCTGGTTCGAGACCTCTGTTTCCAGACCTCTGGTTCCAGACTCCTGGTTCCAGACTCCTCGTTCCAGACCCCTGGTTCCAGACCTCTGGTTCCAGACTCCTGGTTCCAGACTCCTCGTTCCAGACCCCTGGTTCCAGACCCCGGGTTCCAGACTCCTGGTTCTAGACTCCAGGTTCAGGACCCCAGGTTCCAGACCTCTGGTTCCAGACCTCTGGTTCCAGACTCCTGGTTCCAGACCTCTGGTTCCAGACGCCATGTTCCAGACCCCAGGTTCCAGACCCCAGGTTCCAGACCTCTTGTTCCAGACCTCTGATTTGATACTCCATGTTCCAGACTCCTGGTTCAGGACTCCTGGTTCCAGATCTCTGGTTCCAGACCTGTGGTTCCAGACCTCTGGTTCCAGCCCTCTGGTTCCAGACTCCTGGTTCCAGACTCCTGGTTCCAGTCCTCTGGTTTCAGACCCCTGGTTCAAGCCCTCTGGTTCCAGACCCCTTGTTCCAGACTCCTGGTTCCAGACCCCTGGTTCCAGACCCCCGGTTCCAGACTCCTTTTTTAAGACTCCAGGTTCCAAACCCCTGGTTCCAGACCTCTGGTTGCAGACCTCTGGTTCCAAGCCCCTGGTTCCGAGCCTCTGGTTCCAGACTCCTGGTTCCAGACCCAAGGTTCCAGACCTCTGGTTCCAGACCTCTGGTTCCAGACTCCTGGTTCCAGACCTCTGGTTCCAGACTCCATGTTCCAGACCCCAGGTTCCAGACCCCAGGTTCCAGACCTCTTGTTCCAGACCTCTGATTTGATACTCCATGTTCCAGACTCCTGGTTCAGGACTCCTGGTTCCAGATCTCATGTTCCAGACCTGTGGTTCCAGACCTCTGGTTCCAGCCCTCTGGTTCCAGACTCCTGGTTCCAGACTCCTGGTTCCAGTCCTCTGGTTTCAGACCTCTGGTTCCAGACCTCAGGTTCCAGACCTCTGGTTCCAGACCCCTGGTTCCATACTCCTGGTTCCAGACCCCTGGTTCCAGACCCCTGGTTCCAGACCCCTGGTTCCAGACTCCTGGTTCCAGACTCCTTGTTCCAAACCCCTGGTTCCAGACCCCCGGTTCCAGACGCCTGGTTCCAGACTCCAGGTTCCAGACCCCTGGTTCCAGACCTCTGGTTGCAGACCTCTGGTTTGATACTCCTGGTTCCAGACGTCTGGTTCCAGACCTGTGGTTCCAGACCTCTGGTTCCAAGCCCCTGGTTCCGAACCCCTGGTTCCAGACTCCAGGTTCCAGACCTAAGGTTCCAGACCTCTGGTTCCAGACCTCTGGTTCCATACTCCTGGTTCCAGACTCCAGGTTCCAGACTCCTGGTTCCAGACCTCTTGGTCAAGACCTCTGGTTCCACGCTCCTGGTTCCAGAATCCTGGTTCCAGACCTCAGGTTCCAGACTCCTGGTTCCAGACTCCTTGTTCCAGATCTCTGGTTTCAGACTCCTGGTTCCAGACTCCTGGTTCCAGACCTCAGGTTCCAGACTCCTGGTTCCAGACCTCTGTTTCCAGACCTCTGGTTCCAGACTCCTGGTTCCAGACTCCTCGTTACAGACCCCTGGTTCCAGACCTCTGGTTCCAGACTCCTGGTTCCAGACTCCTCGTTCCAGACCCCTGGTTCCAGACCCCGGGTTCCAGACTCCTGGTTCTAGACTCCAGGTTCAGGACCCCAGGTTCCAGACCTCTGGTTCCAGACCTCTGGTTCCAGACTCCTGGTTCCAGATCTCTGGTTCCAGACCTGTGGTTCCAGACCTCTGGTTCCAGCCCTCTGGTTCCAGACTCCTGGTTCCAGACTCCTGGTTCCAGTCCTCTGGTTTCAGACCCCTGGTTCAAGCCCTCTGGTTCCAGACCCCTTGTTCCAGATTCCTGGTTCCAGACTCCTGGTTCCAGACCCCTGGTTCCAGACCCCCGGTTCCAGACTCCTTTTTTAAGACTCCAGGTTCCAAACCCCTGGTTTCAGACCTCTGGTTGCAGACCTCTGGTTCCACGCTCCTGGTTCCAGACCTCTGGTTCCAGACTCCAGGATCCAGACTCCAGGTTCCAGACTCCTGGTTCCAGACCTCTGGTTCCAGACTCCTGGTTCCAGACCTCTGGCTCCAACCCTCTGGTTCCAGACCTCTGATTCCAGACCTCTGGTTCCAGACTCCAGGTTCAGACTCCAGGTTCCAGACTCCTGGTTCCAGACTCCTGGTTCCAGACCTCTGGTTCCAGACTCCTGGTTCCAGACCTCTGTCTCCAGCCCTCTGGTTCCAGACCTCTGGTTCCAGACCTCTGGTTCCAGACCTCTGGTTCCAGACTCCTGGTTCCAGACTCCAGGTTCCAGACTCCTGGTTCCAGTCCTCTGGTTTCAGACCCCTGGTTCAAGCCCTCTGGTTCCAGACCCCTTGTTCCAGATTCCTGGTTCCAGACTCCTGGTTCCAGACCCCTGGTTCCAGACCCCCGGTTCCAGACTCCTTTTTTAAGACTCCAGGTTCCAAACCCCTGGTTCCAGACCTCTGGTTGCAGACCTCTGGTTCCAAGCCCCTGGTTCCGAGCCTCTGGTTCCAGACTCCAGGTTCCAGACCAAAGGTTCCAGACCTCTGGTTCCAGACCTCTGGTTCCAGACTCCTGGTTCCAGACCTCTGGTTCCAGACTCCATGTTCCAGACCCCAGGTTCCAGACCCCAGGTTCCAGACCTCTTGTTCCAGACCTCTGATTTGATACTCCATGTTCCAGACTCCTGGTTCAGGACTCCTGGTTCCAGATCTCATGTTCCAGACCTGTGGTTCCAGACCTCTGGTTCCAGCCCTCTGGTTCCAGACTCCTGGTTCCAGACTCCTGGTTCCAGTCCTCTGGTTTCAGACCCCTGGTTCAAGCCCTCTGGTTCCAGACCCCTTGTTCCAGATTCCTGGTTCCAGACTCCTGGTTCCAGACCCCTGGTTCCAGACCCCCGGTTCCAGACTCCTTTTTTAAGACTCCAGGTTCCAAACCCCTGGTTCCAGACCTCTGGTTGCAGACCTCTGGTTCCAAGCCCCTGGTTCCGAGCCTCTGGTTCCAGACTCCAGGTTCCAGACCCAAGGTTCCAGACCTCTGGTTCCAGACCTCAGGTTCCAGACCTCTGGTTCCAGACCCCTGGTTCCATACTCCTGGTTCAAGACTCCTGTTTCCAGACCTCTGGTTCCATACTCCTGGTTCCAGACCTCTGGTTCCAGACTCCATGTTCCAGACCCCAGGTTCCAGACCTCTGGTTCAAGACGCCTGGTTCCAGACTCCAGGTTCCAGACCCCTGGTTCCAGAACTCTTGTTCCAGACCTCTGGTTTGATACTCCTGGTTCCAGACTCCTGGTTCAGGACTCCTGGTTCCAGACTCCTGGTTCCAGCCCTCTGGTTTCAGACCCCTGGTTTCAGACCCCTGGTTCAAGCCCTCTGGTTCCAGACCCCTGGTTCCAGACTCCTGGTTCCAGACTCCTGGTTCCAGACCCCTGGTTCCAGACCCCTGGTTCCAGACCCCTGGTTCCAGACTCCTGGTTCCAGACCCCTGGTTACAGACCCCCGGTTCCAGACTCCAGGTTTTAGACTCCAGGTTCCAGTCCCCAGGTTCCAGACCTTTGGTTCCAGACCTCTGGTTCCAGACCTCTGGTTCCGAACCCCTGGTTCCAGACCTCTGGTTCCAGACCTCTGGTTCCAAGCCCCTGGTTCCGAACCCCTGGTTCCAGACTCCAGGTTCCAGACCTAAGGTTCCAGACCTCTGGTTCCATAGTCCTGGTTCCAGACTCCAGGTTCCAGACTCCTCGTTCCAGACCTCTTGGTCAAGGCCTCTGGTTCCACGCTCCTGGTTCCAGCCCTCTGGTTCCAGCCCTCTGGATCCAGACTCCTGGTTCCAGACCTCTGGTTCCAGAGTCCTGGTTCCAGACTCCTTGTTCCAGATCTCTGGTTTCAGACTCCTGGAACCAGACTCCTGGTTCCAGACCCCAGGGTCTAGACTCCTGGTTCCAGACTCCTGGTTCCAGACCTCTGGTTCCAGACCTCTGGTTCCAGACTCCATTTTCCAGACCCCAGGTTACAGACCTCTGGTTCAAGACGCCTGGCTCCAGACTCCAGGTTCCAGACCCCAGGTTCCAGACCTCTGGTTCAAGATGCCTGGTTTGATACTCCAGGTTCCAGACTCCTGGTTCAGGACTCCTGGTTCCAGACGTCTGGTTCCAGACCTGTGGTTCCAGACCTCTGGTTCCAGCCCTCTTGTTCCAGACTCCTGGTTCCAGACTGCTGGTTCCAGCCCTCTGGTTTCAGACCCCTGGTTTCAGACCCCTGGTTCAAGCCCTCTGGTTCCAGACCCCTGGTTCCAGACTCCTGGTTCCAGACCTCTGGTTCCAGACCCCTGGTTCCAGACCCCTGGTTCCAGACTCCTGGTTCCAGACTCCTGGTTCCAAACCCCTGGTTACAGACCCCCGGTTCCAGACGCCTGGTTCCAGACTCCAGGTTCCAGACCCCTGGTTCCAGAACTCTTGTTCCAGACCTCTGGTTTGATACTCCTGGTTCCAGACGTCTGGTTCCAGACCTGTGGTTCCAGACCTCTGGTTCCAAGCCCCTGGTTCCGAACCCCTGGTTCCAGACTCCAGGTTCCAGACCTAAGGTTCCAGACCTCTGGTTCCAGACCTCTGGTTCCATACTCCTGGTTCCAGACTCCAGGTTCCAGACCTCTTGGTCAAGACCTCTGGTTCCACGCTCCTGGTTCCAGCCCTCTGGTTCCAGAATCCTGGTTCCAGACCTCAGGTTCCAGACTCCTGGTTCCAGACTCCTCATTCCAGATCTCTGGTTTCAGACTCCTGGTTCCAGACTCCTGGTTCCAGACCTCAGGTTCCAGACTCCTGGTTCGAGACCTCTGTTTCCAGACCTCTGGTTCCAGACTCCTGGTTCCAGACTCCTCGTTCCAGACCCCTGGTTCCAGACCTCTGGTTCCAGACTCCTGGTTCCAGACTCCTCGTTCCAGACCCCTGGTTCCAGACCCCGGGTTCCAGACTCCTGGTTCTAGACTCCAGGTTCAGGACCCCAGGTTCCAGACCTCTGGTTCCAGACCTCTGGTTCCAGACTCCTGGTTCCAGACCTCTGGTTCCAGACGCCATGTTCCAGACCCCAGGTTCCAGACCCCAGGTTCCAGACCTCTTGTTCCAGACCTCTGATTTGATACTCCATGTTCCAGACTCCTGGTTCAGGACTCCTGGTTCCAGATCTCTGGTTCCAGACCTGTGGTTCCAGACCTCTGGTTCCAGCCCTCTGGTTCCAGACTCCTGGTTCCAGACTCCTGGTTCCAGTCCTCTGGTTTCAGACCCCTGGTTCAAGCCCTCTGGTTCCAGACCCCTTGTTCCAGACTCCTGGTTCCAGACCCCTGGTTCCAGACCCCCGGTTCCAGACTCCTTTTTTAAGACTCCAGGTTCCAAACCCCTGGTTCCAGACCTCTGGTTGCAGACCTCTGGTTCCAAGCCCCTGGTTCCGAGCCTCTGGTTCCAGACTCCTGGTTCCAGACCCAAGGTTCCAGACCTCTGGTTCCAGACCTCTGGTTCCAGACTCCTGGTTCCAGACCTCTGGTTCCAGACTCCATGTTCCAGACCCCAGGTTCCAGACCCCAGGTTCCAGACCTCTTGTTCCAGACCTCTGATTTGATACTCCATGTTCCAGACTCCTGGTTCAGGACTCCTGGTTCCAGATCTCATGTTCCAGACCTGTGGTTCCAGACCTCTGGTTCCAGCCCTCTGGTTCCAGACTCCTGGTTCCAGACTCCTGGTTCCAGTCCTCTGGTTTCAGACCTCTGGTTCCAGACCTCAGGTTCCAGACCTCTGGTTCCAGACCCCTGGTTCCATACTCCTGGTTCCAGACCCCTGGTTCCAGACCCCTGGTTCCAGACCCCTGGTTCCAGACTCCTGGTTCCAGACTCCTTGTTCCAAACCCCTGGTTCCAGACCCCCGGTTCCAGACGCCTGGTTCCAGACTCCAGGTTCCAGACCCCTGGTTCCAGACCTCTGGTTGCAGACCTCTGGTTTGATACTCCTGGTTCCAGACGTCTGGTTCCAGACCTGTGGTTCCAGACCTCTGGTTCCAAGCCCCTGGTTCCGAACCCCTGGTTCCAGACTCCAGGTTCCAGACCTAAGGTTCCAGACCTCTGGTTCCAGACCTCTGGTTCCATACTCCTGGTTCCAGACTCCAGGTTCCAGACTCCTGGTTCCAGACCTCTTGGTCAAGACCTCTGGTTCCACGCTCCTGGTTCCAGAATCCTGGTTCCAGACCTCAGGTTCCAGACTCCTGGTTCCAGACTCCTTGTTCCAGATCTCTGGTTTCAGACTCCTGGTTCCAGACTCCTGGTTCCAGACCTCAGGTTCCAGACTCCTGGTTCCAGACCTCTGTTTCCAGACCTCTGGTTCCAGACTCCTGGTTCCAGACTCCTCGTTACAGACCCCTGGTTCCAGACCTCTGGTTCCAGACTCCTGGTTCCAGACTCCTCGTTCCAGACCCCTGGTTCCAGACCCCGGGTTCCAGACTCCTGGTTCTAGACTCCAGGTTCAGGACCCCAGGTTCCAGACCTCTGGTTCCAGACCTCTGGTTCCAGACTCCTGGTTCCAGATCTCTGGTTCCAGACCTGTGGTTCCAGACCTCTGGTTCCAGCCCTCTGGTTCCAGACTCCTGGTTCCAGACTCCTGGTTCCAGTCCTCTGGTTTCAGACCCCTGGTTCAAGCCCTCTGGTTCCAGACCCCTTGTTCCAGATTCCTGGTTCCAGACTCCTGGTTCCAGACCCCTGGTTCCAGACCCCCGGTTCCAGACTCCTTTTTTAAGACTCCAGGTTCCAAACCCCTGGTTTCAGACCTCTGGTTGCAGACCTCTGGTTCCACGCTCCTGGTTCCAGACCTCTGGTTCCAGACTCCAGGATCCAGACTCCAGGTTCCAGACTCCTGGTTCCAGACCTCTGGTTCCAGACTCCTGGTTCCAGACCTCTGGCTCCAACCCTCTGGTTCCAGACCTCTGATTCCAGACCTCTGGTTCCAGACTCCAGGTTCAGACTCCAGGTTCCAGACTCCTGGTTCCAGACTCCTGGTTCCAGACCTCTGGTTCCAGACTCCTGGTTCCAGACCTCTGTCTCCAGCCCTCTGGTTCCAGACCTCTGGTTCCAGACCTCTGGTTCCAGACCTCTGGTTCCAGACTCCTGGTTCCAGACTCCAGGTTCCAGACTCCTGGTTCCAGACCTCTGGTTCCAGACTCCAGGTTTGAGACTCCAGGTTCCAGACTCCTGGTTCCAGCCCTCAGGTTCCAGACCTCTGGTTACAGACTCCTGGTTCCAGACCTCTGGTTCCAGACCACAGGATCCAGACTCCTGGTTCCAGACCTCTGGTTCCAGACTCCAGGTTTGAGACTCCAGGTTCCAGACTCCTGGTTCCAGCCCTCAGGTTCCAGACCTCTGGTTACAGACTCCTGGTTCCAGACCTCTGGTTCCAGACCACAGGATCCAGACTCATAGTTCCAGACTCCTGGTTCCAGACTCCTGGTTCCAAACCCCTGGTTCCAGACCCCCGGTTCCAGACTCCTGGTTCCAGACTCCTGGTTCCAAACCCCTGGTTCCAGACCCCCGGTTCCAGACCTCTGGTTCCAGCTCTCTGGTTCAAAGCCCTCTGGTTCAAGACTCCTGGTTCCAGACTCCTGGTTCCAGACCTCTGGTTCCAGACTCCAGATTCCACACTCCAGGTTCCAGACTCCGGGTTCCAGCCCTCTGGTTCCAGACCTCTGGCTCCAGACCTCTGGTACCAGACCTCTGGTTCCAGGCCCCTGGTTCAGAACATCTGGTTCCAGACCCCAGGTTCCAGACATCTGGTTCCAGACCTCAGGTTCCAGACCCCTGGTTCCATACTCCTGGTTCAAGACTCCTGTTTCCAGACCTCTGGTTCCATACTCCTGGTTCCAGACCTCTGGTTCCACGACTCAGGTTCCAGACTCCTGGTTCCAGACTCCTTGTTCCAGACCCCAGGGTCCAGACTCCTGGTTCTAGACTCCTGGTTCCAGACCTCTGGTTCCAGACCTCTGGTTCCAGACTCGTGGTTCCAGACTCGTGGTTCCAGACTCCTGGTTTCAGACTCCTGGTTCCAGACTCCTGGTTCCAGACTCCATGTTCCAGACCCCAGGTTCCAGACCTCTGGTTCCAGACCTCTGATTTGATGCTCCATGTTCCAGACTCCTGGTTCAGGACTCCTGGTTCCAGATCTCTGGTTCCAGACCTGTGGTTCCAGACCTCTGGTTCCAGACTCCTGGTTCCAGTCCTCTGGTTTCAGACCCCTGGTTCAAGCCCTCTGGTTCCAGACTCCTGGTTTTAGACTCCAGGTTCCAAACCCCTGGTTCCAGACCTCTGGTTGCAGACCTCTGGTTCCAAGCCCCTGGTTCCGAGCCCCTGGTTCCAGACTCCAGGTTCCAGACCCAAGGTTCCAGACCTCTGGTTCCAGACCTCAGGTTCCAGACCTCTGGTTCCAGACCCCTGGTTCCATACTCCTGGTTCAAGACTCCTGTTTCCAGACCTCTGGTTCCATACTCCTGGTTCCAGACCTCTGGTTCCAGACTCCATGTTCCAGACCCCAGGTTCCAGACCTCTGGTTCAAGACGCCTGGTTCCAGACTCCAGGTTCCAGACCCCAGGTTCCAGACCTCTGGTTCCAGACGCCTGGTTTGATACTCCAGGTTCCAGACTCCTGGTTCAGGACTCCTGGTTCCAGACATCTGGTTCCAGACCTGTGGTTCCAGACCTCTGGTTCCAGCCCTCTTGTTCCAGACTCCTGGTTCCAGACTGCTGGTTCCAGCCCTCTGGTTTCAGACCCCTGGTTTCAGACCCCTGGTTCAAGCCCTCTGGTTCCAGACCCCTGGTTCCAGACCCCTGGTTCCAGACCCCTGGTTCCAGACTCCTGGTTCCAGACCTCTGGTTCCAGACCACAGGATCCAGACTCCTGGTTCCAGACCTCTGGTTCCAGACTCCAGGTTTGAGACTCCAGGTTCCAGACTCCTGGTTCCAGCCCTCAGGTTCCAGACCTCTGGTTACAGACTCCTGGTTCCAGACCTCTGGTTCCAGACCACAGGATCCAGACTCATAGTTCCAGACTCCTGGTTCCAGACTCCTGGTTCCAAACCCCTGGTTCCAGACCCCCGGTTCCAGACTCCTGGTTCCAGACTCCTGGTTCCAAACCCCTGGTTCCAGACCCCCGGTTCCAGACCTCTGGTTCCAGCTCTCTGGTTCAAAGCCCTCTGGTTCAAGACTCCTGGTTCCAGACTCCTGGTTCCAGACCTCTGGTTCCAGACTCCAGATTCCACACTCCAGGTTCCAGACTCCGGGTTCCAGCCCTCTGGTTCCAGACCTCTGGCTCCAGACCTCTGGTACCAGACCTCTGGTTCCAGGCCCCTGGTTCAGAACATCTGGTTCCAGACCCCAGGTTCCAGACATCTGGTTCCAGACCTCAGGTTCCAGACCCCTGGTTCCATACTCCTGGTTCAAGACTCCTGTTTCCAGACCTCTGGTTCCATACTCCTGGTTCCAGACCTCTGTTTCCACGCCTCAGGTTCCAGACTCCTGGTTCCAGACTCCTTGTTCCAGACCCCAGGGTCCAGACTCCTGGTTCTAGACTCCTGGTTCCAGACCTCTGGTTCCAGACCTCTGGTTCCAGACTCGTGGTTCCAGACTCGTGGTTCCAGACTCCTGGTTTCAGACTCCTGGTTCCAGACTCCTGGTTCCAGACTCCATGTTCCAGACCCCAGGTTCCAGACCCCAGGTTCCAGACCTCTGGTTCCAGACCTCTGATTTGATGCTCCATGTTCCAGACTCCTGGTTCAGGACTCCTGGTTCCAGATCTCTGGTTCCAGACCTGTGGTTCCAGACCTCTGGTTCCAGACTCCTGGTTCCAGTCCTCTGGTTTCAGACCCCTGGTTCAAGCCCTCTGGTTCCAGACTCCTGGTTTTAGACTCCAGGTTCCAAACCTCTGGTTCCAGACCTCTGGTTGCAGACCTCTGGTTCCAAGCCCCTGGTTCCGAGCCCCTGGTTCCAGACTCCAGGTTCCAGACCCAAGGTTCCAGACCTCTGGTTCCAGACCTCAGGTTCCAGACCTCTGGTTCCAGACCCCTGGTTCCATACTCCTGGTTCAAGACTCCTGTTTCCAGACCTCTGGTTCCATACTCCTGGTTCCAGACCTCTGGTTCCAGACTCCATGTTCCAGACCCCAGGTTCCAGACCTCTGGTTCAAGACGCCTGGTTCCAGACTCCAGGTTCCAGACCCCAGGTTCCAGACCTCTGGTTCCAGACGCCTGGTTTGATACTCCAGGTTCCAGACTCCTGGTTCAGGACTCCTGGTTCCAGACATCTGGTTCCAGACCTGTGGTTCCAGACCTCTGGTTCCAGCCCTCTTGTTCCAGACTCCTGGTTCCAGACTGCTGGTTCCAGCCCTCTGGTTTCAGACCCCTGGTTTCAGACCCCTGGTTCAAGCCCTCTGGTTCCAGACCCCTGGTTCCAGACCCCTGGTTCCAGACCCCTGGTTCCAGACTCCTGGTTCCAGACTCCTGGTTCCAAACCCCTGGTTCCAGACCCCCGGTTCCAGACGCCTGGTTCCAGACTCCAGGTTCCAGACCCCTGGTTCCAGAACTCTTGTTCCAGACCTCTGGTTTGATACTCCTGGTTCCAGACGTCTGGTTCCAGACCTGTGGTTCCAGACCTCTGGTTCCAAGCCCCTGGTTCCGAACCCCTGGTTCCAGACTCCAGGTTCCAGACCTAAGGTTCCAGACCTCTGGTTCCATACTCCTGGTTCCAGACTCCAGGTTCCAGACTCCTGGTTCCAGACCTCTTGGTCAAGACCTCTGGTTCCACGCTCCTGGTTCCAGCCCTCTGGTTCCAGAATCCTGGTTCCAGACCTCAGGTTCCAGACTCCTGGTTCCAGACTCCTTGTTCCAGATCTCTGGTTTCAGACTCCTGGTTCCAGACTCCTGGTTCCAGACCTCAGGTTCCAGACTCCTGGTTCCAGACCTCTGTTTCCAGACCTAAGGTTCCATACTCCTGGTTCCAGACTCCTCGTTCCAGACCCCTGGTTCCAGACCTCTGGTTCCAGACTCCTGGTTCCAGACTCCTCGTTCCAGACCCCTGGTTCCAGACCCCGGGTTCCAGACTCCTGGTTCTAGACTCCAGGTTCAGGACCCCAGGTTCCAGACCTCTGGTTCCAGACCTCTGGTTCCAGACTCCTGGTTCCAGACCTCTGGTTCCAGACTCCATGTTCCAGACCCCAGGTTCCAGACCCCAGGTTCCAGACCTCTTGTTCCAGACCTCTGATTTGATACTCCATGTTCCAGACTCCTGGTTCAGGACTCCTGGTTCCAGACCTCTTGGTCAAGACCTCTGGTTCCACGCTCCTGGTTCCAGCCCTCTGGTTCCAGAATCCTGGTTCCAGACCTCAGGTTCCAGACTCCTGGTTCCAGACTCCTTGTTCCAGATCTCTGGTTTCAGACCTCTGGTTCCATACTCCTGGTTCCAGACCTCTGGTTCCAGACTCCATGTTCCAGACCCCAGGTTCCAGACCTCTGGTTCAAGACGCCTGGTTCCAGACTCCAGGTTCCAGACCCCAGGTTCCAGACCTCTGGTTCCAGACGCCTGGTTTGATACTCCAGGTTCCAGACTCCTGGTTCAGGACTCCTGGTTCCAGACATCTGGTTCCAGACCTGTGGTTCCAGACCTCTGGTTCCAGCCCTCTTGTTCCAGACTCCTGGTTCCAGACTGCTGGTTCCAGCCCTCTGGTTTCAGACCCCTGGTTTCAGACCCCTGGTTCAAGCCCTCTGGTTCCAGACCCCTGGTTCCAGACCCCTGGTTCCAGACCCCTGGTTCCAGACTCCTGGTTCCAGACTCCTGGTTCCAAACCCCTGGTTCCAGACCCCCGGTTCCAGACGCCTGGTTCCAGACTCCAGGTTCCAGACCCCTGGTTCCAGAACTCTTGTTCCAGACCTCTGGTTTGATACTCCTGGTTCCAGACGTCTGGTTCCAGACCTGTGGTTCCAGACCTCTGGTTCCAAGCCCCTGGTTCCGAACCCCTGGTTCCAGACTCCAGGTTCCAGACCTAAGGTTCCAGACCTCTGGTTCCATACTCCTGGTTCCAGACTCCAGGTTCCAGACTCCTGGTTCCAGACCTCTTGGTCAAGACCTCTGGTTCCACGCTCCTGGTTCCAGCCCTCTGGTTCCAGAATCCTGGTTCCAGACCTCAGGTTCCAGACTCCTGGTTCCAGACTCCTTGTTCCAGATCTCTGGTTTCAGACTCCTGGTTCCAGACTCCTGGTTCCAGACCTCAGGTTCCAGACTCCTGGTTCCAGACCTCTGTTTCCAGACCTAAGGTTCCATACTCCTGGTTCCAGACTCCTCGTTCCAGACCCCTGGTTCCAGACCTCTGGTTCCAGACTCCTGGTTCCAGACTCCTCGTTCCAGACCCCTGGTTCCAGACCCCGGGTTCCAGACTCCTGGTTCTAGACTCCAGGTTCAGGACCCCAGGTTCCAGACCTCTGGTTCCAGACCTCTGGTTCCAGACTCCTGGTTCCAGACCTCTGGTTCCAGACTCCATGTTCCAGACCCCAGGTTCCAGACCCCAGGTTCCAGACCTCTTGTTCCAGACCTCTGATTTGATACTCCATGTTCCAGACTCCTGGTTCAGGACTCCTGGTTCCAGATCTCTGGTTCCAGACCTGTGGTTCCAGACCTCTGGTTCCAGCCCTCTGGTTCCAGACTCCTGGTTCCAGACTCCTGGTTCCAGTCCTCTGGTTTCAGACCCCTGGTTCAAGCCCTCTGGTTCCAGACCCCTTGTTCCAGATTCCTGGTTCCAGACTCCTGGTTCCAGACCCCTGGTTCCAGACCCCCGGTTCCAGACTCCTTTTTTAAGACTCCAGGTTCGAAACCCCTGGTTCCAGACCTCTGGTTGCAGACCTCTGGTTCCAAGCCCCTGGTTCCGAGCCTCTGGTTCCAGACTCCAGGTTCCAGACCTCTGGTTCCAGACCTCATGTTCCAGACCTCTGGTTCCAGACCCCTGGTTCCATACTCCTGGTTCAAGACTCCTATTTCCAGACCTCTGGTTCCATACTCCTGGTTCCAGACCTCTGGTTCCAGACTCCATGTTCCAGACCCCAGGTTCCAGAACTCTTGTTCCAGACCTCTGGTTTGATACTCCTGGTTCCAGACTCCTGGTTCAGGACTCCTGGTTCCAGACGTCTGGTTCCAGACCTGTGGTTCCAGACCTCTGGTTCCAGCCCTCTTGTTCCAGACTCCTGGTTCCAGACTCCTGGTTCCAGCCCTCTGGTTTCAGACCCCTGGTTTCAGACCCCTGGTTCAAGCCCTCTGGTTCCAGACCCCTGGTTCCAGACTCCTGGTTCCAGACTCCTGGTTCCAGACCCCTGGTTCCAGACCCCCGGTTCCAGACCCCTGGTTCCAGACTCCTGTTTCCAGACTCCTGGTTCCAGACCCCTGGTTAAAGACCCCCGGTTCCAGACTCCAGGTTTTAGACTCCAGGTTCCAGTCCCCAGGTTCCAGACCTTTGGTTCCAGACCTCTGGTTCCAGGCCTCTGGTTCCGAACCCCTGGTTCCAGACCTCTGGTTCCAGACCTCTGGTTCCAAGCCCCTGGTTCCGAACCCCTGGTTCCAGACTCCAGGTTCCAGACCTAAGGTTCCAGACCTCTGGTTCCAGACCTCTGGTTCCATAGTCCTGGTTCCAGACTCCATGTTCCAGACTCCTGGTTCCAGACCTCTTGGTCAAGGCCTCTGGTTCCACGCTCCTGGTTCCAGCCCTCTGGTTCCAGCCCTCTGGATCCAGACTCCTGGTTCCAGACCTCTGGTTCCAGAGTCCTGGTTCCAGACTCCTTGTTCCAGATCTCTGGTTTCAGACTCCTGGTTCCAGACTCCTGGTTCCAGACCCCAGGGTCTAGACTCCTGGTTCCAGACTCCTGGTTCCAGACCTCTGGTTCCAGACTCCATGTTCCAGACCCCAGGTTCCAGACCTCTGGTTCAAGACGCCTGGTTCCAGACTCCAGGTTCCAGACCCCAGGTTCCAGACCTCTGGTTCAAGATGCCTGGTTTGATACTCCAGGTTCCAGACTCCTGGTTCAGGACTCCTGGTTCCAGACGTCTGGTTCCAGACCTGTGGTTCCAGACCTCTGGTTCCAGCCCTCTTGTTCCAGACTCCTGGTTCCAGACTGCTGGTTCCAGCCCTCTGGTTTCAGACCCCTGGTTTCAGACCCCTGGTTCAAGCCCTCTGGTTCCAGACCCCTGGTTCCAGACTCCTGGTTCCAGACCTCTGGTTCCAGACCCCTGGTTCCAGACCCCTGGTTCCAGACCCCTGGTTCCAGACTCCTGGTTCCAGACTCCTGGTTCCAAACCCCTGGTTCCAGACCCCCGGTTCCAGACGCCTGGTTCCAGACTCCAGGTTCCAGACCCCTGGTTCCAGAACTCTTGTTCCAGACCTCTGGTTTGATACTCCTGGTTCCAGACGTCTGGTTCCAGACCTGTGGTTCCAGACCTCTGGTTCCAAGCCCCTGGTTCCGAACCCCTGGTTCCAGACTCCAGGTTCCAGACCTAAGGTTCCAGACCTCTGGTTCCAGACCTCTGGTTCCATACTCCTGGTTCCAGACTCCAGGTTCCAGACTCCTGGTTCCAGACCTCTTGGTCAAGACCTCTGGTTCCACGCTCCTGGTTCCAGCCCTCTGGTTCCAGAATCCTGGTTCCAGACCTCAGGTTCCAGACTCCTGGTTCCAGACTCCTTGTTCCAGATCTCTGGTTTCAGACTCCTGGTTCCAGACTCCTGGTTCCAGACCTCAGGTTCCAGACTCCTGGTTCCAGACCTCTGTTTCCAGACCTCTGGTTCCAGACTCCTGGTTCCAGACTCCTCGTTCCAGACCCCTGGTTCCAGACCTCTGGTTCCAGACTCCTGGTTCCAGACTCCTCGTTCCAGACCCCTGGTTCCAGACCCCGGGTTCCAGACTCCTGGTTCTAGACTCCAGGTTCAGGACCCCAGGTTCCAGACCTCTGGTTCCAGACCTCTGGTTCCAGACTCCTGGTTCCAGACCTCTGGTTCCAGACTCCATGTTCCAGACCCCAGGTTCCAGACCTCTTGTTCCAGACCTCTGATTTGATACTCCATGTTCCAGACTCCTGGTTCAGGACTCCTGGTTCCAGATCTCTGGTTCCAGACCTGTGGTTCCAGACCTCTGGTTCCTGCCCTCTGGTTCCAGACTCCTGGTTCCAGACTCCTGGTTCCAGTCCTCTGGTTTCAGACCCCTGGTTCAAGCCCTCTGGTTCCAGACCCCTTGTTCCAGATTCCTGGTTCCAGACTCCTGGTTCCAGACCCCTGGTTCCAGACCCCCGGTTCCAGACTCCTTTTTTAAGACTCCAGGTTCCAAACCCCTGGTTCCAGACCTCTGGTTGCAGACCTCTGGTTCCAAGCCCCTGGTTCCGAGCCTCTGGTTCCAGACTCCAGGTTCCAGACCCAAGGTTCCAGACCTCTGGTTCCAGACCTCAGGTTCCAGACCTCTGGTTCCAGACCCCTGGTTCCATACTCCTGGTTCAAGACTCCTTTTTCCAGACCTCTGGTTCCATACTCCTGGTTCAAGACGTCTGGTTCCAGACTCCATGTTCCAGACCCCATGTTCCAGACCTCTGGTTCAAGACGCCTGGTTCCAGACTCCAGGTTCCAGACCCCTGGTTCCAGAACTCTTGTTCCAGACCTCTGGTTTGATACTCCTGGTTCCAGACTCCTGGTTCAGGACTCCTGGTTCCAGACGTCTGGTTCCAGACCTGTGGTTCCAGACCTCTGGTTCCAGCCCTCTTGTTCCAGACTCCTGGTTCCAGACTCCTGGTTCCAGCCCTCTGGTTTCAGACCCCTGGTTCCAGACTCCTGTTTCCAGACTCCTGGTTCCAGACCCCTGGTTGCAGACCCCCGGTTCCAGACTCCAGGTTTTAGACTCCAGGTTCCAGACCTTTGGTTCCAGACCTCTGGTTCCAGGCCTCTTGTTCCGAACCCCTGGTTCCAGACCTCTGGTTCCAGACTCCAGGTTTGAGACTCCAGGTTCCAGACTCCTGGTTCCAGCCCTCAGGTTCCAGACCTCTGGTTACAGACTCCTGGTTCCAGACCTCTGGTTCCAGACCACAGGATCCAGACTCATAGTTCCAGACCTCTGGTTCCAGACTCCAGGTTTGAGACTCCAGGTTCCAGACTCCTGGTTCCAGCCCTCAGGTTCCAGACCTCTGGTTACAGACTCCTGGTTCCAGACTCCTGGTACCAGACCTCTGGTTCAGGACCACAGGATCCAGACTCATAGTTCCAGACCCCTGGTTCCAGACCTCTGGTTCCAGCCCTCTGGTTCAAAGCCCTCTGGTTCAAGACTCCTGGTTCCAGACTCCTTGTTCCAGACCTCTGGTTACAGATCACAGGATCCAGACTCATAGTTCCAGACTCCTGGTCACAGACCTCTGGTTCCAGACTCCAGGTTCCAGACTCCTGGTACCAGACCTCTGGTTCAGGACCACAGGATCCAGACTCATAGTTCCAGACCCCTGGTTCCAGACCTCTGGTTCCAGCCCTCTGGTTCAAAGCCCTCTGGTTCAAGACTCCTGGTTCCAGACTCCTTGTTCCAGACCTCTGGTTCCAGACTCCAGATTCCACACTCCAGGTTCCAGACTCCGGGTTCCAGCCCTCTGGTTCCAGACCTCTGGCTCCAGACCTCTGGTACCAGACCTCTGGTTCCAGGCCCCTGGTTCAGAACATCTGGTTCCAGACCCCAGGTTCCAGACATCTGGTTCCAGACCTCAGGTTCCAGACCCCTGGTTCCATACTCCTGGTTCAAGACTCCTGTTTCCAGACCTCTGGTTCCATACTCCTGGTTCCAGACCTCTGGTTCCACGCCTCAGGTTCCAGACTCCTGGTTCCAGACTCCTTGTTCCAGACCCCAGGGTCCAGACTCCTGGTTCTAGACTCCTGGTTCCAGACCTCTGGTTCCAGACTCGTGGTTCCAGACTCCTGGTTTCAGACTCCTGGTTCCAGACTCCTGGTTCCAGACTCCATGTTCCAGACCCCAGGTTCCAGACCCCAGGTTCCAGACCTCTGGTTCCAGACCTCTGATTTGATGCTCCATGTTCCAGACTCCTGGTTCAGGACTCCTGGTTCCAGATCTCTGGTTCCAGACCTGTGGTTCCAGACCTCTGGTTCCAGACTCCTGGTTCCAGTCCTCTGGTTTCAGACCCCTGGTTCAAGCCCTCTGGTTCCAGACTCCTGGTTTTAGACTCCAGGTTCCAAACCCCTGGTTCCAGACCTCTGGTTGAAGACCTCTGGTTCCAAGCCCCTGGTTCCGAGCCCCTGGTTCCAGACTCCAGGTTCCAGACCCAAGGTTCCAGACCTCTGGTTCCAGACCTCAGGTTCCAGACCTCTGGTTCCAGACCCCTGGTTCCATACTCCTGGTTCAAGACTCCTGTTTCCAGACCTCTGGTTCCATACTCCTGGTTCCAGACCTCTGGTTCCAGACTCCATGTTCCAGACCCCAGGTTCCAGACCTCTGGTTCAAGACGCCTGGTTCTAGACTCCAGGTTCCAGACCCCAGGTTCCAGACCTCTGGTTCAAGATGCCTGGTTTGATACTCCAGGTTCCAGACTCCTGGTTCAGGACTCCTGGTTCCAGACGTCTGGTTCCAGACCTGTGGTTCCAGACCTCTGGTTCCAGCCCTCTTGTTCCAGACTCCTGGTTCCAGACTGCTGGTTCCAGCCCTCTGGTTTCAGACCCCTGGTTTCAGACCCCTGGTTCAAGCCCTCTGGTTCCAGACCCCTGGTTCCAGACCCCTGGTTCCAGACTCCTGGTTCCAGACTCCTGGTTCCAAACCCATGGTTCCAGACCCCCGGTTCCAGACGCCTGGTTCCAGACTCCAGGTTCCAGACCCCTGGTTCCAGAACTCTTGTTCCAGACCTCTGGTTCCAAGCCCCTGGTTCCGAACCCCTGGTTCCAGACTCCAGGTTCCAGACCTAAGGTTCCAGACCTCTGGTTCCATACTCCTGGTTCAAGACTCCTGTTTCCAGACCTCTGGTTCCATACTCCTGGTTCCAGACCTCTGGTTCCAGACTCCATGTTCCAGACCCCAGGTTCCAGACCTCTGGTTCAAGACGCCTGGTTCCAGACCCCAGGTTCCAGACCCCTGTTTCCAGAACTCTTGTTCCAGACCTCTGGTTTGATACTCCTGGTTCCAGACTCCTGGTTCAGGACTCCTGGTTCCAGACGTCTGGTTCCAGACCTCTGGTTCCAGACCTCTGGTTCCAGCCCTCTTGTTCCAGACTCCTGGTTCCAGACTCCTGGTTCCAGCCCTCTGGTTTTAGACCCCTGGTTTCAGACCCCTGGTTCAAGCCCTCTGGTTCCAGACCCCTGGTTCCAGACTCCTGGTTCCAGACCCCTGGTTCCAGACCCCCGGTTCCAGACCCCTGGTTCCAGACTCCTGTTTCCAGACTCCTGGTTCCAGACTCCTGGTTACAGACCCCCGGTTCCAGACTCCAGGTTTTAGACTCCAGGTTCCAGTCCCCAGGTTCCAGACCTTTGGTTCCAGACCTCTGGTTCCAGGCCTCTGGTTCCGAACCCCTGGTTCCAGACCTCTGGTTCCAGACCTCTGGTTCCAGACTCCTGGTTCCAGACCTCTGGATCCAGACCCCAGGTTTGAGACTCCAGGTTCCAGACTCCTGGTTCCAGCCCTCAGGTTCCAGACCTCAGGTTCCAGACTCCTGGTTCCAGACTCCTTGTTCCAGATCTCTGGTTTCAGACTCCTGGTTCCAGACTCCTGGTTCCAGACCCCAGGGTCTAGACTCCTGGTTCCAGACTCCTGGTTCCAGACCTCTGGTTCCAGACCTCTGGTTCCAGACTCCATGTTCCAGACTCCAGGTTCCAGACCCCAGGTTCCAGACCTCTGGTTCAAGTTGCCTGGTTTGATACTCCAGGTTCCAGACTCCTGGTTCAGGACTCCTGGTTCCAGACGTCTGGTTCCAGACCTGTGCTTCCAGACCTCTGGTTCCAGCCCTCTTGTTCCAGACTCCTGGTTCCAGACTGCTGGTTCCAGCCCTCTGGTTTCAGACCCCTGGTTCCAGACCCCTGGTTCCAGACTCCTGGTTCCAGACCTCTGGTTCCAGACCCCTGGTTCAAGACTCCTGGTTCCAGACTCCTGGTTCCAAACCCCTGGTTCCAAACCCCTGGTTCCAGACCCCCGGTTCCAGACGCCTGGTTCCAGACTCCAGGTTCCAGACCCCTGGTTCCAGAACTCTTGTTCCAGACCTCTGGTTTGATACTCCTTGTTCCAGACGTCTGGTTCCAGACCTGTGGTTCCAGACCTCTGGTTCCAAGCCCCTGGTTCCGAACCCCTGGTTCCAGACTCCAGTTTCCAGACCTAAGGTTCCAGACCTCTGGTTCCAGACCTCTGGTTCCATACTCCTGGTTCCAGACTCCAGGTTCCAGACCACTGGTTCCAGACCTCTTGGTCAAGACCTCTGGTTCCACGCTCCTGGATCCAGCCCTCTGGTTCCAGAATCCTGGTTCCAGACCTCAGGTTCCAGACTCCTGGTTCCAGACTCCTTGTTCCAGATCTCTGGTTTCAGACTCCTGGTTCCAGACTCCTGGTTCCAGGCCTCAGGTTCCAGACTCCTGGTTCCAGACCTCTGTTTCCAGACCTCTGGTTCCAGACTCCTGGTTCCAGACTCCTCGTTCCAGACCCCTGGTTCCAGACCTCTGGTTCCAGACTCCTGGTTCAAGACTCCAGGTTCAGGACCCCAGGTTCCAGACCTCTGGTTCCAGACTCCTGGTTCCAGACCTCTGGTTCCAGACTCCATGTTCCAGACCCCAGGTTCCAGACCTCTTGTTCCAGACCTCTGATTTGATACTCCATGTTCCAGACTCCTGGTTCAGGACTCCTGGTTCCAGATCTCTGGTTCCAGACCTGTGGTTCCAGACCTCTGGTTCCAGCCCTCTGGTTCCAGACTCCTGGTTCCAGACTCCTGGTTCCAGTCCTCTGGTTTCAGACCACTGGTTCAAGCCCTCTGGTTCCAGACCCCTTGTTCCAGATTCCTGGTTCCAGACTCCTGGTTCCAGACCCCTGGTTCCAGACCCCCGGTTCCAGACTCCTTTTTTAAGACTCCAGGTTCCAAACCCCTGGTTCCAGACCTCTGGTGGCAGACCTCTGGTTCCAAGCCCCTTGTTCCGAGCCTCTGGTTCCAGACTCCAGGTTCCAGACCCAAGGTTCCAGACCTCTGTTTCCAGACCTCTGGTTCCAGACTCCATGTTCCAGACCCCAGGTTCCAGACCCCAGGTTCCAGACCTCTTGTTCCAGACCTCTGATTTGATACTCCATGTTCCAGACTCCTGGTTCAAGACTCCTGGTTCCAGATCTCTGGTTCCAGACCTGTGGTTCCAGACCTCTGGTTCCAGCCCTCTGGTTCCAGACTCCTGGTTCCAGACTCCTGGTTCCAGTCCTCTGGTTTCAGACCCCTGGTTCAAGCCCTCTGGTTCCAGACCCCTTGTTCCAGATTCCTGGTTCCAGACTCCTGGTTCCAGACCCCTGGTTCCAGACCCCCGGTTCCAGACTCCTTTTTTAAGACTCCAGGTTCCAAACCCCTGGTTCCAGACCTCTGGTTGCAGACCTCTGGTTCCAAGCCCCTGGTTCCGAGCCTCTGGTTCCAGACTCCAGGTTCCAGACCCAAGGTTCCAGACCTCTGGTTCCAAACCTCAGGTTCCAGACCTCTGGTTCAAGATGCCTGGTTTGATACTCCAGATTCCAGACTCCTGGTTCAGGACTCCTGGTTCCAGACGTCTGGTTCCAGACCTGTGGTTCCAGACCTCTGGTTCCAGCCCTCTTGTTCCAGACTCCTGGTTCCAGACTGCTGGTTCCAGCCCTCTGGTTTCAGACCCCTGGTTTCAGACCCCTGGTTCAAGCCCTCTGGTTCCAGACCCCTGGTTCCAGACTCCTGGTTCCAGACCTCTGTTTCCAGACCCCTGGTTCCAGACCCCTGGTTCCAGACCCCTGGTTCCAGACTCCTGGTTCCAGACTCCTGGTTCCAAACCCCTGGTTACAGACCCCCGGTTCCAGACGCCTGGTTCCAGACTCCAGGTTCCAGACCCCTGGTTCCAGAACTCTTGTTCCAGACCTCTGGTTTGATACTCCTGGTTCCAGACGTCTGGTTCCAGACCTGTGGTTCCAGACCTCTGGTTCCAAGCCCCTGGTTCCGAACCCCTGGTTCCAGACTCCAGGTTCCAGACCTAAGGTTCCAGACCTCTGGTTCCAGACCTCTGGTTCCATACTCCTGGTTCCAGACTCCAGGTTCCAGACTCCTGGTTCCAGACCTCTTGGTCAAGACCTCTGGTTCCACGCTCCTGGTTCCAGCCCTCTGGTTCCAGAATCCTGGTTCCAGACCTCAGGTTCCAGACTCCTGGTTCTAGACTCCTTGTTCCAGATCTCTGGTTTCAGACTCCTGGTTCCAGACTCCTGGTTCCAGACCTCAGGTTCCAGACTCCTGGTTCGAGACCTCTGTTTCCAGACCTCTGGTTCCAGACTCCTGGTTCCAGACTCCTCGTTCCAGACCCCTGGTTCCAGACCTCTGGTTCCAGACTCCTGGTTCCAGACTCCTCGTTCCAGACCCCTGGTTCCAGACCCCGGGTTCCAGACTCCTGGTTCTAGACTCCAGGTTCAGGACCCCAGGTTCCAGACCTCTGGTTCCAGACCTCTGGTTCCAGACTCCTGGTTCCAGACCTCTGGTTCCAGACTCCATGTTCCAGACCCCAGGTTCCAGACCCCAGGTTCCAGACCTCTTGTTCCAGACCTCTGATTTGATACTCCATGTTCCAGACTCCTGGTTCAGGACTCCTGGTTCCAGACGTCTGGTTCCAGACCTGTGGTTCCAGACCTCTGGTTCCAGCCCTCTTGTTCCAGACTCCTGGTTCCAGACTGCTGGTTCCAGCCCTCTGGTTTCAGACCCCTTGTTTCAGACCCCTGGTTCAAGCCCTCTGGTTCCAGACCCCTGGTTCCAGACTCCTGGTTCCAGACCTCTGTTTCCAGACCCCTGGTTCCAGACCCCTGGTTCCAGACCCCTGTTTCCAGACTCCTGGTTCCAGACTCCTGGTTCCAAACCCCTGGTTACAGACCCCCGGTTCCAGACGCCTGGTTCCAGACTCCAGGTTCCAGACCCCTGGTTCCAGAACTCTTGTTCCAGACCTCTGGTTTGATACTCCTGGTTCCAGACGTCTGGTTCCAGACCTGTGGTTCCAGACCTCTGGTTCCAAGCCCCTGGTTCCGAACCCCTGGTTCCAGACTCCAGGTTCCAGACCTAAGGTTCCAGACCTCTGGTTCCAGACCTCTGGTTCCATACTCCTGGTTCCAGACTCCAGGTTCCAGACTCCTGGTTCCAGACCTCTTGGTCAAGACCTCTGGTTACACGCTCCTGGTTCCAGCCCTCTGGTTCCAGAATCCTGGTTCCAGACCTCAGGTTCCAGACTCCTGGTTCCAGACTCCTTGTTCCAGATCTCTGGTTTCAGACTCCTGGTTCCAGACTCCTGGTTCCAGACCTCAGGTTCCAGACTCCTGGTTCGAGACCTCTGTTTCCAGACCTCTGGTTCCAGACTCCTGGTTCCAGACTCCTCGTTCCAGACCCCTGGTTCCAGACCTCTGGTTCCAGACTCCTGGTTCCAGACTCCTCGTTCCAGACCCCTGGTTCCAGACCCCGGGTTCCAGACTCCTGGTTCTAGACTCCAGGTTCAGGACCCCAGGTTCCAGACCTCTGGTTCCAGACCTCTGGTTCCAGACTCCTGGTTCCTGACCTCTGGTTCCAGACTCCATGTTCCAGACCCCAGGTTCCAGACCCCAGGTTCCAGACCTCTTGTTCCAGACCTCTGATTTGATACTCCATGTTCCAGACTCCTGGTTCAGGACTCCTGGTTCCAGATCTCTGGTTCCAGACCTGTGGTTCCAGACCTCTGGTTCCAGCCCTCTGGTTCCAGACTCCTGGTTCCAGACTCCTGGTTCCAGTCCTCTGGTTTCAGACCCCTGGTTTCATCCCTCTGGTTCCAGACCCCTTGTTCCAGATTCCTGGTTCCAGACTCCTGGTTCCAGACCCCTGGTTCCAGACCCCCGGTTCCAGACTCCTTTTTTAAGACTCCAGGTTCCAAACCCCTGGTTCCAGACCTCTGGTTGCAGACCTCTGGTTCCAAGCCCCTGGTTCCGAGCCTCTGGTTCCAGACTCCAGGTTCCAGACCCAAGGTTCCAGACCTCTGGTTCCAGACCTCAGGTTCCAGACCTCTGGTTCCAGACCCCTGGTTCCATACTCCTGGTTCCAGACCCCTGGTTCCAGACCCCTGGTTCCAGACCCCTGGTTCCAGACTCCTGGTTCCAAACCCCTGGTTCCAGACCCCCGGTTCCAGACTCCTGGTTCCAGACTCCTGGTTCCAAACCCCTGGTTCCAGACCCCCGGTTCCAGACGCCTGGTTCCAGACTCCAGGTTCCAGACCCCTGGTTCCAGAACTCTTGTTCCAGACCTCTGGTTTGATACTCCTGCTTCCAGACCTCTGGTTCCAAGCCCCTGGTTCCGAACCCCTGGTTCCAGACTCCAGGTTCCAGACCTAAGGTTCCAGACCTCTGGTTCCATACTCCTGGTTCCAGACTCCAGGTTCCAGACTCCTGGTTCCAGACCTCTTGGTCAAGACCTCTGGTTCCACGCTCCTGGTTCCAGCCCTCTGGTTCCAGCCCTCTGGTTACAGCCCTCAGGTTCCAGACTCCTGGTTCCAGACTCCTTGTTCCAGATCTCTGGTTTCAGACTCCTGGTTCCAGACTCCTGGTTCCAGACCTCAGGTTCCAGACTCCTGGTTCGAGACCTCTGTTTCCAGACCTCTGGTTCCAGACTCCTGGTTCCAGACTCCTCGTTCCAGACCCCTGGTTCCAGACCTCTGGTTCCAGACTCCTGGTTCCAGACTCCTCGTTCCAGACCCCTGGTTCCAGACCCCGGGTTCCAGACTCCTGGTTCTAGACTCCAGGTTCAGGACCCCAGGTTCCAGACCTCTGGTTCCAGACCTCTGGTTCCAGACTCCTGGTTCCAGACCTCTGGTTCCAGACTCCATGTTCCAGACCCCAGGTTCCAGACCCCAGGTTCCAGACCTCTTGTTCCAGACCTCTGATTTGATACTCCATGTTCCAGACTCCTGGTTCAGGACTCCTGGTTCCAGATCTCTGGTTCCAGACCTGTGGTTCCAGACCTCTGGTTCCAGCCCTCTGGTTCCAGACTCCTGGTTCCAGACTCCTGGTTCCAGTCCTCTGGTTTCAGACCCCTGGTTTCATCCCTCTGGTTCCAGACCCCTTGTTCCAGATTCCTGGTTCCAGACTCCTGGTTCCAGACCCCTGGTTCCAGACCCCCGGTTCCAGACTCCTTTTTTAAGACTCCAGGTTCCAAACCCATGGTTCCAGACCTCTGGTTGCAGACCTCTGGTTCCAAGCCCCTGGTTCCGAGCCTCTGGTTCCAGACTCCAGGTTCCAGACCCAAGGTTCCAGACCTCTGGTTCCAGACCTCAGGTTCCAGACCTCTGGTTCCAGACCCCTGGTTCCATACTCCTGGTTCCAGACCCCTGGTTCCAGACCCCTGGTTCCAGACCCCTGGTTCCAGACTCCTGGTTCCAAACCCCTGGTTCCAGACCCCCGGTTCCAGACTCCTGGTTCCAGACTCCTGGTTCCAAACCCCTGGTTCCAGACCCCCGGTTCCAGACGCCTGGTTCCAGACTCCAGGTTCCAGACCCCTGGTTCCAGAACTCTTGTTCCAGACCTCTGGTTTGATACTCCTGCTTCCAGACCTCTGGTTCCAAGCCCCTGGTTCCGAACCCCTGGTTCCAGACTCCAGGTTCCAGACCTAAGGTTCCAGACCTCTGGTTCCATACTCCTGGTTCCAGACTCCAGGTTCCAGACTCCTGGTTCCAGACCTCTTGGTCAAGACCTCTGGTTCCACGCTCCTGGTTCCAGCCCTCTGGTTCCAGCCCTCTGGTTACAGCCCTCTGGTTCCAGACTCCTGGTTAAAGTCCTCTGGTTTCAGACCCCTGGTTCCAGACCTCTGGTTGCAGACCTCTGGTTCCAAGCCCCTGGTTCCGAGCCCCTGGTTCCAGACTCCTGGTTCCAGACCCAAGGTTCCAGACCTCAGGTTCCAGCCCTCTGGTTCCAGACCCCTTGTTCCAGACTCCTGGTTCCAGACTCCTGGTTCCAGACCCCTGGTTCCAGACCCCCGGTTCCAGACTCCTGGTTTTAGACTCCAGGTTCCAAACCCCTGGTTCCAGACCTCTGGTTGCAGACCTCTGGTTCCAAGCCCCTGGTTCCGAGCCCCTGGTTCCAGACTCCAGGTTCCAGACCCAAGGTTCCAGACCTCTGGTTCCAGACCTCAGGTTCCAGACCCCTGGTTCCATACTCCTGGTTCAAGACTCCTGTTTCCAGACCTCTGGTTCCATACTCCTGGTTCCAGACTCCTGGTTCCAGACCTCTGGTTCCAGACTCCATGTTCCAGAAGCCAGGTTCCAGAACCCAGGTTCCAGACCTCTGGTACCAGACCTCTGATTTGATACTCCATGTTCCAGACTCCTGGTTCAGGACTCCTGGTTCCAGATCTCTTGTTCCAGACCTGTGGTTCCAGACCTCTGGTTCCAGCCCTCTGGTTCCAGACTCCTGGTTCCAGTCCTCTGGTTTCAGACCCCTGGTTCAAGCCCTCTAGTTCCAGACCCCTTGTTCCAGACCCCTGGTTGCAGACCTGTGGTTCCAGACCTCTGGTTCCAGCCCTCTGGTTCCAGACTCCTGGTTCCAGACTCCTGGTTCCAGTCCTCTGGTTTCAGACCCCTGGTTCCAGACCTCTGGTTGCAGACCTCTGGTTCCAAGCCCCTGGTTCCGAGCCCCTGGTTCCAGACTCCAGGTTCCAGACCCAAGGTTCCAGACCTCTGGTTCCAGACCTCAGGTTCCAGACCTCTGGTTCCAGACCCCTGGTTCCATACTCCTGGTTCAAAACTCCTGTTTCCAGACCTCTGGTTCCATACTCCTGGTTCCAGTCTCCAGGTTCCAGACTCCTGGTTCCAGACCTCTGGTTCAAGACCTCTGGTTCCACGCTCCTGGTTCCAGCCCTGTGGTTCCAGCCCTCTGGGTCCAGACTCCTGGTTCCAGACCCCTGGTTCCAGACCCCAAGTTCAAGAACTCTTGTTCCAAACCTCTGGTTTGATACTCCTGGTTCCAGACTCCTGGTTCAGGACTCCTGGTTCCAGACCTCTGGTTCCAGACCTGTGGTTCCAGACCTCTGGTTCCAGCCCTCTTGTTCCAGACTCCTGGTTCCAGCCCTCTGGTTCCAAAACTCAGGTTCCAGACTACTGGTTCCAGACTTTTTGTTTCAGATCTCTGGTTTCAGACTCCCTGTTCCAGACTCCTGGTTCCAGCCCTCTGGTTCCAGACTCCTGGTTCCAGTCCTCTGGTTTCAGACCCCTGGTTAAAGCCCTCTAGTTCCAGACCCCTTGTTCCAGACCCCTTGTTCCAGACCCCTGGTTGCAGACCTGTGGTTCCAGACCTCTGGTTCCAGCCCTCTGGTTCCAGACTCCTGGTTCCAGACTCCTGGTTCCAGTCCTCTGGTTTCAGACCCCTGGTTCCAGACCTCTGGTTGCAGACCTCTGGTTCCAAGCCCCTGGTTCCGAGCCCCTGGTTCCAGACTCCAGGTTCCAGACCCAAGGTTCCAGACCTCTGGTTCCAGACCTCAGGTTCCAGACCTCTGGTTCCAGACCCCTGGTTCCATACTCCTGGTTCAAAACTCCTGTTTCCAGACCTCTGGTTCCATACTCCTGGTTCCAGTCTCCAGGTTCCAGACTCCTGGTTCCAGACCTCTGGTTCAAGACCTCTGGTTCCACGCTCCTGGTTCCTGCCCTGTGGTTCCAGCCCTCTGAGTCCAGACTCCTGGTTCCAGACCCCTGGTTCCAGACCCCAAGTTCAAGAACTCTTGTTCCAAACCTCTGGTTTGATACTCCTGGTTCCAGACTCCTGGTACAGGACACCTAGTTCCAGACCTCTGGTTCCAGACCTGTGGTTCCAGACCTCTGGTTCCAGCCCTCTTGTTCCAGACTCCTGGTTCCAGCCCTCTGGTTCCAAAACTCAGGTTCCAGACTACTGGTTCCAGACTTTTTGTTTCAGATATCTGGTTTCAGACTCCCTGTTCCAGACTCCTGGTTCCAGACCTCAGGTTCCAGACCTCTGGTTGCAGACCTCTGGTTCCAAGCCCCTGGTTCCGAGCCTCTGGTTCCAGACTCCAGGTTCCAGACCCAAGGTTCCAGACCTCTGGTTCCAGACCTCAGGTTCCAGACCTCTGGTTCCAGACCCCTGGTTCCATACTCCTGGTTCCAGACCCCTGGTTCCAGACCCCTGGTTCCAGACCCCTGGTTCCAGACCCCTGGTTCCAGACTCCTGGTTCCAGACTCCTGGTTCCAAACCCCTGGTTCCAGACCCCCGGTTCCAGACTCCTGGTTCCAGTCCTCTGGTTTCAGACCCCTGGTTAAAGCCCTCTAGTTCCAGACCCCTTGTTCCAGACCCCTGGTTGCAGACCTGTGGTTCCAGACCTCTGGTTCCAGCCCTCTGGTTCCAGACTCCTGGTTCCAGACTCCTGGTTCCAGTCCTCTGGTTTCAGACCCCTGGTTCCAGACCTCTGGTTGCAGACCTCTGGTTCCAAGCCCCTGGTTCCGAGCCCCTGGTTCCAGACTCCAGGTTCCAGACCCAAGGTTCCAGACCTCAGGTTCCAGACCTCTGGTTCCAGACCCCTGGTTCCATACTCCTGGTTCAAAACTCCTGTTTCCAGACCTCTGGTTCCATACTCCTGGTTCCAGTCTCCAGGTTCCAGACTCCTGGTTCCAGACCTCTGGTTCAAGACCTCTGGTTCCACGCTCCTGGTTCCTGCCCTGTGGTTCCAGCCCTCTGGGTCCAGACTCCTGGTTCCAGACCCCTGGTTCCAGACCCCAAGTTCAAGAACTCTTGTTCCAAACCTCTGGTTTGATACTCCTGGTTCCAGACTCCTGGTACAGGACACCTAGTTCCAGACCTCTGGTTCCAGACCTGTGGTTCCAGACCTCTGGTTCCAGCCCTCTTGTTCCAGACTCCTGGTTCCAGCCCTCTGGTTCCAAAACTCAGGTTCCAGACTACTGGTTCCAGACTTTTTGTTTCAGATATCTGGTTTCAGACTCCCTGTTCCAGACTCCTGGTTCCAGACCTCAGGTTCCAGACCTCTGGTTCCAGACTCGTGGTTCCAGACTCATGGTTCCAGACCTCTGGTTCCAGACTCCTGGTTCCAGACCTCTGGTTCCAGACCTCTGGTTCCAGACTCCTGGTTCCAGACCCCTGGTTCCAGACCCCGGGTTCCAGACTACTGGTTCTAGACTCCAGGTTCCGGACCCCAGGTTCCAGACCTCTGGTTCCAGACTCCTTGTTCCAGACCTCTGGTTCCAGACTCGTGGTTCCAGACTCCTGGTTTCAGACTCCTGGTTCCAGACCTCTGGTTCCAGACTCCTGGTTCCAGACCTCTGGTTCCAGACCTCTGGTTCCAGACTCCTGGTTCCAGACTCCTCGTTCCAGACCCCCGGTTCCAGACCCCGTGTTCCAGACTCCTGGTTCTAGACTCCAGGTTCCGGACCCCAGGTTCCAGACCTCTGGTTCCAGACTTCTGGTTCCAGACCTCTGGTTCCAGACTCCATGTTCCAGACCCCAGGTTCCAGACCCCAGGTTCCAGACCTCTGGTTTCAGACCTCTGATTTGATACTCCATGTTCCAGACTCCTGGTTCAGGACTCCTGGTTCCAGATCTCTGGTTCCAGACCTGTGTTTCCAGACCGCTGGTTCCAGCCATCTGGTTCCAAACTCCTGGTTCCAGACTCCTGGTTCCAGACTCCTGGTTCCAGTCCTCTGGTTTCAGACCCCTGGTTCAAGCCCTCTCTTGTTCCAGGCCCTTGTTCCAGACTCCTGGTTCCAGACTCCTGGTTCCAGACCCCCGGTTCCAGACTCCTGGTTTTAGACTCCAGGTTCCAAACCCCTGGTTCCAGACCTCTGGTTGCAGACCTCTGGTTCAAAGCCCCTGGTTCCGAGCCCCTGGTTCCAGACTCCAGGTTCCAGACCCAAGGTTCCAGACTTCTGGTTCCAGACCTCAGGTTCCAGACCTCTGGTTCCAGACCCCTGGTTCCATACTCCTGGTTCAAGACTCCTGTTTCCAGACCTCTGGTTCCATACTCCTGGTTACAGACCTCTGGTTCCAGACTCCTTGTTCCAGACCCCAGGTTCCAGACCTCTGGTTCAAGACGCCTGGTTCCAGACACCAGGTTCCAGACCCCTGGTTCCAGAACTCTTGTTCCAGACCTCTGGTTTGATACTCCTGGTTCCAGACTCCTGGTTCAGGACTCCTGGTTCCAGACGTCTGGTTCCAGACCTGTGGTTCCAGACCTCTGGTTCCAGCCCTCTTGTTCCAGACTCCTGGTTCCAGACTGCTGGTTCCAGCCCTCTGGTTTCAGACCCCTGGTTTCAGACCCCTGGTTCAAGCCCTCTGGTTCCAGATCCCTTGTTCCAGACTCCTGGTTCCAGACCTCTGGTTCCAGACCCCTGGTTCCAGACCCCCGGTTCCAGACCCCAGGTTCCAGACTCCTGGTTCCAGACCCCTGGTTCCAGAACCCCGGTTCCAGACTCCTGGTTTTAGACTCCAGGTTCCAGACCTCTGGTTCCAGGCCTCTGGTTCCGAACTCCTGGTTCCAGACCTCTGGTTCCAAGCCCCTGGTTCCGAACTCCTGGTTCCACACTCCAGGTTCCAGACCTAAGGTTCTAGACCTCTGGTTCCAGCCCTCTGGTTCCAGAATCCTTGTTCCGGACCTCTGGTTCCAGACTCCTGGTTCCAGACTCCTTGTTCCAGATCTCTGGTTTCAGACTCCTGGTTCCAGACTCCTGGTTCCAGAACCCAGGGTCCAGATCTCTCGTTCCAGACTCCTGGTTCCAGACCTCTGGTTCCAGACCTCTGGTTCCCGACTCGTGGTTCCAGACTCCTGGTTCCAGATCTCTGGTTTCAGACTCCTGGTTCCAGACTCCTGGTTCCGAACCTCTGGTTCCAGACTCCTGGTTCCAGACCTCTGGTTCCAGACCTCTGGTTCCAGACTCCTGGTCCCAGACTCCTCGTTCCAGACCCCTGGTTCCAGACCTCTGGTTCCAGACTCCTGGTTCCCGACTCCTCGTTCCAGACCCCTGGTTCCAGACCCCGGGTTCCAGACTCCTGGTTCTAGACTCCAGGTTCAGGACCCCAGGTTCCAGACCTCTGGTTCCAGTCCTCTGGTTCCAGGCCGCTGGTTCAGAACCCATGCTTCCAGACTCCAGGTTCTAGACCCCAGGTTCCAGACCCGAGGTTCCATACCTCAGGTTCCAGACTTCTGGTCCCAGGCCCCTGGTTCCATATTCTTGGTTCCAGACCCCTGGTTCCATACTCCTGGTTCAAGACTCCTGTTTCCAGACCTCTGGTTCCATACTCCTGGTTACAGACCTCTGGTTCCAGACTCCATGTTCCAGACCCCAGGTTCCAGACCTCTGGTTCAAGACGCCTGGTTCCAGACACCAGGTTCCAGACCCCTGGTTCCAGAACTCTTGTTCCAGACCTCTGATTTGATACTCCTGGTTCCAGACTCCTGGTTCAGGACTCCTGGTTCCAGACGTCTGGTTCCAGACCTGTGGTTCCAGACCTCTGGTTCCAGCCCTCTTGTTCCAGACTCCTGGTTCCAGACTGCTGGTTCCAGCCCTCTGGTTTCAGACCCCTGGTTCAAGCCCTCTGGTTCCAGACCCCTGGTTCCAGACTCCTGGTTCCAGACCTCTGGTTCCAGACCCCTGGTTCCAGACCCCCGGTTCCAGACCCCTGGTTCCAGACCCCTGGTTCCAGACTCCTGGTTCCAGACCCCTGGTTCCAGAACCCCGGTTTTAGACTCCTGGTTTTAGACTCCAGGTTCCAGACCCCAGGTTCCAGACCTCTGGTTCCAGGCCTCTGGTTCCGAACTCCTGGTTCCAGACCTCTGATTCCAGACCTCTGGTTCCAAGCCCCTGGTTCCGAACTCCTGGTTCCACACTCCAGGTTCCAGACCTACGGTTCTAGACCTCTGGTTCCAGACCTCTGGTTCCATACTCCTGGTTCCAGGCTCCAGGTTCCAGACTCCTGGTTCCAGACCTCTTGGTCACGACCTCTAGTTCCACGCTCCTGGTTCCAGCCCTCTGGTTCCAGAATCCTGGTTCCAGACCTCAGGTTCCAGACTCCTGGTTCCAGACTCCTTGTTCCAGACCTCTGGTTTCAGACTCTAGGATCCAGACCTCTGGTTCCAGACTCCTGGTTCCAGCCCTCTGGTTCCAGAATCCTTCTTCCAGACCTCAGGTTCCAGACTCCTGGTTCCAGACTCCTTGTTCCAGATCTCTGGTTTCAGACTCCTGGTTCCAGACTCCTGGTTCCAGACCCCAGGGTCCAGATTTCTCGTTCCAGACTCCTGGTTTCAGACCTCTGGTTCCAGACCCCTGGTTCCAGACTCGTGGTTCCAGACTCCTGGTTCCAGATCTCTGGTTTCAGACTCCTGGTTCCACACTCCTGGTTCCAGACCTCTGGTTCCAGACCCAAGGATCCAGACCTCTGGTTCCAGACCTCTGGTTCCAGACCCCTGGTTCCATACTCCTGGTTCAAAACTCCTGTTTCCAGACCTCTGGTTCCATACTCCTGGTTCCAGTCTCCAGGTTCCAGACTCCTGGTTCCAGACCTCTGGTTCAAGACCTCTGGTTCCACGCTCCTGGTTCCAGCCCTGTGGTTCCAGCCCTCTGGGTCCAGACTCCTGGTTCCAGACCCCTGGTTCCAGACCCCAAGTTCAAGAACTCTTGTTCCAAACCTCTGGTTTGATACTCCTGGTTCCAGACTCCTGGTTCAGGACTCCTGGTTCCGGACCTCTGGTTCCAGACCTGTGGTTCCAGACCTCTGGTTCCAGCCCTCTTGTTCCAGACTCCTGGTTCCAGCCCTCTGGTTCCAAAACTCAGGTTCCAGACTACTGGTTCCAGACTTTTTGTTTCAGATCTCTGGTTTCAGACTCCCTGTTCCAGACTCCTGGTTCCAGACCTCAGGTTCCAGACTCCTGGTTCCAGACCTCTGGTTCCAGACCTCTGGTTCCAGACTCGTGGTTCCAGACTCCTGGTTTCAGACTCCTGGTTCCAGACTCCTGGTTCCAGACTCCATGTTCCAGACCCCAGGTTCCAGACCCCAGGTTCCAGACCTCTGGTTCCAGACCTCTGATTTGATGCTCCATGTTCCAGACTCCTGGTTCAGGACTCCTGGTTCCAGATCTCTGGTTCCAGACCTGTGGTTCCAGACCTCTGGTTCCAGACTCCTGGTTCCAGTCCTCTGGTTTCAGACCCCTGGTTCAAGCCCTCTGGTTCCAGACTCCTGGTTTTAGACTCCAGGTTCCAAACCCCTGGTTCCAGACCTCTGGTTGAAGACCTCTGGTTCCAAGCCCCTGGTTCCGAGCCCCTCGTTCCAGACTCCAGGTTCCAGACCCAAGGTTCCAGACCTCTGGTTCCAGACCTCAGGTTCCAGACCTCTGGTTCCAGACCCCTGGTTCCATACTCCTGGTTCAAGACTCCTGTTTCCAGACCTCTGGTTCCATACTCCTGGTTCCAGACCTCTGGTTCCAGACTCCATGTTCCAGACCCCAGGTTCCAGACCTCTGGTTCAAGACGCCTGGTTCTAGACTCCAGGTTCCAGACCCCAGGTTCCAGACCTCTGGTTCAAGATGCCTGGTTTGATACTCCAGGTTCCAGACTCCTGGTTCAGGACTCCTGGTTCCAGACGTCTGGTTCCAGACCTGTGGTTCCAGACCTCTGGTTCCAGCCCTCTTGTTCCAGACTCCTGGTTCCAGACTGCTGGTTCCAGCCCTCTGGTTTCAGACCCCTGGTTTCAGACCCCTGGTTCAAGCCCTCTGGTTCCAGACCCCTGGTTCCAGACCCCTGGTTCCAGACTCCTGGTTCCAGACTCCTGGTTCCAAACCCATGGTTCCAGACCCCCGGTTCCAGACGCCTGGTTCCAGACTCCAGGTTCCAGACCCCTGGTTCCAGAACTCTTGTTCCAGACCTCTGGTTCCAAGCCCCTGGTTCCGAACCCCTGGTTCCAGACTCCAGGTTCCAGACCTAAGGTTCCAGACCTCTGGTTCCATACTCCTGGTTCAAGACTCCTGTTTCCAGACCTCTGGTTCCATACTCCTGGTTCCAGACCTCTGGTTCCAGACTCCATGTTCCAGACCCCAGGTTCCAGACCTCTGGTTCAAGACGCCTGGTTCCAGACCCCAGGTTCCAGACCCCTGTTTCCAGAACTCTTGTTCCAGACCTCTGGTTTGATTCTCCTGGTTCCAGACTCCTGGTTCAGGACTCCTGGTTCCAGACGTCTGGTTCCAGACCTCTGGTTCCAGACCTCTGGTTCCAGCCCTCTTGTTCCAGACTCCTGGTTCCAGACTCCTGGTTCCAGCCCTCTGGTTTTAGACCCCTGGTTTCAGACCCCTGGTTCAAGCCCTCTGGTTCCAGACCCCTGGTTCCAGACTCCTGGTTCCAGACCCCTGGTTCCAGACCCCCGGTTCCAGACCCCTGGTTCCAGACTCCTGTTTCCAGACTCCTGGTTCCAGACTCCTGGTTACAGACCCCCGGTTCCAGACTCCAGGTTTTAGACTCCAGGTTCCAGTCCCCAGGTTCCAGACCTTTGGTTCCAGACCTCTGGTTCCAGGCCTCTGGTTCCGAACCCCTGGTTCCAGACCTCTGGTTCCAGACCTCTGGTTCCAGACTCCTGGTTCCAGACCTCTGGATCCAGACCCCAGGTTTGAGACTCCAGGTTCCAGACTCCTGGTTCCAGCCCTCAGGTTCCAGACCTCAGGTTCCAGACTCCTGGTTCCAGACTCCTTGTTCCAGATCTCTGGTTTCAGACTCCTGGTTCCAGACTCCTGGTTCCAGACCCCAGGGTCTAGACTCCTGGTTCCAGACTCCTGGTTCCAGACCTCTGGTTCCAGACCTCTGGTTCCAGACTCCATGTTCCAGACTCCAGGTTCCAGACCCCAGGTTCCAGACCTCTGGTTCAAGTTGCCTGGTTTGATACTCCAGGTTCCAGACTCCTGGTTCAGGACTCCTGGTTCCAGACGTCTGGTTCCAGACCTGTGCTTCCAGACCTCTGGTTCCAGCCCTCTTGTTCCAGACTCCTGGTTCCAGACTGCTGGTTCCAGCCCTCTGGTTTCAGACCCCTGGTTCCAGACCCCTGGTTCCAGACTCCTGGTTCCAGACCTCTGGTTCCAGACCCCTGGTTCAAGACTCCTGGTTCCAGACTCCTGGTTCCAAACCCCTGGTTCCAAACCCCTGGTTCCAGACCCCCGGTTCCAGACGCCTGGTTCCAGACTCCAGGTTCCAGACCCCTGGTTCCAGAACTCTTGTTCCAGACCTCTGGTTTGATACTCCTTGTTCCAGACGTCTGGTTCCAGACCTGTGGTTCCAGACCTCTGGTTCCAAGCCCCTGGTTCCGAACCCCTGGTTCCAGACTCCAGTTTCCAGACCTAAGGTTCCAGACCTCTGGTTCCAGACCTCTGGTTCCATACTCCTGGTTCCAGACTCCAGGTTCCAGACCACTGGTTCCAGACCTCTTGGTCAAGACCTCTGGTTCCACGCTCCTGGATCCAGCCCTCTGGTTCCAGAATCCTGGTTCCAGACCTCAGGTTCCAGACTCCTGGTTCCAGACTCCTTGTTCCAGATCTCTGGTTTCAGACTCCTGGTTCCAGACTCCTGGTTCCAGGCCTCAGGTTCCAGACTCCTGGTTCCAGACCTCTGTTTCCAGACCTCTGGTTCCAGACTCCTGGTTCCAGACTCCTCGTTCCAGACCCCTGGTTCCAGACCTCTGGTTCCAGACTCCTGGTTCAAGACTCCAGGTTCAGGACCCCAGGTTCCAGACCTCTGGTTCCAGACTCCTGGTTCCAGACCTCTGGTTCCAGACTCCATGTTCCAGACCCCAGGTTCCAGACCTCTTGTTCCAGACCTCTGATTTGATACTCCATGTTCCAGACTCCTGGTTCAGGACTCCTGGTTCCAGATCTCTGGTTCCAGACCTGTGGTTCCAGACCTCTGGTTCCAGCCCTCTGGTTCCAGACTCCTGGTTCCAGACTCCTGGTTCCAGTCCTCTGGTTTCAGACCCCTGGTTCAAGCCCTCTGGTTCCAGACCCCTTGTTCCAGATTCCTGGTTCCAGACTCCTGGTTCCAGACCCCTGGTTCCAGACCCCCGGTTCCAGACTCCTTTTTTAAGACTCCAGGTTCCAAACCCCTGGTTCCAGACCTCTGGTGGCAGACCTCTGGTTCCAAGCCCCTTGTTCCGAGCCTCTGGTTCCAGACTCCAGGTTCCAGACCCAAGGTTCCAGACCTCTGGTTCCAGACCTCTGGTTCCAGACTCCATGTTCCAGACCCCAGGTTCCAGACCCCAGGTTCCAGACCTCTTGTTCCAGACCTCTGATTTGATACTCCATGTTCCAGACTCCTGGTTCAAGACTCCTGGTTCCAGATCTCTGGTTCCAGACCTGTGGTTCCAGACCTCTGGTTCCAGCCCTCTGGTTCCAGACTCCTGGTTCCAGACTCCTGGTTCCAGTCCTCTGGTTTCAGACCCCTGGTTCAAGCCCTCTGGTTCCAGACCCCTTGTTCCAGATTCCTGGTTCCAGACTCCTGGTTCCAGACCCCTGGTTCCAGACCCCCGGTTCCAGACTCCTTTTTTAAGACTCCAGGTTCCAAACCCCTGGTTCCAGACCTCTGGTTGCAGACCTCTGGTTCCAAGCCCCTGGTTCCGAGCCTCTGGTTCCAGACTCCAGGTTCCAGACCCAAGGTTCCAGACCTCTGGTTCCAAACCTCAGGTTCCAGACCTCTGGTTCAAGATGCCTGGTTTGATACTCCAGGTTCCAGACTCCTGGTTCAGGACTCCTGGTTCCAGACGTCTGGTTCCAGACCTGTGGTTCCAGACCTCTGGTTCCAGCCCTCTTGTTCCAGACTCCTGGTTCCAGACTGCTGGTTCCAGCCCTCTGGTTTCAGACCCCTGGTTTCAGACCCCTGGTTCAAGCCCTCTGGTTCCAGACCCCTGGTTCCAGACTCCTGGTTCCAGACCTCTGTTTCCAGACCCCTGGTTCCAGACCCCTGGTTCCAGACCCCTGGTTCCAGACTCCTGGTTCCAGACTCCTGGTTCCAAACCCCTGGTTACAGACCCCCGGTTCCAGACGCCTGGTTCCAGACTCCAGGTTCCAGACCCCTGGTTCCAGAACTCTTGTTCCAGACCTCTGGTTTGATACTCCTGGTTCCAGACGTCTGGTTCCAGACCTGTGGTTCCAGACCTCTGGTTCCAAGCCCCTGGTTCCGAACCCCTGGTTCCAGACTCCAGGTTCCAGACCTAAGGTTCCAGACCTCTGGTTCCAGACCTCTGGTTCCATACTCCTGGTTCCAGACTCCAGGTTCCAGACTCCTGGTTCCAGACCTCTTGGTCAAGACCTCTGGTTCCACGCTCCTGGTTCCAGCCCTCTGGTTCCAGAATCCTGGTTCCAGACCTCAGGTTCCAGACTCCTGGTTCCAGACTCCTTGTTCCAGATCTCTGGTTTCAGACTCCTGGTTCCAGACTCCTGGTTCCAGACCTCAGGTTCCAGACTCCTGGTTCGAGACCTCTGTTTCCAGACCTCTGGTTCCAGACTCCTGGTTCCAGACTCCTCGTTCCAGACCCCTGGTTCCAGACCTCTGGTTCCAGACTCCTGGTTCCAGACTCCTCGTTCCAGACCCCTGGTTCCAGACCCCGGGTTCCAGACTCCTGGTTCTAGACTCCAGGTTCAGGACCCCAGGTTCCAGACCTCTGGTTCCAGACCTCTGGTTCCAGACTCCTGGTTCCTGACCTCTGGTTCCAGACTCCATGTTCCAGACCCCAGGTTCCAGACCCCAGGTTCCAGACCTCTTGTTCCAGACCTCTGATTTGATACTCCATGTTCCAGACTCCTGGTTCAGGACTCCTGGTTCCAGATCTCTGGTTCCAGACCTGTGGTTCCAGACCTCTGGTTCCAGCCCTCTGGTTCCAGACTCCTGGTTCCAGACTCCTGGTTCCAGTCCTCTGGTTTCAGACCCCTGGTTCAAGCCCTCTGGTTCCAGACCCCTTGTTCCAGATTCCTGGTTCCAGACTCCTGGTTCCAGACCCCTGGTTCCAGACCCCCGGTTCCAGACTCCTTTTTTAAGACTCCAGGTTCCAAACCCCTGGTTCCAGACCTCTGGTTGCAGACCTCTGGTTCCAAGCCCCTGGTTCCGAGCCTCTGGTTCCAGACTCCAGGTTCCAGACCCAAGGTTCCAGACCTCTGGTTCCAGACCTCAGGTTCCAGACCTCTGGTTCCAGACCCCTGGTTCCATACTCCTGGTTCCAGACCCCTGGTTCCAGACCCCTGGTTCCAGACCCCTGGTTCCAGACTCCTGGTTCCAAACCCCTGGTTCCAGACCCCCGGTTCCAGACTCCTGGTTCCAGACTCCTGGTTCCAAACCCCTGGTTCCAGACCCCCGGTTCCAGACGCCTGGTTCCAGACTCCAGGTTCCAGACCCCTGGTTCCAGAACTCTTGTTCCAGACCTCTGGTTTGATACTCCTGCTTCCAGACCTCTGGTTCCAAGCCCCTGGTTCCGAACCCCTGGTTCCAGACTCCAGGTTCCAGACCTAAGGTTCCAGACCTCTGGTTCCATACTCCTGGTTCCAGACTCCAGGTTCCAGACTCCTGGTTCCAGACCTCTTGGTCAAGACCTCTTGTTCCACGCTCCTGGTTCCAGCCCTCTGGTTCCAGCCCTCTGGTTACAGCCCTCAGGTTCCAGACTCCTGGTTCCAGACTCCTTGTTCCAGATCTCTGGTTTCAGACTCCTGGTTCCAGACTCCTGGTTCCAGACCTCAGGTTCCAGACTCCTGGTTCGAGACCTCTGTTTCCAGACCTCTGGTTCCAGACTCCTGGTTCCAGACTCCTCGTTCCAGACCCCTGGTTCCAGACCTCTGGTTCCAGACTCCTGGTTCCAGACTCCTCGTTCCAGACCCCTGGTTCCAGACCCCGGGTTCCAGACTCCTGGTTCTAGACTCCAGGTTCAGGACCCCAGGTTCCAGACCTCTGGTTCCAGACCTCTGGTTCCAGACTCCTGGTTCCAGACCTCTGGTTCCAGACTCCATGTTCCAGACCCCAGGTTCCAGACCCCAGGTTCCAGACCTCTTGTTCCAGACCTCTGATTTGATACTCCATGTTCCAGACTCCTGGTTCAGGACTCCTGGTTCCAGATCTCTGGTTCCAGACCTGTGGTTCCAGACCTCTGGTTCCAGCCCTCTGGTTCCAGACTCCTGGTTCCAGACTCCTGGTTCCAGTCCTCTGGTTTCAGACCCCTGGTTTCATCCCTCTGGTTCCAGACCCCTTGTTCCAGATTCCTGGTTCCAGACTCCTGGTTCCAGACCCCTGGTTCCAGACCCCCGGTTCCAGACTCCTTTTTTAAGACTCCAGGTTCCAAACCCCTGGTTCCAGACCTCTGGTTGCAGACCTCTGGTTCCAAGCCCCTGGTTCCGAGCCTCTGGTTCCAGACTCCAGGTTCCAGACCCAAGGTTCCAGACCTCTGGTTCCAGACCTCAGGTTCCAGACCTCTGGTTCCAAACCCCTGGTTCCATACTCCTGGTTCCAGACCCCTGGTTCCAGACCCCTGGTTCCAGACCCCTGGTTCCAGACTCCTGGTTCCAAACCCCTGGTTCCAGACCCCCGGTTCCAGACTCCTGGTTCCAGACTCCTGGTTCCAAACCCCTGGTTCCAGACCCCCGGTTCCAGACGCCTGGTTCCAGACTCCAGGTTCCAGACCCCTGGTTCCAGAACTCTTGTTCCAGACCTCTGGTTTGATACTCCTGCTTCCAGACCTCTGGTTCCAAGCCCCTGGTTCCGAACCCCTGGTTCCAGACTCCAGGTTCCAGACCTAAGGTTCCAGACCTCTGGTTCCATACTCCTGGTTCCAGACTCCAGGTTCCAGACTCCTGGTTCCAGACCTCTTGGTCAAGACCTCTGGTTCCACGCTCCTGGTTCCAGCCCTCTGGTTCCAGCCCTCTGGTTACAGCCCTCTGGTTCCAGACTCCTGGTTAAAGTCCTCTGGTTTCAGACCCCTGGTTCCAGACCTCTGGTTGCAGACCTCTGGTTCCAAGCCCCTGGTTCCGAGCCCCTGGTTCCAGACTCCTGGTTCCAGACCCAAGGTTCCAGACCTCAGGTTCCAGCCCTCTGGTTCCAGACCCCTTGTTCCAGACTCCTGGTTCCAGACTCCTGGTTCCAGACCCCTGGTTCCAGACCCCCGGTTCCAGACTCCTGGTTTTAGACTCCAGGTTCCAAACCCCTGGTTCCAGACCTCTGGTTGCAGACCTCTGGTTCCAAGCCCCTGGTTCCGAGCCCCTGGTTCCAGACTCCAGGTTCCAGACCCAAGGTTCCAGACCTCTGGTTCCAGACCTCAGGTTCCAGACCCCTGGTTCCATACTCCTGGTTCAAGACTCCTGTTTCCAGACCTCTGGTTCCATACTCCTGGTTCCAGACTCCTGGTTCCAGACCTCTGGTTCCAGACTCCATGTTCCAGAAGCCAGGTTCCAGAACCCAGGTTCCAGACCTCTGGTACCAGACCTCTGATTTGATACTCCATGTTCCAGACTCCTGGTTCAGGACTCCTGGTTCCAGATCTCTTGTTCCAGACCTGTGGTTCCAGACCTCTGGTTCCAGCCCTCTGGTTCCAGACTCCTGGTTCCAGTCCTCTGGTTTCAGACCCCTGGTTCAAGCCCTCTAGTTCCAGACCCCTTGTTCCAGACCCCTGGTTGCAGACCTGTGGTTCCAGACCTCTGGTTCCAGCCCTCTGGTTCCAGACTCCTGGTTCCAGACTCCTGGTTCCAGTCCTCTGGTTTCAGACCCCTGGTTCCAGACCTCTGGTTGCAGACCTCTGGTTCCAAGCCCCTGGTTCCGAGCCCCTGGTTCCAGACTCCAGGTTCCAGACCCAAGGTTCCAGACCTCTGGTTCCAGACCTCAGGTTCCAGACCTCTGGTTCCAGACCCCTGGTTCCATACTCCTGGTTCAAAACTCCTGTTTCCAGACCTCTGGTTCCATACTCCTGGTTCCAGTCTCCAGGTTCCAGACTCCTGGTTCCAGACCTCTGGTTCAAGACCTCTGGTTCCACGCTCCTGGTTCCAGCCCTGTGGTTCCAGCCCTCTGGGTCCAGACTCCTGGTTCCAGACCCCTGGTTCCAGACCCCAAGTTCAAGAACTCTTGTTCCAAACCTCTGGTTTGATACTCCTGGTTCCAGACTCCTGGTTCAGGACTCCTGGTTCCAGACCTCTGGTTCCAGACCTGTGGTTCCAGACCTCTGGTTCCAGCCCTCTTGTTCCAGACTCCTGGTTCCAGCCCTCTGGTTCCAAAACTCAGGTTCCAGACTACTGGTTCCAGACTTTTTGTTTCAGATCTCTGGTTTCAGACTCCCTGTTCCAGACTCCTGGTTCCAGCCCTCTGGTTCCAGACTCCTGGTTCCAGTCCTCTGGTTTCAGACCCCTGGTTAAAGCCCTCTAGTTCCAGACCCCTTGTTCCAGACCCCTGGTTGCAGACCTGTGGTTCCAGACCTCTGGTTCCAGCCCTCTGGTTCCAGACTCCTGGTTCCAGACTCCTGGTTCCAGTCCTCTGGTTTCAGACCCCTGGTTCCAGACCTCTGGTTGCAGACCTCTGGTTCCAAGCCCCTGGTTCCGAGCCCCTGGTTCCAGACTCCAGGTTCCAGACCCAAGGTTCCAGACCTCTGGTTCCAGACCTCAGGTTCCAGACCTCTGGTTCCAGACCCCTGGTTCCATACTCCTGGTTCAAAACTCCTGTTTCCAGACCTCTGGTTCCATACTCCTGGTTCCAGTCTCCAGGTTCCAGACTCCTGGTTCCAGACCTCTGGTTCAAGACCTCTGGTTCCACGCTCCTGGTTCCTGCCCTGTGGTTCCAGCCCTCTGAGTCCAGACTCCTGGTTCCAGACTCCTGGTTCCAGACCCCTGGTTCCAGACCCCCGGTTCCAGACTCCTTTTTTAAGACTCCAGGTTCCAAACCCCTGGTTCCAGACCTCTGGTTGCAGACCTCTGGTTCCAAGCCCCTGGTTCCGAGCCTCTGGTTCCAGACTCCAGGTTCCAGACCCAAGGTTCCAGACCTCTGGTTCCAGACCTCAGGTTCCAGACCTCTGGTTCCAAACCCCTGGTTCCATACTCCTGGTTCCAGACCCCTGGTTCCAGACCCCTGGTTCCAGACCCCTGGTTCCAGACTCCTGGTTCCAAACCCCTGGTTCCAGACCCCCGGTTCCAGACTCCTGGTTCCAGACTCCTGGTTCCAAACCCCTGGTTCCAGACCCCCGGTTCCAGACGCCTGGTTCCAGACTCCAGGTTCCAGACCCCTGGTTCCAGAACTCTTGTTCCAGACCTCTGGTTTGATACTCCTGCTTCCAGACCTCTGGTTCCAAGCCCCTGGTTCCGAACCCCTGGTTCCAGACTCCAGGTTCCAGACCTAAGGTTCCAGACCTCTGGTTCCATACTCCTGGTTCCAGACTCCAGGTTCCAGACTCCTGGTTCCAGACCTCTTGGTCAAGACCTCTGGTTCCACGCTCCTGGTTCCAGCCCTCTGGTTCCAGCCCTCTGGTTACAGCCCTCTGGTTCCAGACTCCTGGTTAAAGTCCTCTGGTTTCAGACCCCTGGTTCCAGACCTCTGGTTGCAGACCTCTGGTTCCAAGCCCCTGGTTCCGAGCCCCTGGTTCCAGACTCCTGGTTCCAGACCCAAGGTTCCAGACCTCAGGTTCCAGCCCTCTGGTTCCAGACCCCTTGTTCCAGACTCCTGGTTCCAGACTCCTGGTTCCAGACCCCTGGTTCCAGACCCCCGGTTCCAGACTCCTGGTTTTAGACTCCAGGTTCCAAACCCCTGGTTCCAGACCTCTGGTTGCAGACCTCTGGTTCCAAGCCCCTGGTTCCGAGCCCCTGGTTCCAGACTCCAGGTTCCAGACCCAAGGTTCCAGACCTCTGGTTCCAGACCTCAGGTTCCAGACCCCTGGTTCCATACTCCTGGTTCAAGACTCCTGTTTCCAGACCTCTGGTTCCATACTCCTGGTTCCAGACTCCTGGTTCCAGACCTCTGGTTCCAGACTCCATGTTCCAGAAGCCAGGTTCCAGAACCCAGGTTCCAGACCTCTGGTACCAGACCTCTGATTTGATACTCCATGTTCCAGACTCCTGGTTCAGGACTCCTGGTTCCAGATCTCTTGTTCCAGACCTGTGGTTCCAGACCTCTGGTTCCAGCCCTCTGGTTCCAGACTCCTGGTTCCAGTCCTCTGGTTTCAGACCCCTGGTTCAAGCCCTCTAGTTCCAGACCCCTTGTTCCAGACCCCTGGTTGCAGACCTGTGGTTCCAGACCTCTGGTTCCAGCCCTCTGGTTCCAGACTCCTGGTTCCAGACTCCTGGTTCCAGTCCTCTGGTTTCAGACCCCTGGTTCCAGACCTCTGGTTGCAGACCTCTGGTTCCAAGCCCCTGGTTCCGAGCCCCTGGTTCCAGACTCCAGGTTCCAGACCCAAGGTTCCAGACCTCTGGTTCCAGACCTCAGGTTCCAGACCTCTGGTTCCAGACCCCTGGTTCCATACTCCTGGTTCAAAACTCCTGTTTCCAGACCTCTGGTTCCATACTCCTGGTTCCAGTCTCCAGGTTCCAGACTCCTGGTTCCAGACCTCTGGTTCAAGACCTCTGGTTCCACGCTCCTGGTTCCAGCCCTGTGGTTCCAGCCCTCTGGGTCCAGACTCCTGGTTCCAGACCCCTGGTTCCAGACCCCAAGTTCAAGAACTCTTGTTCCAAACCTCTGGTTTGATACTCCTGGTTCCAGACTCCTGGTTCAGGACTCCTGGTTCCAGACCTCTGGTTCCAGACCTGTGGTTCCAGACCTCTGGTTCCAGCCCTCTTGTTCCAGACTCCTGGTTCCAGCCCTCTGGTTCCAAAACTCAGGTTCCAGACTACTGGTTCCAGACTTTTTGTTTCAGATCTCTGGTTTCAGACTCCCTGTTCCAGACTCCTGGTTCCAGCCCTCTGGTTCCAGACTCCTGGTTCCAGTCCTCTGGTTTCAGACCCCTGGTTAAAGCCCTCTAGTTCCAGACCCCTTGTTCCAGACCCCTGGTTGCAGACCTGTGGTTCCAGACCTCTGGTTCCAGCCCTCTGGTTCCAGACTCCTGGTTCCAGACTCCTGGTTCCAGTCCTCTGGTTTCAGACCCCTGGTTCCAGACCTCTGGTTGCAGACCTCTGGTTCCAAGCCCCTGGTTCCGAGCCCCTGGTTCCAGACTCCAGGTTCCAGACCCAAGGTTCCAGACCTCTGGTTCCAGACCTCAGGTTCCAGACCTCTGGTTCCAGACCCCTGGTTCCATACTCCTGGTTCAAAACTCCTGTTTCCAGACCTCTGGTTCCATACTCCTGGTTCCAGTCTCCAGGTTCCAGACTCCTGGTTCCAGACCTCTGGTTCAAGACCTCTGGTTCCACGCTCCTGGTTCCTGCCCTGTGGTTCCAGCCCTCTGAGTCCAGACTCCTGGTTCCAGACCCCTGGTTCCAGACCCCAAGTTCAAGAACTCTTGTTCCAAACCTCTGGTTTGATACTCCTGGTTCCAGACTCCTGGTACAGGACACCTAGTTCCAGACCTCTGGTTCCAGACCTGTGGTTCCAGACCTCTGGTTCCAGCCCTCTTGTTCCAGACTCCTGGTTCCAGCCCTCTGGTTCCAAAACTCAGGTTCCAGACTACTGGTTCCAGACTTTTTGTTTCAGATATCTGGTTTCAGACTCCCTGTTCCAGACTCCTGGTTCCAGACCTCAGGTTCCAGACCTCTGGTTGCAGACCTCTGGTTCCAAGCCCCTGGTTCCGAGCCTCTGGTTCCAGACTCCAGGTTCCAGACCCAAGGTTCCAGACCTCTGGTTCCAGACCTAAGGTTCCAGACCTCTGGTTCCAGACCCCTGGTTCCATACTCCTGGTTCCAGACCCCTGGTTCCAGACCCCTGGTTCCAGACCCCTGGTTCCAGACCCCTGGTTCCAGACTCCTGGTTCCAGACTCCTGGTTCCAAACCCCTGGTTCCAGACCCCCGGTTCCAGACTCCTGGTTCCAGACTCCTGGTTCCAAACCCCTGGTTCCAGACCCCCGGTTCCAGACGCCTGGTTCCAGACTCCAGGTTCCAGACCCCTGGTTCCAGAACTCTTGTTCCAGACCTCTGGTTTGATACTCCTGGTTCCAGACGTCTGGTTCCAGACCTGTGCTTCCAGACCTCTGGTTCCAAGCCCCTGGTTCCGAACCCCTGGTTCCAGACTCCAGGTTCCAGACCTAAGGTTCCAGACCTCTGGTTCCAGACCTCTGGTTCCATACTCCTGGTTCCAGACTCCAGGTTCCAGACTCCTGGTTCCAGACATCTTGGTCAAGACCTCTGGTTCCACGCTCCTGGTTCCAGCCCTCTGGTTCCAGCCCTCTGGTTACAGCCCTCTGGTTCCAGACTCCTGGTTAGAGTCCTCTGGTTTCAGACCCCTGGTTCCAGACCTCTGGTTGCAGACCTCTGGTTCCAAGCCCCTGGTTCCGAGCCCCTGGTTCCAGACTCCTGGTTCCAGACCCAAGGTTCCAGACCTCAGGTTCCAGCCCTCTGGTTCCAGACCCCTTGTTCCAGACTCCTGGTTCCAGACTCCTGGTTCCAGACCCCTGGTTCCAGACCCCCGGTTCCAGACTCCTGGTTTTAGACTCCAGGTTCCAAACCCCTGGTTCCAGACCTCTGGTTGCAGACCTCTGGTTCCAAGCCCCTGGTTCCGAGCCCCTGGTTCCAGACTCCAGGTTCCAGACCCAAGGTTCCAGACCTCTGGTTCCAGACCTCAGGTTCCAGACCCCTGGTTCCATACTCCTGGTTCAAGACTCCTGTTTCCAGACCTCTGGTTCCATACTCCTGGTTCCAGACTCCTGGTTCCAGACCTCTGGTTCCAGACTCCATGTTCCAGAAGCCAGGTTCCAGAACCCAGGTTCCAGACCTCTGGTACCAGACCTCTGATTTGATACTCCATGTTCCAGACTCCTGGTTCAGGACTCCTGGTTCCAGATCTCTTGTTCCAGACCTGTGGTTCCAGACCTCTGGTTCCAGCCCTCTGGTTCCAGACTCCTGGTTCCAGTCCTCTCGTTTCAGACCCCTGGTTCAAGCCCTCTAGTTCCAGACCCCTGGTTGCAGACCTGTGGTTCCAGACCTCTGGTTCCAGCCCTCTGGTTCCAGACTCCTGGTTCCAGACTCCTGGTTCCAGTCCTCTGGTTTCAGACCCCTGGTTCCAGACC
>NC_136620.1:41276611-41343495 GCF_933228915.1 Telmatherina bonti | reverse complement strand
ATATATATATATATATATATATATATATATACATACATATATATACATACATATATATATATATATACATACATATATATACATACATATATACATACACACACACACACACACACATATATATATATATATATATATATATAGCCAAAAACAAGGAAAAGAGACACATGAAATGTGATAGTACCTTGGTTTAACACTGTACTACAGGCTGTCGCTCAGCCTTTAAACTGCAGACGCGTGCATGATGGAGATTAAATAGAAGCAGCCTCTTTGCTTCCCAGCAGCTGCTCCTGCTGTTAGCTGGTCTCCGCTCCTTGTTGCCTGGAAAACACACCAGTTGGGGGAAGTTTCTGATCCTTGGAGCAGCTTCTGCCATGAGCTGTCAGAAGGACACAAACAAGGAGATTTAGGCATGAACGGGGATCCGGCTGTGGTTCGATTCCCCCTCCTCTGATCTCCTGTTCTCCTTCTTTCCAGCCATCCCTCCCTGCCTCCTGCCACCAGAACTGTCCTCATCATGATATGGTGGAGGCTTCCCCACAGCCCTGCAGGGCGGGAGGGGGTGAGAGGAGGAGGAACTGTAGGCCTTGTGTGTTGCTCCTTGTAGGAGGAGGAGCAGAAAGTGTGTCAGGAGACATGTGCGATGAGTCTGATGCGTGTCTGGATGTCTTGGCGGCACAGGGGGCACGTCTCCAACTGTAAGGCACACTCCATACACAAACCACTGCAAGCAGAGAAGAAAGCATGTCATCATCCAGCAGGAGAAATGCCAGACAGACACACCAGATGGTGAATCATCTTATTGGAGGAGAATAGTGTGGGGTTATCAGGTGCCTACATACCCATGCCCACAGGGACGCAGCTCAGTGTCAGCCATGACGTCACAGCACAGCGTGCAGCAGTTGTCCCGGATGCTCACCTGCTTCAGTAAGGCCAGGCGCCGGTGTCTGGAAAACAGACGGAATAACGCCGTTTCCAGGAAGGCAGAAAGGAACCGGCACAACACTTAATGAGCTGATAGACGGGAATCTCCCCATCCACCTTTACCATCCATCCATCCATCCTTTCATCCACCCATCCATCCAACTCTGCGGGGGGGATCCCGAGGCGTTCCCAGGCCAGCCGAGAGATATAATCCCTCCAGCGTGTCCTGGGTCTTCCCCGGGGTCTCCTCCCAGAGGGACGTGCCTGGAACACCTCACCAGGGAGGTCCAGGAGGCATCCTGACCAGATGCCCGAGCCACCTCAACTGGTTCCTCTCGATGCGGAGGAGCAGCGGCTCTACTCTGAGACCTTTTAAAATTAATTCAGAATATTTTATTTCATTTCCCAGATAAAAAAAATAAGAGTATAAAATCAAAACTCCTCTACAAAGGAGATCTGCAGTTTGCTGACAACCTCATTGTGAAGGCTCAGATCGCTGGCTTCACACAAGCTGACCGTTCTCCAGTTGTCATGTTTACAGATTATAGCATTCATAGCAGCCACTTCACATGCACCAGAGCTGGAGCTGCCTCCTAGAGTTTCAGCATGCTGCCTACCTTTATAGCATAATCTGAGCTGTTTTCAGCTCAATACAGTTAAAAACCTTGGTTGGTTCTAATATCAGCAACACCGCGCCTCTCGCCTTGGTGTTGGCATTAAAAATACAGACAATGTGGAGTTTCAGGTTGCTCAACTGTCTGCAACTTGTAGAGAGGTTTAGTGTCTGGTATTTATGAAATAAAATATTGATAATGAGTCATGTCTGTTTCCTGGTGAACCTAAACAACTGTGTTCTAACAGGTGACTCACCTGTTGGACGATTATATACCGATTCCTAACACAACGTGGTCAGTCTGAGGCAACACAAATACCAGCTTGATCCGTTTCATTTTTTACCTTGGTAGGATGATCTTTTCACTGGGAAGCAGTGAGGCGAAGTCATTGAAGGTGCTGAACTTGACAGACGGTGGGTGACGGAAAGGCTTGGCCCCGAAGTTAAACTCACACTGCTGGTATGACATAAAGCTGGCGGCCGCAAAGAAACCAGACCTGACCAGAAGGAGCAGAGATACAGCGAGATGGGAGGGGAAAGAAGTAGACTTTAATGTGGGTTAAAGCAGTTTAGATGAGGGACAGGAATTCAGATGCTTGCTGGGACCTACGTGGTGGATGAGAAGACTTGTTTCTCTGGCGGCAGCGGATGTCCATTAAGATAAAATATCATCTGTTTTTTGTTCAGATCCAACAGGAAGCCGATGGCATCTCCTAAAGAGGAGAAAGCAGAATAAAGCAAAGCTTGCACCAGTTTCACTGCAGGCCAGATATCAGGCCGGTGAGGATGCTGCGGTCAGAACTCAGACTGAGAGCAAACTTTGTAGCACATACCCTCCTTCCAGCAGGGGTGAGAATGAGGTTTACTGCGAGCGTTGTACCAGATGAGCTGCCTGCAGCCATCGTACGCACACGAGTATTCGTCATCTCCGATCCCATAACCCTCCTGGGAGACAGAAAACACCTTGTGAACATGCACATGCCTCTGAACAGAAGCTGGAGACACAGGAAAGTAGAAACACTGATGAATACATGGTTTAGGAACTTGCTGTCCTTGGTGGCCCAACCGATCTGCATCACCCCCGATGTGATCACCGTCACCTCGTAGTACCAAACGCCTGAATCCACGCAGAACGTACAACGCACACTCTCAAACGATGAGGCGTCACATCGTGCCTGAAGACGGGTGCAAAAGCAAGCTTTAATATTAAAACCTCTGAGCTTCTTGCCTCTGCACATGCAGCCAGACCAACCTCCAGCCCAGTAGGGGAGATCTTGAGGTATTCGCTGACGTCGTTGCTGTTTAGCATGGCGTTGATATTGGTGAGGTTAACTTTCTCATACGTAAACTGACGACCTTCCTTCAGGACTGGACAGAAGAAAAACATTATTGAAGAAAGCTTCATGAATTCAAGGCAGCAGAAACTTTCAGCCTTTAAAACCAGGATTTCACTCACAAAGGTTGTCGAGGCTCCACTGCGAACAAAATCCAACCTGTCTCTTCAGGTAGTCAGGATGGTCCGCCCACGACTCCAGGACAGAGAGGCGATTGCTGATAGAAGACTCCGACACGGTGAGTTTGTTCTCACCTGAGGAAACGAGCAGGAAAAGATGCAATAAAGTCAGAAAGCAGAACATCACCGTGTTTATCAGAACTACACAGCAGGTAAGTTACAGTTTGGCTGCACTTACAACACAGTTCCCATAAAGCAGATAAAAGTCATGATGCATCGAGCTCTGCTAGCAGTAATAAGAATAAAAAGGCCTCTGTACGCAAACACGGACAGATTAAATCCTGTAAATACTGATCTGCTGCAACATTACAGCCATGTGCTGCATGCAGAGTAAGCCTAACACCTCTGTAGGCATGCTGTGGTATCTGGCACCGAGCTGTCAGCAGCACATTCTTTACGTCATGTAAGCTGTGAGCTGAGGCCTCCATGTTAAATCAGGTTTTTCATGCTGATGAATGCAGTCGGTGAGCTTACTGGTCTGGGAGAACTTCTCCAGAGCGATGAGAGCGAACAGCATGACGGTTGGGTGGGCCTCGGAGCTCTGGAACAGGCAGAAAAATGAAGAAATCATCAGTTTCACTCTGCAGAACTTCCTCATTTTACATGTTTCAATGACAAAAAAAGAAAAATAATCTTGTAATCTCTCCTGCTAACATGTAAAAGAAAACTGCTACAACAGTTGTTTTTATTTTTATCTTTTTTACGTCATCGTGTGAAGGTTTTAGGACCCATTAGGAAAATCTACAGCGTGACTGTAATGTGACAGAGCATGACTGGCCAGTAGGAACACCTGACAAGCTTAAAACTAGACTTGCACATGAGACTCAGCATCTAACTGCCAGGTGTGTTAATCACAAAAATCATCACATCTCAACAAGTTTATGCATCCCACAGCTTAACACCACGTACTACAGTCTGCTCACCAGGCTCTCCAGGAGGTACTCCAGGGTTCCAGGACTCAACAGTCCGATACTGGCTGGTCCTAGGAGGTAAGGAGGGGAGGCAGAAACATTCACACATTAAAAAGAACCTTTATAAACACAGAATCACATCCAAATAAATGAAGAAATTTTAGTTTTAAAACACATTGTCACATGGAAAAGTGCAGGTACAGGTGTGTAGCTGCAGTTACAGGTGTGTAGCTGCAGTTACAGGTGTGTAACAGCAGGTACAGGTGTGTAGCAGCAGGTACAGGTGTGTAGCAGCAGGTACAGGTGTGTAGCTGCAGGTACAGGTGTGTAGCTGCAGGTACAGGTGTGTAGCTGCAGGTACAGGTGTGTAGCTGCAAGTAAAGGTGTGTAGCTGCAGGTACAGGTGTGTAGCTGCAGGTACAGGTGTGTAACAGCAGGTACAGGTGTGTAGCTGCAGGTACAGGTGTGTAGCTGCAGGTACAGGTGTGTAGCTGCAGGTACAGGTGTGTAACAGCAGGTACAGGTGTGTAACAGCAGGTAAAGGTGTGTAGCTGCAGGTACAGGTGTGTAGCTGCAAGTAAAGGTGTGTAGCTGCAGGTACAGGTGTGTAGCTGCAGGTACAGGTGTGTAGCTGCAGATACAGGTGTGTAACAGCAGGTACAGGTGTGTAGCTGCAAGTAAAGGTGTGTAGCTGCAGGTACAGGTGTGTAACAGCAGGTACAGGTGTGTAGCTGCAGGTACAGGTGTGTAACAGCAGGTACAGGTGTGTAACAGCAGTTACAGGTGTGTAACAGCAGGTACAGGTGTGTAACAGCAGGTACAGGTGTGTAACAGCAGTTACAGGTGTGTAACAGCAGGTACAGGTGTGTAGCTGCAGGTACAGGTGTGTAACAGCAGGTACAGGTGTGTAGCTGCAGGTACAGGTGTGTAGCTGCAGGTACAGGTGTGTAGCTGCAGGTACAGGTGTGTAACAGCAGGTACAGGTGTGTAACAGCAGGTACAGGTGTGTAGCTGCAGGTACAGGTGTGTAGCTGCAGGTACAGGTGCGTAACAGCAGGTACAGGTGCGTAGCTGCAGGTACAGGTGCGTAGCTGCAGGTACATGTGCGTAGCTGCAGGTAAAGGTGTGTAACAGCAGGTACAGGTGCGTAACAGCAGGTACAGGTGCGTAACAGCAGGTACAGGTGTGTAGCTGCAGATACAGGTGCGTAGCTGCAGGTACATGTGCGTAGCTGCAGGTACAGGTGCGTAGCTGCAGGTACAGGTGCGTAGCTGCAGGTACAGGTGCGTAGCTGCAGGTACAGGTGCGTAACAGCAGGTACAGGTGCGTAGCAGCAGGTACAGGTGTGTAGCTGCAGGTAAAGGTGTGTAGCTGCAGGTAAAGGTGTGTAACAGCAGGTACAGGTGTGTAGCTGCAGGTACAGGTGTGAAGCTGCAGGTAAAGGTGTGTAGCAGCAGGTACAGGTGTGTAGCTGCAGGTACAGGTGTGTAGCTGCAGGTACAGGTGTGTAGCTGCAGTTACAGGTGTGTAACAGCAGGTACAGGTGTGTAGCTGCAGGTACAGGTGTGAAGCTGCAGGTAAAGGTGTGTAGCAGCAGGTACAGGTGTGTAGCTGCAGGTACAGGTGTGTAGCTGCAGGTACAGGTGTGTAGCTGCAGTTACAGGTGTGTAACAGCAGGTACAGGTGTGTAGCAGCAGGTACAGGTGTGTAGCTGCAGGTACAGGTGTGTAGCTGCAGGTACAGGTGTGTAGCTGCAGGTACAGGTGTGTAACAGCAGGTAAAGGTGTGTAGCTGCAGGTACAGGTGTGTAGCTGCAGGTACAGGTGTGTAGCTGCAAGTAAAGGTGTGTAGCTGCAAGTAAAGGTGTGTAGCTGCAGGTACAGGTGTGTAGCTGCAGTTACAGGTGTGTAACAGCAGGTAAAGGTGTGTAGCTGCAGGTACAGGTGTGTAACAGCAGGTACAGGTGTGTAGCTGCAGGTACAGGTGTGTAGCTGCAGGTACAGGTGTGTAACAGCAGCTACAGGTGTGTAGCTGCAGGTACAGGTGTGTAGCTGCAGGTACAGGTGTGTAACAGCAGGTACAGGTGTGTAGCTGCAGGTACAGGTGTGTAGCTGCAGGTACAGGTGTGTAGCTGCAGGTACAGGTGTGTAGCTGCAAGTAAAGGTGTGTAGCTGCAGGTACAGGTGTGTAGCTGCAAGTAAAGGTGTGTAGCTGCAGGTACAGGTGTGTAGCTGCAGTTACAGGTGTGTAGCTGCAGGTACAGGTGTTTAACAGCAGGTACAGGTGTGTAGCTGCAAGTAAAGGTGTGTAGCTGCAGGTACAGGTGTGTAACAGCAGGTAAAGGTGTGTAGCTGCAGGTACAGGTGTGTAGCTGCAGGTACAGGTGTGTAGCTGCAGGTACAGGTGTGTAGCTGCAGGTACAGGTGTGTAACAGCAGGTACAGGTGTGTAGCTGCAGGTACAGGTGTGTAGCTGCAGGTACAGGTGTGTAGCTGCAGGTACAGGTGTGTAACAGCAGGTACAGGTGTGTAACAGCAGGTACAGGTGTGTAACAGCAGGTACAGGTGTGTAGCTGCAGGTACAGGTGTGTAGCTGCAAGTAAAGGTGTGTAGCTGCAAGTAAAGGTGTGTAGCTGCAGGTACAGGTGTGTAGCTGCAGGTACAGGTGTGTAGCTGCAGGTACAGGTGTGTAACAGCAGGTACAGGTGTGTAACAGCAGGTAAAGGTGTGTAGCTGCAGGTACAGGTGTGTAGCTGCAGGTAAAGGTGTGTAGCTGCAGGTACAGGTGTGTAACAGCAGGTACAGGTGTGTAACAGCAGGTACAGGTGTGTAACAGCAGGTACATGTGCGTAGCTGCAGGTAAAGGTGCGTAACAGCAGGTACAGGTGCGTAACAGCAGGTAAAGGTGCGTAGCTGCAGGTACAGGTGCGTAGCTGCAGGTACAGGTGCGTAGCTGCAGGTACAGGTGTGTAGCTGCAGGTACAGGTGTGTAGCTGCAGGTACAGGTGTGTAGCTGCAGTTACAGGTGTGTAACAGCAGTTACAGGTGTGTAACAGCAGTTACAGGTGTGTAGCTGCAGGTACAGGTGTGTAGCTGCAGGTACAGGTGTGTAACAGCAGGGACAGGTGTGTAACAGCAGGGACAGGTGTGTAGCTGCAGGTACAGGTGTGTAGCTGCAGGTACAGGTGTGTAACAGCAGGTACAGGTGTGTAACAGCAGGTACAGGTGTGTAGCTGCAGGTACAGGTGTGTAACAGCAGGTACAGGTGTGTAACAGCAGGTAAAGGTGTGTAGCTGCAGGTAAAGGTGTGTAGCTGCAAGTAAAGGTGTGTAGCTGCAGGTACAGGTGTGTAGCTGCAGGTACAGGTGTGTAGCAGCAGGTACAGGTGTGTAGCTGCAGGTAAAGGTGCGTAACAGCAGGTACAGGTGCGTAGCTGCAGGTACATGTGCGTAGCTGCAGGTACAGGTGCGTAGCTGCAGGTACAGGTGTGTAGCTGCAGGTACAGGTGTGTAGCTGCAGGTACAGGTGTGTAGCTGCAGGTACAGGTGTGTAACAGCAGGTACAGGTGTGTAACAGCAGTTACAGGTGTGTAGCTGCAAGTAAAGGTGTGTAGCTGCAGGTACAGGTGTGTAACAGCAGGGACAGGTGTGTAGCTGCAGGTACAGGTGTGTAGCTGCAGGTACAGGTGTGTAACAGCAGGTACATGTGCGTAGCTGCAGGTAAAGGTGTGTAACAGCAGGTACAGGTGCGTAGCTGCAGGTACAGGTGCGTAGCTGCAGGTACAGGTGCGTAGCTGCAGGTACAGGTGCGTAACAGCAGGTACAGGTGTGTAACAGCAGGTAAAGGTGTGTAGCTGCAGGTACAGGTGTGTAGCTGCAGGTACAGGTGTGTAGCTGCAAGTAAAGGTGTGTAGCTGCAAGTAAAGGTGTGTAGCTGCAAGTAAAGGTGTGTAGCTGCAGGTACAGGTGTGTAGCTGTAGGTACAGGTGTGTAACAGCAGGTACAGGTGTGTAACAGCAGGTAAAGGTGTGTAACAGCAGGTAAAGGTGTGTAGCTGCAGGTACAGGTGTGTAGCTGCAAGTAAAGGTGTGTAGCTGCAGGTACAGGTGTGTAACAGCAGGTACAGGTGTGTAGCTGCAGGTACAGGTGTGTAACAGCAGGTACAGGTGTGTAGCTGCAGGTACAGGTGTGTAACAGCAGGTACAGGTGTGTAACAGCAGGTACAGGTGTGTAGCTGCAGGTACAGGTGTGTAACAGCAGGGACAGGTGTGTAACAGCAGGGACAGGTGTGTAACAGCAGGTACAGGTGTGTAGCTGCAGGTACAGGTGTGTAGCTGCAGGTACAGGTGTGTAACAGCAGGTAAAGGTGTGTAGCTGCAGGTACAGGTGTGTAGCTGCAGGTACAGGTGTGTAGCTGCAGGTACAGGTGTGTAGCTGCAGGTACAGGTGTGTAGCTGCAGGTACAGGTGTGTAGCTGCAAGTAAAGGTGTGTAGCTGCAAGTAAAGGTGTGTAGCTGCAAGTAAAGGTGTGTAGCTGCAGGTACAGGTGTGTAGCTGTAGGTACAGGTGTGTAACAGCAGGTACAGGTGTGTAACAGCAGGTAAAGGTGTGTAACAGCAGGTAAAGGTGTGTAGCTGCAGGTACAGGTGTGTAGCTGCAAGTAAAGGTGTGTAGCTGCAGGTACAGGTGTGTAACAGCAGGTACAGGTGTGTAGCTGCAGGTACAGGTGTGTAACAGCAGGTACAGGTGTGTAACAGCAGTTACAGGTGTGTAGCTGCAAGTAAAGGTGTGTAGCTGCAGGTACAGGTGTGTAACAGCAGGGACAGGTGTGTAACAGCAGGTACAGGTGTGTAGCTGCAGGTACAGGTGTGTAGCTGCAGGTACAGGTGTGTAGCTGCAGGTACAGGTGTGTAGCTGCAGGTACAGGTGTGTAACAGCAGGTACAGGTGTGTAACAGCAGGTACAGGTGCGTAGCTGCAGGTACAGGTGAACCATACCGGCCAGTTTCTCAGCCAGGCATCCCAGAACGGCTGTGGTGTTCCTGTGTTTGGCCGGGTTCAGGGCATCCTGTCGTGCAACAGCCGAACTCAGACTCAACATGTCAGAGAGCTTCTGGAGAGCATCCTGCATAACAAAACAACATGGATAAATAAACAAAACAACATGGATAAAAAAACAAAACATGGATAAATAAAACAAACTGGATAGATAAACAAAACAACATGATAAATTCCTGACAGAAAACATTGTGTGTATAAAGTATCTGTGAAACAAAACGAAAGCGGAGAGAAAGCTGGAAACTTCAGCCACAGCGTAGCTGAGAAAGAACAGCGTGACAACATGTTTATTTGGGTCAGAGCCGTGGAACGCCCTGAGATTACTCCGCTCGGCCAAACAGAGGGTACTACTTTGTCCAACGCTAACAAAGAGGTGTGTGAAGAGAGATTAGAGAGCAAAGGCCAAGACGGGACAGCTCATCTGAACCCGGTTCAGGAACCGAAACAAAAACTTTTCCTTGCAGTCAGAAAATGTTTCATTACTTTCTGCTGAAATATCTGACATGACTGCTGGAGATCAGAACCTGCTAAGAGAGGAGGAGTGTCTGCTCACATCGGTTGGAGACTCCAAGCAAATGCAAACTGTGCTGCTGCTTGGTCGAAGCGGCTCATAGTGGATTGGCTGAGAAAGACGGCACCTGAGCTGATGGGAGGAGACACTCGACTGTTTCTCCGCTACAGCAGCTACATACGAGACGCTAGACGTAACTTCGCTGCTAACTGCAGTTTCAGGGGGATTCTACTTCCTGTTTATACTCAGGTACAGATCAGGGATCCTCGTTCAGGTCGCTGTCCTGCAGGTTCTAGAAGTTTCCCTGCTGAGTCAGATGCGTTGGAGCAGGAAACTCCAACAACCTGCAGGTTCTAGAAGTTTCCCTGCTGAGTCAGGTGCGTTGGAGCAGGAAACTCCAACAACCTGCAGGTTCTAGAAGTTTCCCTGCTGAGTCAGGTGCGTTGGAGCAGGAAACTCCAACAACCTGCAGGTTCTAGAAGTTTCCCTGCTGAGTCAGATGCGTTGGAGCAGGAAACTCCAACAACCTGCAGGTTTTTAGAAGTTTCCCTGCTGAGTCAGGTGTGTTGCAGCAGGAAACTCCAACAGCCTGCAGGACACCGGCTATGGAGGATCCCTGATCAAAGCTAACTTTGCTTTCACGCATTGCGATGCTTCTTGTCTTGTAGATAAATTGTCGTGGTGTGAAATGTTTACGTCTCTGTGGCTGCGTGAAACCTGGTGGCCCCGCCCACCATAACAAGTCGTACAGCACAAAGAGATGTTATAGAAGACTATGGGGGGGGGGGTTGATCAGTGGGCTGCTTTTCCAGCAGTGAGTTGAGGTGCAGACCTTGGTTGGAAGAGGACATTCATCCAGTAAAAGGGTGATCACCGCAGGTCCAAGCGGATCATCCAGAGGGATCACTCGGACCAGGGACTGGACCACCTCTAGCCAGCCATCATCTGACAGGAAAACAAGAAGAATCTGATTACATTCCAGCTGCCTGGTAGCACAGAGACACATCAAACTCCTGCAACGACGGTTGTGCATCTAAAGGGTCTCTCTGAGGTTTAACAGTAAAAACTATGTGATAAAATCCTTCTGGATGTTTCATCTTTTACACGATTATTCATCTAAAATATTAATCTGAACGATGGGTGAACACAAGCTGCTTGATTTGTGTTTTACTGAGACTAGACGAGCAATGGGGTCGCTTCTCCACGTGCACGCTTGTCTGAACATCTGGAACATCATTAGTTCAGCTCTGATTTAGCAAAAGCATCCGAGCAATTCCCAGAGGTGTACTAGCTCCACCCACTTCACGGTGGAAGCATCGGAGGCGATTTGTGTGGATTTCAGGCAGCCTAGTTTCCCAGAATGCAATGCGGCACAAGCAGAAGGACGGCAGACAACTTTACATCCCGTTTTTTTTAGTTTACTTTTAGTAAAACTGCAGATACTGTGGCCTTTAATCCAAACACAGAGTTTACTCTCGTCCTTCCATGCTGGGAAATTTGGAGCTCGGAGTGAAACTAAGTATGTTTTTCAGCCTCCGATCCTGCATGCAGCAGCAGCCTCTCCAACAGCATGCCGAACGCAGTGCAGCTGCTGATGAATAACGCTGCAGTTCATCAAACAGAAACGCCGGCTGAAGGTTTCCTGTTCGGGTACCTGTGAGGCTCCATGTCTGCAAGCCAACAACCAGCTTGGCTGCTGTCGAGTCATCCGAGCATGACACACACACACATTAACTTCAAGGCTTCTACGCGCACACACATGCAACATGCACAACATGAGGATCAAACCAAATACACACTCATCAGATCACAGCCTGGTATGAAACCATCCACCACTTATTTCTCCATATTCTTCTCTGTATTCACAACCCTAACCCAACAACAGCTTCGACTAACAGCCGCTGTTACATCAGAGCAGAGCTCCCCTGAGCCGTGACACACCTGGCTTTCTGACACGAGGAACCACACCTGGCTTTCTGACACGAGGAACCACACCTGGCTTTCTGACACGAGGAACCATACCTAACGGAAGTGCAGCGAGATCAGATAAAAATGTGGGAACATTGTGATAATAAGCAGAATTAACTTTACAAGATGCAACCTGTCACAATAACATATAAACGAAGGGATCTTAGAGGAAAATGGTGTCAACAACGTGTCAAACTAAATGTTTTACAACAGAAAGTATGACATGCTCTCCAGGCTGCCACCATGCAACTTCCTCAGGGGTCCTCATAAACAACCCACGAGTTCAGCTGGAGGAGGGGGGGCCTCATGACGGACCTGCTGAAATTCCTGGAACTCTTACAGTTCACTCAGATCCGCTTGACAATCTGAGAAACTACGTAACTTTAAATCTGCAATCCAAGTGTTGCTTTGGTTTCAGTTTGAGTCTGGAAGGTTTCTGCTTCCACATCCAATCACATCTGTAGTCACCGATATCTGCAGTTGATCGCCGATATCTGCAGTCGATCGCTGATATCTGCAGTCGATTGCCGATATCTGCAGTCGATTGCCGATATCTGCAGTCGATCACCGATATCATTTCAAACAAATAGAACCAGCATGATTTGCCTTGTTGCTTTGTGTTTATTATGTCGGGTCTGGAAGTGTATTTCCTCACCCGTCTCTGCCATCTCATGCAGCGTGATCATGGAGTAGGGAGGCTCTTGGTCACTGAAAGACAAAACAAGCCATACATGACATGTCACACAAACATGTTGACAGACATATTCATGTGTTTGGTTTTAGGCAAATACTGAAAGCAGTAAAACCTCTAAGGCTGTTCTGACCCTGCGACTGTCACTGCAGCAGTAAAATAAAGATCTGATTCTCATCTTGTTGCGTTTCTGATGCCTGCCATGTTACGCAGCAGAGGTTGAAGTTAATTGAGACAGATTTGCATCAGCTCAGTCTCTTTATGTCACGTCATGACAGATGCAATGAATTTACAATAACAGATAGCAGGTGATCATCAAGATACAGTTTGAAAATAAAGTCATTACATCCATACTTTGTTTCTGACAAACCCAGAAGCGTCACAGTGAACAGCTTCTCTTCCCATGAAGGACAGAGAGATGAAGACCCAGCGTTAAAACAGGCAACTCAGTTTTATGCAACAGGAAACACAGAACAGCATGACAACTTTGTACGATCCACGTTTTAGGAGTTCTGATCCGATATCCGGAACGTGAATTTCTGCCGATACCAGACCTGTTTATGTGAACATTATTGTGACTATGGTTATTACTGCTGTTATAACTATCTAAGTTATCATTAGGTTGTAATAAATGACCCATCCTTTCTGAAGTTACCTCACCAATATAAATATAATAACATTACAGATCTGACAATTTGAACAAGTTTTATTCTGATTTGGCACATTTTACCTAAACACAACTATAAATGTGTGGTTTTGGAACAAAGATCCGGCCTTTCGTGCCGTGTTCCGCATCACATGCAGCTCTCTGACTCTTGACTTGCGACCAGTAAAGCAGCCGCTGGCTTTCTGAAAATGTCGCAGTCGGACAGAGTCGCAGACGGACAGAGTCGCAGACGGAAAGAGTCGCAGTGGCACAGAGTCGCAGACGGAAAGAGACGCAGTGGCACAGAGTCGCAGACGGACAGAGTCGGAGACGGACAGGGTCGCAGACAGACAGAGTCGCAGACGGAGAGAGTCGCAGACGGACAGAGTCGCAGACGGACAAAGACGCAGTGGCACAGAGTCGCAGACGGACAGAGTCGGAGACGGACAGAGTCGCAGACTGAAAGAGAGGCAGACGGAAAGAGTCGCAGACGGACAGAGACGCAGTCGGAAAGAGACGCAGTCGGAAAGAGACGCAGTCGGAAAGAGACGCAGTCGGACAGTGTCGCAGACGGACAGAGTCGCAGACGGACAGGGTCGCAGACGGACAGAGTCGCAGTGGCATAGAGTCGCAGACAGACAGACGCAGTCGGACAGAGTTGCAGACGGACAGAGACGCAGTCGGAACGAGTCGCAGACGGACAGAGTCGCAGACGGACAGAGTCGCAGACGGACAGAGACGCAGACGGACAGAGACGCAGTCGGACAGAGACGCAGACGGACAGAGTCGCAGACGGACAGAGTCGCAGACGTACAGAGACGCAGACGGACAGAGTCGCAGACGGACAGAGACGCAGACGGACAGAGTCGCAGACGGACAGAGTCGCAGACGTACAGAGTCGCAGACGGACAGAGTCGCAGACGGACAGAGTCGCAGACGGACAGAGACGCAGTCGGACAGAGACGCAGTCGGACAGAGACGCAGACGGACAGAGACGCAGACGGACAGAGACGCAGTCGGACAGTCGCAGATGTACAGAGTCGCAGATGTACAGAGTCGCAGACGGACAGAGACGCAGACGGACAGAGACGCAGACGGACAGAGACGCAGACGGACAGAGACGCAGACGGACAGAGTCGCAGACGGACAGAGTCGCAGACGGACAGTCGCAGATGTACAGAGTCGCAGATGTACAGAGTCGCAGACGGACAGAGACGCAGACGGACAGAGACGCAGACGGACAGAGACGCAGACGGACAGAGTCGCAGACGGGCAGAGTCGCAGACGGGCAGAGTCGCAGACGGACAGAGACGCAGACGGACAGGGTCGCAGACGGACAGGGTCGCAGACGGACAGTCGCAGACGGACAGAGTCGCAGTCGGACAGAGTCGCAGTCGGACAGAGTCGCAGTCGGACAGAGTCGCAGTCGGACAGAGTCGCAGTCGGACAGAGTCGCAGACGGACAGAGTCGCAGACGGACAGAGTCGCAGACGGACAGAGTCGCAGTCGGAAAGAGACGCAGTCGGAAAGAGAAGCAGTCGGACAGTGTCGCAGTGGCACAGAGTCGCAGACGGACAGAGACGCAGTGGCACAGAGTCGGAGACGGACAGAGTCGGAGACGGACAGAGTCGCAGACTGAAAGAGACGCAGACGGAAAGAGTCGCAGACGGACAGAGACGCAGTCGCAGATGGACAGAGTCGCAGACGGACAGAGACGCAGAGTCGCAGACGGACAGAGACGCAGACGGACAGAGTCGCAGACGGACAGAGACGCAGTGGCAAAGAGTAGCAGTCGGACAGAGTCGGAGACGGACAGAGTCGCAGACTGAAAGAGACGCAGACGGAAAGAGTCGCAGACGGACAGAGACGCAGACGGACAGAGACGCAGACGGAAAGAGTCGCAGACGGAAAGAGTCGCAGATGGACAGAGTCGCAGACGGAAAGAGACGCAGAGTCGCAGACGGACAGAGACGCAGACGTACAGAGTCGCAGACGGACAGAGACGCAGTGGCACAGAGTCGCAGTGGAACAGAGTCAGAGACGGACAGAGTCGCAGTCGGACAGAGTCGCAGTCGGACAGAGTCAGAGACGGACAGAGTCGCAGACTGAAAGAGACGCAGACGGAAAGAGTCGGAGACGGACAGAGTCGCAGTCGGACAGAGTCGCAGACGGACAGAGTCAGAGACGGACAGAGTCGCAGTCGGACAGAGTCGCAGTCGGACAGAGTCAGAGACGGACAGAGTCGCAGACTGAAAGAGACGCAGACGGAAAGAGTCGGAGACGGACAGAGTCGCAGTCGGACAGAGTCGCAGTCGGACAGAGACGCAGACGGACAGAGACGCAGACGGACAGAGACGCAGTCGGACAGAGTCGCAGACTGAAAGAGACGCAGACGGAAAGAGTCGGAGACGGACAGAGTCGGAGACGGACAGAGTCGCAGACGGACAGAGTCGCAGACGGACAGAGTCGGAGACGGACAGAGTCGCAGACTGAAAGAGAGGCAGACGGAAAGAGTCGCAGACGGACAGAGACGCAGTCGGACAGAGACGCAGTCGGAAAGAGACGCAGTCGGAAAGAGACGCAGTCGGAAAGAGACGCAGTCGGACAGTGTCGCAGACGGACAGAGTCGCAGACGGACAGAGTCGCAGACGGACAGGGTCGCAGACGGACAGAGTCGCAGTGGCATAGAGTCGCAGACAGACAGACGCAGTCGGACAGAGTTGCAGACGGACAGAGTTGCAGACGGACAGAGACGCAGTCGGAATGAGTCGCAGACGGACAGAGTCGCAGACGGACAGAGTCGCAGACGGACAGAGTCGCAGACGGACAGAGTCGCAGACGGACAGAGTCGCAGACGGACAGAGACGCAGACGGACAGAGACGCAGTCGGACAGAGACGCAGTCGGACAGAGACGCAGTCGGACAGAGACGCAGACGGACAGAGACGCAGACGGACAGAGTCGCAGACGGACAGAGTCGCAGACGTACAGAGTCGCAGACGGACAGAGACGCAGTCGGACAGAGACGCAGTCGGACAGAGACGCAGACGGACAGAGACGCAGACGGACAGAGACGCAGTCGGACAGTCGCAGATGTACAGAGTCGCAGATGTACAGAGTCGCAGACGGACAGAGTCGCAGACGGACAGAGACGCAGACGGACAGAGACGCAGACGGACAGAGTCGCAGACGGACAGAGTCGCAGACGGACAGAGACGCAGACGGACAGGGTCGCAGACGGACAGAGACGCAGTCGGACAGTCGCAGATGGACAGAGTCGCAGTCGGACAGAGTCGCAGTCGGACAGAGTCGCAGTCGGACAGAGTCGCAGACGGACAGAGTCGCAGTCGGACAGAGTCGCAGTCGGACAGAGTCGCAGTCGGACAGAGTCGCAGTCGGACAGAGTCGCAGACGGACAGAGTCGCAGACGGACAGAGTCGCAGTCAGACAGAGTCGCAGTCGGAAAGAGACGCAGTCGGAAAGAGAAGCAGTCGGACAGTGTCGCAGTGGCACAGAGTCGCAGACGGACAGAGACGCAGTGGCACAGAGTCGCAGACGGACAGAGTCGGAGACGGACAGAGTCGGAGACGGACAGAGTCGCAGACTGAAAGAGACGCAGACGGAAAGAGTCGCAGACGGACAGAGACGCAGTCGCAGATGGACAGAGTCGCAGACGGACAGAGACGCAGAGTCGCAGACGGACAGAGACGCAGACGGACAGAGTCGCAGACGGACAGAGACGCAGTGGCACAGAGTCGCAGTCGGACAGAGTCGGAGACGGACAGAGTCGCAGACTGAAAGAGACGCAGACGGAAAGAGTCGCAGACGGAAAGAGACGCAGACGGACAGAGACGCAGACGGACAGAGACGCAGACGGACAGAGACGCAGTCGCAGATGGACAGAGTCGCAGACGGAAAGAGACGCAGAGTCGCAGACGGACAGAGACGCAGACGGACAGAGTCGCAGACGGACAGAGACGCAGTGGCACAGAGTCGCAGTGGAACAGAGTCAGAGACGGACAGAGTCGCAGTCGGACAGAGTCAGAGACGGACAGAGTCGCAGACTGAAAGAGACGCAGACGGAAAGAGTCGGAGACGGACAGAGTCGCAGTCGGACAGAGTCGCAGTCGGACAGAGACGCAGACGGACAGAGACGCAGACGGACAGAGACGCAGTCGGACAGAGTGGCAGACTGAAAGAGACGCAGACGGAAAAGAGTCGGAGACGGACAGAGTCGGAGACGGACAGAGTCGCAGTCGGACAGAGTCGCAGTCGGACAGAGACGCAGACGGACAGAGACGCAGACGGACAGAGTCGCAGTCGGACAGAGTCGGAGACGGACAGAGTCGCAGACTGAAAGAGACGCAGACGGAAAGAGTCGCAGATGGACAGAGTCGCAGACGGACAGAGACGCAGAGTCGCAGACGGACAGAGACGCAGTGGCACCGAGTCGCAGTCGGACAGAGTCGGAGACGGACAGAGTCGGAGACGGACAGAGTCGAAGACTGCGGACAGAGAAGCAGACGGACAGAGACGCAGACGGACAGAGACGCAGACGGACAGAGACGCAGTCGAAAAGAGACGCAGTCGAAAAGAGACGCAGTCGAAAAGAGACGCAGTCGAAAAGAGACGCAGTCGGACAGTGTCGCAGACGGACAGAGTCGCAGACGGACAGAGTCGCAGACGGACAGAGTCGCAGTGGCACAGAGTCGCAGACGGACAGAGTCGGAGACGGACAGAGTCGCAGACGGACAGAGTCGCAGACGGACAGAGACGCAGTGGCACAGAGTCGCAGACGGACAGAGTCGGAGACGGACAGAGACGCAGACTGAAAGAGACGCAGACGGACAGAGTCGCAGACGGACAGTGTCGCAGACGGACAGAGTCGCAGACGGACAGAGTCGCAGTGGCACAGAGTCGCAGTGGCACAGAGTCGCAGACGGACAGAGACGCAGTGGCACAGAGTCGCAGATGGACAGAGTCGGTGACGGACAGAGTCGCAGACTGAAAGAGACGCAGACGGAAAGAGTGGCAGACGGACAGAGACGCAGACGGACAGAGACGCAGTCGGAAAGAGACGCAGTCGGACAGTGTCGCAGTGGCACAGAGTCGCAGACGGACAGGGTCGCAGACGGACAGGGTCGCAGACGGACAGAGTCGCAGACGGACAGAGTCGCAGACGGACAGAGACGCAATCGGACAGAGTCGCAGACAGACAGAGACGCAGTCGGAAAGAGTCGCAGACGGACAGAGACGCAGTCGGAATGAGTCGCAGATGTACAGAGTTGCAGACGGACAGAGACGCAGTCGGACAGAGACGCAGTCGGACAGAGACGCAGACGGACAGAGACGCAGACGGACAGAGACGCAGACGGACAGAGTCGGAGACGGACAGAGACGCAGTCGGAAAGAGACGCAGTCGGACAGAGTCGCAGACGGACAGAGTCGGAGACGGACAGAGACGCAGACGGACAGAGACGCAGACGGACAGAGTCGCAGACGGAAAGAGTCGCAGTCGGACAGAGTCGCAGACGGACAGAGTCGCAGTCGGACAGAGTCGGAGACGGACAGAGTCGCAGACTGAAAGAGACGCAGACGGACAGAGACGCAGTCGGAAAGAGACGCAGTCGAAAAGAGACGCAGTCGGACAGTGTCGCAGACGGACAGAGTCGCAGACGGACAGAGTCGCAGACGGACAGAGTTGCAGTGGCATAGAGTCGCAGACGGATAGAGACGCAGTGGCACAGAGTCGCAGATGTACAGAGTCGCAGTCGGACAGTCGCAGACGGACAGAGTCGCAGTCGGAAAGAGACGCAGTCGGAAAGAGAAGCAGTCGGACAGTGTCGCAGTGGCACAGAGTCACAGACGGACAGCGACGCAGTGGCACAGAGTCGCAGACGGACAGAGTCGCAGACGGACAGAGTCGGAGACGGACAGAGTCGCAGACTGAAAGAGACGCAGTCGGACAGTGTCGCAGACGGACAGAGTCGCAGACGGACAGAGTTGCAGACGGACAGAGTCGCAGTGGCACAGAGTCGCAGACGGACAGAGACGCAGTGGCACAGAGTCGCAGACGGACAGAGTCGGAGACGGACAGAGTCGCAGACGGACAGAGTCGCAGTGGCACAGAGTCGCAGACGGACAGAGACGCAGTGGCACAGAGTCGCAGATGGACAGAGTCGGTGACGGACAGAGTCGCAGACTGAAAGAGACGCAGACGGAAAGAGTGGCAGACGGACAGAGACGCAGACGGACAGAGACGCAGTCGGAAAGAGACGCAGTCGGACAGTGTCGCAGACGGACAGGGTCGCAGACGGACAGGGTCGCAGACGGACAGGGTCGCAGACGGACAGGGTCGCAGACGGACAGAGTCGCAGACGGACTGAGTCGCAGACGGACAGAGACGCAGTCGGACAGAGTCGCAGACGGACAGAGACGCAGTCGGAAAGAGACGCAGTCGGAAAGAGACGCAGTCGGAAAGAGACGCAGTCGGACAGTGTCGCAGACGGACAGGGTCGCAGACGGACAGGGTCGCAGACGGACAGAGACGCAGTCGGACAGAGTCGCAGACGGACAGAGACGCAGTCGGAATGAGTCGCAGATGTACAGAGTTGCAGACGGACAGAGACGCAGTCGGACAGAGACGCAGTCGGACAGAGACGCAGACGGACAGAGACGCAGACGGACAGAGACGCAGTCGGACAGTCGCAGATGTACAGAGTCGCAGACGGACAGAGACGCAGACGGACAGAGACGCAGACGGACAGAGACGCAGACGGACAGAGACGCAGACGGACAGAGACGCAGACGGACAGAGTCGGAGACGGACAGAGACGCAGTCGGAAAGAGACGCAGTCGGACAGAGTCGCAGACGGACAGAGTCGCAGACGGACAGAGTCGGAGACGGACAGAGACGCAGACGGACAGAGACGCAGACGGACAGAGTCGCAGACGGACAGAGTCGCAGACGGACAGAGACGCAGTGGCACAGAGTCGCAGTCGGACAGAGTCGCAGTCGGACAGAGTCGCAGACGGACAGAGACGCAGACGGACAGAGACACAGTCGCATACGGACAGAGTCGCAGACGGACAGAGACGCAGACGGACAGAGTCGCAGACGGACAGAGTCGCAGACGGACAGAGACGCAGTCGGACAGTCGCAGTGGCACAGAGTCGCAGTCGGACAGAGTCGGAGACGGACAGAGACGCAGTCGGACAGAGTCGCAGACGGACAGAGACGCAGACGGAAAGAGTCGCAGTCGGACAGAGACGCAGTCGGACAGAGTCGCAGTCGGACAGAGTCGGAGACGGACAGAGTCGCAGACTGAAAGAGACGCAGACGGACAGAGACGCAGTCGGAAAGAGACGCAGGCGAAAAGAGACGCAGTCGGACAGTGTCGCAGACGGACAGAGTCGCAGACTGAAAGAGACGCAGACGGACAGAGACGCAGTCGGAAAGAGACGCAGTCGAAAAGAGACGCAGTCGGACAGTGTCGCAGACGGACAGAGTCGCAGACGGACAGAGTCGCAGACGGACAGAGTTGCAGTGGCACAGAGTCGCAGACGGATAGAGACGCAGTGGCACAGAGTCGCAGATGTACAGAGTCGCAGTCGGACAGTCGCAGACGGACAGAGTCGCAGACTGAAAGAGACGCAGTCGGACAGTGTCGCAGACGGACAGAGTCGCAGACGGACAGAGTTGCAGACGGACAGAGTCGCAGTGGCACAGAGTCGCAGATGGACAGAGACGCAGTGGCACAGAGTAGCAGACGGACAGAGTCGGAGACGGACAGAGTCGAAGACTGAAAGAGACGCAGTCGGACAGAGTCGCAGACGGACAGAGACGCAGACGGACAGGGTCGCAGACGGACAGAGTCGCAGTGGCATAGAGTCGCAGACAGACAGAGACGCAGTCGGACAAAGCCGCAGACGGACATAGACGCAGTCGGAATGAGTAGCAGACGGACAGAGTCGCAGACGGACAGAGACGCAGTCGGAATGAGTCGCAGACGGACAGAGACGCAGACGGACAGAGACGCAGACGGACAGAGTCGCAGACGGACAGAGACGCAGTCGGAATGAGTCGCAGACGGACAGAGACGCAGACGGACAGAGACGCAGACGGACAGAGTCGTAGACGGACAGAGACGCAGACGGACAGAGTCGTAGACGGACAGAGACGCAGACGGACAGAGACGCAGACGGACAGAGTCGCAGACGGACAGAGTCGCAGACGGACAGAGTCGCAGACGGACAGAGTCGCAGTCGGACAGAGTCGCAGTCGGAAAGAGAAGCAGTCGGACAGTGTCGCAGTGGCACAGAGTCGCAGACGGACAGAGACGCAGTGGCACAGAGTCGCAGTCGGACAGAGTCGGAGACGGACAGAGTCGGAGACGGACAGAGTCGCAGACGGAAAGAGACGCAGACGGAAAGAGACGCAGACGGAAAGAGTCGCAGACGGACAGAGACGCAGACGGACAGAGACGCAGACGGACAGAGACGCAGTGGCACAGAGTCGCAGTCGGACAGAGTCGCAGTCGGACAGAGTCGGAGACGGACAGAGTCGCAGACGGACAGAGACGCAGACGGACAGAGACGCAGACGGACAGAGACGCAGTCGCAGACGGACAGAGTCGCAGACGGACAGAGACGCAGACGGACAGAGTCGCAGATGGACAGAGACGCAGTCGGACAGTCGCAGTGGCACAGAGACGCAGTCGGACAGAGTCGGAGACGGACAGAGACGCAGTCGGACAGAGTCGCAGTCGGACAGAGTCGCAGACGGACAGAGTCGCAGTGGGACAGAGTCGGAGACGGACAGAGTCGCAGACTGAAAGAGACGCAGACGGACAGAGACGCAGTCGGAAAGAGACGCAGTCGAAAAGAGACGCAGTCGGACAGTGTCGCAGACGGACAGAGTCGCAGACGGACAGAGTCGCAGTGGCACAGAGTCGCAGACGGACAGAGACGCAGTGGCACAGAGTCGCAGATGTACAGAGTCGCAGTCGGACAGTCGCAGACGGACAGTCGCAGTCGGACAGAGTCGCAGACGGACAGAGTCGCAGACGGACAGAGTCGCAGACGGACAGAGTCGCAGACGGACAGAGTCGCAGTAGGACAGAGTCGCAGTCGGAAAGAGACGCAGTCGGAAAGAGAAGCAGTCGGACAGTGTCGCAGTGGCACAGAGTCGCAGACGGACAGAGACGCAGTGGCACAGAGTCGGAGACGGACAGAGTCGCAGACTGAAAGAGACGCAGTCGGACAGTGTCGCAGACGGACAGAGTCGCAGACGGACAGAGTCGCAGTGGCACAGAGTCGCAGACGGACAGAGACGCAGACGGACAGTCGCAGACGGACAGAGACGCAGACGGACAGAGACGCAGTCGGACAGAGACGAAGTCGGACAGAGTCGCAGACGGACAGAGTCGCAGACGGACAGAGTCGCAGACGGACAGAGACACAGACGGACAGAGTCGCAGACGGACAGAGACGCAGTGGCACAGAGTAGCAGTCGGACAGAGTCGGAGACGGACAGAGTCGCAGACTGAAAGAGACGCAGACGGAAAGAGTCGCAGACGGACAGAGACGCAGACGGACAGAGACGCAGACGGACAGAGACGCAGTCGCAGATGGACAGAGTCGCAGACGGAAAGAGACGCAGAGTCGCAGACGGACAGAGACGCAGACGTACAGAGTCGCAGACGGACAGAGACGCAGTGGCACAGAGTCGCAGTGGAACAGAGTCAGAGACGGACAGAGTCGCAGTCGGACAGAGTCGCAGTCGGACAGAGTCAGAGACGGACAGAGTCGCAGACTGAAAGAGACGCAGACGGAAAGAGTCGCAGACTGAAAGAGACGCAGACGGAAAGAGTCGCAGATGTACAGAGTTGCAGACGGACAGAGACGCAGTCGGACAGAGACGCAGTCGGACAGAGACGCAGACGGACAGAGACGCAGACGGACAGAGACGCAGTCGGACAGTCGCAGATGTACAGAGTCGCAGACGGACAGAGACGCAGACGGACAGAGACGCAGACGGACAGAGACGCAGACGGACAGAGACGCAGACGGACAGAGACGCAGACGGACAGAGACGCAGACGGACAGAGTCGGAGACGGACAGAGACGCAGTCGGAAAGAGACGCAGTCGGACAGAGTCGCAGACGGACAGAGTCGGAGACGGACAGAGACGCAGACGGACAGAGACGCAGACGGACAGAGTCGCAGACGGACAGAGTCGCAGACGGACAGAGTCGCAGACGGACAGAGACGCAGTGGCACAGAGTCGCAGTCGGACAGAGTCGCAGTCGGACAGAGTCGCAGACGGACAGAGACGCAGACGGACAGAGACGCAGACGGACAGAGACACAGTCGCATACGGACAGAGTCGCAGAAGGACAGAGACGCAGACGGACAGAGTCGCAGACGGACAGAGTCGCAGACGGACAGAGTCGCAGTCGGACAGTCGCAGTGGCACAGAGACGCAGTCGGACAGAGTCGGAGACGGACAGAGACGCAGTCGGACAGAGTCGCAGACGGACAGAGACGCAGACGGAAAGAGTCGCAGTCGGACAGAGACGCAGTCGGACAGAGTCGGAGACGGACAGAGTCGCAGACTGAAAGAGACGCAGACGGACAGAGACGCAGTCGGAAAGAGACGCAGTCGAAAAGAGACGCAGTCGGACAGTGTCGCAGACGGACAGAGTCGCAGACTGAAAGAGACGCAGACGGACAGAGACGCAGTCGGAAAGAGACGCAGTCGAAAAGAGACGCAGTCGGACAGTGTCGCAGACGGACAGAGTCGCAGACGGACAGAGTCGCAGACGGACAGAGTTGCAGTGGCACAGAGTCGCAGACGGATAGAGACGCAGTGGCACAGAGTCGCAGATGTACAGAGTCGCAGTCGGACAGTCGCAGACGGACAGAGTCGCAGTCGGAAAGAGACGCAGTCGGAAAGAGAAGCAGTCGGACAGTGTCGCAGTGGCACAGAGTCACAGACGGACAGAGACGCAGTGGCACAGAGTCGCAGACGGACAGAGTCGCAGACGGACAGAGTCGGAGACGGACAGAGTCGCAGACTGAAAGAGACGCAGTCGGACAGTGTCGCAGACGGACAGAGTCGCAGACGGACAGAGTTGCAGACGGACAGAGTCGCAGTGGCACAGAGTCGCAGACGGACAGAGACGCAGTGGCACAGAGTAGCAGACGGACAGAGTCGGAGACGGACAGAGTCGAAGACTGAAAGAGACGCAGTCGGACAGAGTCGCAGACGGACAGAGACGCAGACGGACAGGGTCGCAGACGGACAGAGTCGCAGTGGCATAGAGTCGCAGACAGACAGAGACGCAGTCGGACAAAGCCGCAGACGGACATAGACGCAGTCGGAATGAGTCGCAGACGGACAGAGTCGCAGACGGACAGAGACGCAGTCGGAATGAGTCGCAGACGGACAGAGACGCAGACGGACAGAGACGCAGACGGACAGAGTCGTAGACGGACAGAGACGCAGACGGACAGAGACGCAGTCGGAATGAGTCGCAGACGGACAGAGACGCAGACGGACAGAGACGCAGACGGACAGAGTCGTAGACGGACAGAGACGCAGACGGACAGAGTCGTAGACGGACAGAGACGCAGACGGACAGAGACGCAGACGGACAGAGTCGGAGACGGACAGAGTCGCAGACGGACAGAGTCGCAGTCGGACAGAGTCGCAGTCGGAAAGAGAAGCAGTCGGACAGTGTCGCAGTGGCACAGAGTCGCAGACGGACAGAGACGCAGTGGCACAGAGTCGCAGTCGGACAGAGTCGGAGACGGACAGAGTCGGAGACGGACAGAGACGCAGACGGAAAGAGACGCAGACGGAAAGAGACGCAGACGGAAAGAGTCGCAGACGGACAGAGACGCAGACGGACAGAGACGCAGTGGCACAGAGTCGCAGTGGCACAGAGTCGCAGTCGGACAGAGTCGCAGTCGGACAGAGTCGGAGACGGACAGAGTCGCAGACGGACAGAGACGCAGATGGACAGAGACGCAGACGGACAGAGACGCAGTCGCAGATGGACAGAGTCGCAGACGGACAGAGACGCAGACGGACAGAGTCGCAGATGGACAGAGACGCAGTCGGACAGTCGCAGTGGCACAGAGACGCAGTCGGACAGAGTCGGAGACGGACAGAGACGCAGTCGGACAGAGTCGCAGTCGGACAGAGTCGCAGACGGACAGAGTCGCAGTGGGACAGAGTCGGAGACGGACAGAGTCGCAGACTGAAAGAGACGCAGACGGACAGAGACGCAGTCGGAAAGAGACGCAGTCGAAAAGAGACGCAGTCGGACAGTGTCGCAGACGGACAGAGTCGCAGACGGACAGAGTCGCAGTGGCACAGAGTCGCAGACGGACAGAGACGCAGTGGCACAGAGTCGCAGATGTACAGAGTCGCAGTCGGACAGTCGCAGACGGACAGTCGCAGTCGGACAGAGTCGCAGACGGACAGAGTCGCAGACGGACAGAGTCGCAGACGGACAGAGTCGCAGACGGACAGAGTCGCAGTAGGACAGAGTCGCAGTCGGAAAGAGACGCAGTCGGAAAGAGAAGCAGTCGGACAGTGTCGCAGTGGCACAGAGTCGCAGACGGACAGAGACGCAGTGGCACAGAGTCGGAGACGGACAGAGTCGCAGACTGAAAGAGACGCAGTCGGACAGTGTCGCAGACGGACAGAGTCGCAGACGGACAGAGTCGCAGTGGCACAGAGTCGCAGACGGACAGAGACGCAGACGGACAGTCGCAGACGGACAGAGACGCAGACGGACAGAGACGCAGTCGGACAGAGACGCAGTCGCAGATGGACAGAGTCGCAGACGGAAAGAGACGCAGAGTCGCAGACGGACAGAGACGCAGACGTACAGAGTCGCAGACGGACAGAGACGCAGTGGCACAGAGTCGCAGTGGAACAGAGTCAGAGACGGACAGAGGCGCAGTCGGACAGAGTCGCAGTCGGACAGAGTCAGAGACGGACAGAGTCGCAGACTGAAAGAGACGCAGACGGAAAGAGTCGGAGACGGACAGAGTCGCAGTCGGACAGAGTCGCAGACGGACAGAGTCAGAGACGGACAGAGTCGCAGTCGGACAGAGTCGCAGTCGGACAGAGTCAGAGACGGACAGAGTCGCAGACTGAAAGAGACGCAGACGGAAAGAGTCGGAGACGGACAGAGTCGCAGTCGGACAGAGTCGCAGTCGGACAGAGACGCAGACGGACAGAGACGCAGACGGACAGAGACGCAGTCGGACAGAGTCGCAGACTGAAAGAGACGCAGACGGAAAGAGTCGGAGACGGACAGAGTCGGAGACGGACAGAGTCGCAGACGGACAGAGTCGGAGACGGACAGAGTCGCAGACTGAAAGAGAGGCAGACGGAAAGAGTCGCAGACGGACAGAGACGCAGTCGGACAGAGACGCAGTCGGAAAGAGACGCAGTCGGAAAGAGACGCAGTCGGACAGTGTCGCAGACGGACAGAGTCGCAGACGGACAGGGTCGCAGACGGACAGAGTCGCAGTGGCATAGAGTCGCAGACAGACAGACGCAGTCGGACAGAGTTGCAGACGGACAGAGACGCAGTCGGAATGAGTCGCAGACGGACAGAGTCGCAGACGGACAGAGTCGCAGACGGACAGAGTCGCAGACGGACAGAGTCGCAGACGGACAGAGTCGCAGACAGACAGAGTCGCAGACGGACAGAGTCGCAGACGGACAGAGTCGCAGACGGACAGAGACGCAGACGGACAGAGACGCAGTCGGACAGAGACGCAGTCGGACAGAGACGCAGACGGACAGAGTCGCAGACGGACAGAGTCGCAGACGTACAGAGTCGCAGACGGACAGAGACGCAGTCGGACAGAGACGCAGTCGGACAGAGACACAGACGGACAGAGACGCAGACGGACAGAGACGCAGTCGGACAGTCGCAGATGTACAGAGTCGCAGACGGACAGAGTCGCAGACGGACAGAGTCGCAGACGGACAGAGTCGCAGACGGACAGAGACGCAGACGGACAGAGACGCAGACGGACAGAGTCGGAGACGGACAGAGTCGCAGACGGACAGAGTCGCAGACGGACAGAGTCGCAGACGGACAGAGACGCAGACGGACAGGGTCGCAGACGGACAGAGACGCAGTCGGACAGTCGCAGATGGACAGAGTCGCAGTCGGACAGAGTCGCAGTCGGACAGAGTCGCAGACGGACAGAGTCGCAGTCGGACAGAGTCGCAGTCGGACAGAGTCGCAGTCGGAACAGAGTCGCAGACGGACAGAGTCGCAGACGGACAGAGTCGCAGTCAGACAGAGTCGCAGTCGGAAAGAGACGCAGTCGGAAAGAGAAGCAGTCGGACAGTGTCGCAGTGGCACAGAGTCGCAGACGGACAGAGACGCAGTGGCACAGAGTCGCAGACGGACAGAGTCGGAGACGGACAGAGTCGGAGACGGACAGAGTCGCAGACTGAAAGAGACGCAGACGGAAAGAGTCGCAGACGGACAGAGACGCAGTCGCAGATGGACAGAGTCGCAGACGGACAGAGACGGAGACGGACAGAGTCGCAGACTGAAAGAGACGCAGACGGAAAGAGTCGCAGACGGAAAGAGACGCAGACGGACAGAGACGCAGACGGACAGAGACGCAGACGGACAGAGACGCAGTCGCAGATGGACAGAGTCGCAGACGGAAAGAGACGTAGAGTCGCAGACGGACAGAGACGCAGACGGACAGAGTCGCAGACGGACAGAGACGCAGTGGCACAGAGTCGCAGTGGAACAGAGTCAGAGACGGACAGAGTCGCAGTCGGACAGAGTCAGAGACGGACAGAGTCGCAGACTGAAAGAGACGCAGACGGAAAGAGTCGGAGACGGACAGAGTCGCAGTCGGACAGAGTCGCAGTCGGACAGAGACGCAGACGGACAGAGACGCAGACGGACAGAGACGCAGTCGGACAGAGTGGCAGACTGAAAGAGACGCAGACGGAAAAGAGTCGGAGACGGACAGAGTCGGAGACGGACAGAGTCGCAGTCGGACAGAGTCGCAGTCGGACAGAGACGCAGACGGACAGAGACGCAGACGGACAGAGTCGCAGTCGGACAGAGTCGGAGACGGACAGAGTCGCAGACTGAAAGAGACGCAGACGGAAAGAGTCGCAGATGGACAGAGTCGCAGACGGACAGAGACGCAGAGTCGCAGACGGACAGAGACGCAGTGGCACCGAGTCGCAGTCGGACAGAGTCGGAGACGGACAGAGTCGGAGACGGACAGAGTCGAAGACTGCGGACAGAGAAGCAGACGGACAGAGACGCAGACGGACAGAGACGCAGACGGACAGAGACGCAGTCGAAAAGAGACGCAGTCGAAAAGAGACGCAGTCGAAAAGAGACGCAGTCGGACAGTGTCGCAGACGGACAGAGTCGCAGACGGACAGAGTCGCAGACGGACAGAGTCGCAGTGGCACAGAGTCGCAGACGGACAGAGTCGGAGACGGACAGAGTCGCAGACGGACAGAGTCGCAGACGGACAGAGTCGCAGACGGACAGAGACGCAGTGGCACAGAGTCGCAGACGGACAGAGTCGGAGACGGACAGAGACGCAGACTGAAAGAGACGCAGACGGACAGAGTCGCAGACGGACAGTGTCGCAGACGGACAGAGTCGCAGACGGACAGAGTCGCAGTGGCACAGAGTCGCAGTGGCACAGAGTCGCAGACGGACAGAGACGCAGTGGCACAGAGTCGCAGATGGACAGAGTCGGTGACGGACAGAGTCGCAGACTGAAAGAGACGCAGACGGAAAGAGTGGCAGACGGACAGAGACGCAGACGGACAGAGACGCAGTCGGAAAGAGACGCAGTCGGACAGTGTCGCAGTGGTACAGAGTCGCAGACGGACAGGGTCGCAGACGGACAGGGTCGCAGACGGACAGAGTCGCAGACGGACAGAGTCGCAGACGGACAGAGACGCAGTCGGACAGAGTCGCAGACAGACAGAGACGCAGTCGGAAAGAGTCGCAGACGGACAGAGACGCAGTCGGAATGAGTCGCAGATGTACAGAGTTGCAGACGGACAGAGACGCAGTCGGACAGAGACGCAGTCGGACAGAGACGCAGACGGACAGAGACGCAGACGGACAGAGACGCAGACGGACAGAGACGCAGACGGACAGAGACGCAGTCGGAAAGAGACGCAGTCGGACAGAGTCGCAGACGGACAGAGTCGGAGACGGACAGAGACGCAGACGGACAGAGACGCAGACGGACAGAGTCGCAGACGGAAAGAGTCGCAGTCGGACAGAGTCGCAGACGGACAGAGTCGCAGTCGGACAGAGTCGGAGACGGACAGAGTCGCAGACTGAAAGAGACGCAGACGGACAGAGACGCAGTCGGAAAGAGACGCAGTCGAAAAGAGACGCAGTCGGACAGAGTCGCAGACGGACAGAGTTGCAGTGGCATAGAGTCGCAGACGGATAGAGACGCAGTGGCACAGAGTCGCAGATGTACAGAGTCGCAGTCGGACAGAGTCGCAGTCGGACAGAGTCAGAGACGGACAGAGTCGCAGACTGAAAGAGACGCAGACGGAAAGAGTCGGAGACGGACAGAGTCGCAGTCGGACAGAGTCGCAGTCGGACAGAGACGCAGACGGACAGAGACGCAGACGGACAGAGACGCAGTCGGACAGAGTGGCAGACTGAAAGAGACGCAGACGGAAAAGAGTCGGAGACGGACAGAGTCGGAGACGGACAGAGTCGCAGTCGGACAGAGTCGCAGTCGGACAGAGACGCAGACGGACAGAGACGCAGACGGACAGAGTCGCAGTCGGACAGAGTCGGAGACGGACAGAGTCGCAGACTGAAAGAGACGCAGACGGAAAGAGTCGCAGATGGACAGAGTCGCAGACGGACAGAGACGCAGAGTCGCAGACGGACAGAGACGCAGTGGCACCGAGTCGCAGTCGGACAGAGTCGGAGACGGACAGAGTCGGAGACGGACAGAGTCGAAGACTGCGGACAGAGAAGCAGACGGACAGAGACGCAGACGGACAGAGACGCAGACGGACAGAGACGCAGTCGAAAAGAGACGCAGTCGAAAAGAGACGCAGTCGAAAAGAGACGCAGTCGGACAGTGTCGCAGACGGACAGAGTCGCAGACGGACAGAGTCGCAGACGGACAGAGTCGCAGTGGCACAGAGTCGCAGACGGACAGAGTCGGAGACGGACAGAGTCGCAGACGGACAGAGTCGCAGACGGACAGAGTCGCAGACGGACAGAGACGCAGTGGCACAGAGTCGCAGACGGACAGAGTCGGAGACGGACAGAGACGCAGACTGAAAGAGACGCAGACGGACAGAGTCGCAGACGGACAGTGTCGCAGACGGACAGAGTCGCAGACGGACAGAGTCGCAGTGGCACAGAGTCACAGTGGCACAGAGTCGCAGACGGACAGAGACGCAGTGGCACAGAGTCGCAGATGGACAGAGTCGGTGACGGACAGAGTCGCAGACTGAAAGAGACGCAGACGGAAAGAGTGGCAGACGGACAGAGACGCAGACGGACAGAGACGCAGTCGGAAAGAGACGCAGTCGGACAGTGTCGCAGTGGCACAGAGTCGCAGACGGACAGGGTCGCAGACGGACAGGGTCGCAGACGGACAGAGTCGCAGACGGACAGAGTCGCAGACGGACAGAGACGCAGTCGGACAGAGTCGCAGACAGACAGAGACGCAGTCGGAAAGAGTCGCAGACGGACAGAGACGCAGTCGGAATGAGTCGCAGATGTACAGAGTTGCAGTCGGACAGAGACGCAGTCGGACAGAGACGCAGACGGACAGAGACGCAGACGGACAGAGACGCAGACGGACAGACGCAGACGGACAGAGACGCAGTCGGAAAGAGACGCAGTCGGAAAGAGTCGCAGACGGACAGAGTCGGAGACGGACAGAGACGCAGACGGACAGAGACGCAGACGGACAGAGTCGCAGACGGACAGAGTCGCAGACGGAAAGAGTCGCAGTCGGACAGAGTCGCAGACGGACAGAGTCGCAGTCGGACAGAGTCGGAGACGGACAGAGTCGCAGACTGAAAGAGACGCAGACGGACAGAGACGCAGTCGGAAAGAGACGCAGTCGAAAAGAGACGCAGTCGGACAGTGTCGCAGACGGACAGAGTCGCAGACGGACAGAGTCGCAGACGGACAGAGTTGCAGTGGCATAGAGTAGCAGACGGATAGAGACGCAGTGGCACAGAGTCGCAGATGTACAGAGTCGCAGTCGGACAGTCGCAGACGGACAGAGTCGCAGTCGGAAAGAGACGCAGTCGGAAAGAGAAGCAGTCGGACAGTGTCGCAGTGGCACAGAGTCACAGACGGACAGCGACGCAGTGGCACAGAGTCGCAGACGGACAGAGTCGCAGACGGACAGAGTCGGAGACGGACAGAGTCGCAGACTGAAAGAGACGCAGTCGGACAGTGTCGCAGACGGACAGAGTCGCAGACGGACAGAGTTGCAGTCGGACAGAGTCGCAGACGGACAGAGTCGCAGTCGGACAGAGTCGGAGACGGACAGAGTCGCAGACTGAAAGAGACGCAGACGGACAGAGACGCAGACGGACAGAGTCGCAGTGGCACAGAGTCGCAGACGGACAGAGACGCAGTGGCACAGAGTCGCAGATGGACAGAGTCGGTGACGGACAGAGTCGCAGACTGAAAGAGACGCAGACGGAAAGAGTGGCAGACGGACAGAGACGCAGACGGACAGAGACGCAGTCGGAAAGAGACGCAGTCGGACAGGGTCGCAGACGGACAGGGTCGCAGACGGACAGGGTCGCAGACGGACAGGGTCGCAGACGGACAGAGTCGCAGACGGACAGAGTCGCAGACGGACAGAGACGCAGTCGGACAGAGTCGCAGACAGACAGAGACGCAGTCGGACAGAGTCGCAGACGGACAGAGACGCAGTCGGAATGAGTCGCAGATGTACAGAGTTGCAGACGGACAGAGACGCAGTCGGACAGAGACGCAGTCGGACAGAGACGCAGACGGACAGAGACGCAGTCGGACAGAGTCGCAGACAGACAGAGACGCAGTCGGACAGAGTCGCAGACGGACAGAGACGCAGTCGGAATGAGTCGCAGATGTACAGAGTTGCAGACGGACAGAGACGCAGTCGGACAGAGACGCAGTCGGACAGAGACGCAGACGGACAGAGACGCAGACGGACAGAGACGCAGTCGGACAGTCGCAGATGTACAGAGTCGCAGACGGACAGAGACGCAGACGGACAGAGACGCAGACGGACAGAGACGCAGACGGACAGAGACGCAGACGGACAGAGTCGGAGACGGACAGAGACGCAGTCGGAAAGAGACGCAGTCGGACAGAGTCGCAGACGGACAGAGTCGGAGACGGACAGAGACGCAGACGGACAGAGACGCAGACGGACAGAGTCGCAGACGGACAGAGTCGCAGACGGACAGAGACGCAGTGGCACAGAGTCGCAGTCGGACAGAGTCGCAGTCGGACAGAGTCGCAGACGGACAGAGACGCAGACGGACAGAGACGCAGACGGACAGAGACGCAGACGGACAGAGACACAGTCGCATACGGACAGAGTCGCAGACGGACAGAGACGCAGACGGACAGAGTCGCAGACGGACAGAGTCGCAGACGGACAGAGACGCAGTCGGACAGTCGCAGTGGCACAGAGACGCAGTCGGACAGAGTCGGAGACGGACAGAGACGCAGTCGGACAGAGTCGCAGACGGACAGAGACGCAGACGGAAAGAGTCGCAGTCGGACAGAGACGCAGTCGGACAGAGTCGCAGTCGGACAGAGTCGGAGACGGACAGAGTCGCAGACTGAAAGAGACGCAGACGGACAGAGACGCAGTCGGAAAGAGACGCAGTCGAAAAGAGACGCAGTCGGACAGTGTCGCAGACGGACAGAGTCGCAGACTGAAAGAGACGCAGACGGACAGAGACGCAGTCGGAAAGAGACGCAGTCGAAAAGAGACGCAGTCGGACAGTGTCGCAGACGGACAGAGTCGCAGACGGACAGAGTCGCAGACGGACAGAGTTGCAGTGGCACAGAGTCGCAGACGGATAGAGACGCAGTGGCACAGAGTCGCAGATGTACAGAGTCGCAGTCAGACAGTCGCAGACGGACAGAGTCGCAGTCGGAAAGAGACGCAGTCGGAAAGAGAAGCAGTCGGACAGTGTCGCAGTGGCACAGAGTCACAGACGGACAGAGACGCAGTGGCACAGAGTCGCAGACGGACAGAGTCGCAGACGGACAGAGTCGGAGACGGACAGAGTCGCAGACTGAAAGAGACGCAGTCGGACAGTGTCGCAGACGGACAGAGTCGCAGACGGACAGAGTTGCAGACGGACAGAGTCGCAGTGGCACAGAGTCGCAGACGGACAGAGACGCAGTGGCACAGAGTAGCAGACGGACAGAGTCGGAGACGGACAGAGTCGAAGACTGAAAGAGACGCAGTCGGACAGAGTCGCAGACGGACAGAGATGCAGACGGACAGGGTCGCAGACGGACAGAGTCGCAGTGGCATAGAGTCGCAGACAGACAGAGACGCAGTCGGACAAAGCCGCAGACGGACATAGACGCAGTCGGAATGAGTCGCAGACGGACAGAGTCGCAGACGGACAGAGACGCAGTCGGAATGAGTCGCAGACGGACAGAGACGCAGACGGACAGAGACGCAGACGGACAGAGTCGTAGACGGACAGAGACGCAGACGGACAGAGACGCAGTCGGAATGAGTCGCAGACGGACAGAGTCGCAGACGGACAGAGTTGCAGTGGCACAGAGTCGCAGACGGATAGAGACGCAGTGGCACAGAGTCGCAGATGTACAGAGTCGCAGTCGGACAGTCGCAGACGGACAGAGTCGCAGTCGGAAAGAGAAGCAGTCGGACAGTGTCGCAGTGGCACAGAGTCACAGACGGACAGAGACGCAGTGGCACAGAGTCGCAGACGGACAGAGTCGCAGACGGACAGAGTCGGAGACGGACAGAGTCGCAGACTGAAAGAGACGCAGTCGGACAGTGTCGCAGACGGACAGAGTCGCAGACGGACAGAGTTGCAGACGGACAGAGTCGCAGTGGCACAGAGTCGCAGACGGACAGAGACGCAGTGGCACAGAGTAGCAGACGGACAGAGTCGGAGACGGACAGAGTCGAAGACTGAAAGAGACGCAGTCGGACAGAGTCGCAGACGGACAGAGATGCAGACGGACAGGGTCGCAGACGGACAGAGTCGCAGTGGCATAGAGTCGCAGACAGACAGAGACGCAGTCGGACAAAGCCGCAGACGGACATAGACGCAGTCGGAATGAGTCGCAGACGGACAGAGTCACAGACGGACAGAGACGCAGTCGGAATGAGTCGCAGACGGACAGAGACGCAGACGGACAGAGACGCAGACGGACAGAGTCGTAGACGGACAGAGACGCAGACGGACAGAGACGCAGACGGACAGAGACGCAGTCGGAATGAGTCGCAGACGGACAGAGACGCAGACGGACAGAGACGCAGACGGACAGAGTCGTAGACGGACAGAGACGCAGACGGACAGAGTCGTAGACGGACAGAGACGCAGACGGACAGAGACGCAGACGGACAGAGTCGCAGACGGACAGAGTCGCAGACGGACAGAGTCGCAGACGGACAGAGTCGCAGTCGGACAGAGTCGCAGTCGGAAAGAGAAGCAGTCGGACAGTGTCGCAGTGGCACAGAGTCGCAGACGGACAGAGACGCAGTGGCACAGAGTCGCAGTCGGACAGAGTCGGAGACGGACAGAGTCGGAGACGGACAGAGTCGCAGACGGAAAGAGACGCAGACGGAAAGAGACGCAGACGGAAAGAGTCGCAGACGGACAGAGACGCAGACGGACAGAGACGCAGACGGACAGAGACGCAGACGGACAGAGACGCAGTGGCACAGAGTCGCAGTCGGACAGAGTCGCAGTCGGACAGAGTCGGAGACGGACAGAGTCGCAGACGGACAGAGACGCAGACGGACAGAGACGCAGACGGACAGAGACGCAGTCGCAGATGGACAGAGTCGCAGACGGACAGAGACGCAGACGGACAGAGTCGCAGATGGACAGAGTCGCAGACGGACAGAGACGCAGACGGACAGAGACGCAGTCGGACAGAGACGCAGACGGACAGAGACGCAGTCGCAGATGGACAGAGTCGCAGACGGACAGAGTCGCAGATGGACAGAGTCGGAGACGGACAGAGTCGCAGACGGACAGAGACGCAGACGGACAGAGACGCAGACGGACAGAGTCGCAGTCGCAGATGGACAGAGTCGCAGACGGACAGAGACGCAGACGGACAGAGACGCAGACGGACAGAGTCGCAGACGGACAGAGACGCAGACGGACAGAGACGCAGTCGGACAGTCGCAGTGGCACAGAGACGCAGTCGGACAGAGTCGGAGACGGACAGAGACGCAGTCGGACAGAGTCGCAGTCGGACAGAGTCGCAGACGGACAGAGTCGCAGTGGGACAGAGTCGGAGACGGACAGAGTCGCAGACTGAAAGAGACGCAGACGGACAGAGACGCAGTCGGAAAGAGACGCAGTCGAAAAGAGACGCAGTCGGACAGTGTCGCAGACGGACAGAGTCGCAGACGGACAGAGTCGCAGTGGCACAGAGTCGCAGACGGACAGAGACGCAGTGGCACAGAGTCGCAGATGTACAGAGTCGCAGTCGGACAGTCGCAGACGGACAGTCGCAGACGGACAGAGTCGCAGACGGACAGAGTCGCAGACGGACAGAGTCGCAGACGGACAGAGTCGCAGACGGACAGAGTCGCAGTAGGACAGAGTCGCAGTCGGAAAGAGACGCAGTCGGAAAGAGAAGCAGTCGGACAGTGTCGCAGTGGCACAGAGTCGCAGACGGACAGAGACGCAGTGGCACAGAGTCGGAGACGGACAGAGTCGCAGACTGAAAGAGACGCAGTCGGACAGTGTCGCAGACGGACAGAGTCGCAGACGGACAGAGTCGCAGTGGCACAGAGTCGCAGACGGACAGAGACGCAGACGGACAGTCGCAGACGGACAGAGACGCAGACGGACAGAGACGCAGTCGGACAGAGACGAAGTCGGACAGAGTCGCAGACGGACAGAGTCGCAGACGGACAGAGACGCAGACGGACAGAGTCGCAGACGGACAGTCGCAGACGGACAGAGTCGCAGACGGACAGAGTCGCAGTCGGACAGAGTCGCAGACGGACAGAGTCGCAGAAGGACAGAGACGCAGTCGGACAGAGTCGCAGTCGGAAAGAGACGCAGTCGGAAAGAGAAGCAGTCGGACAGTGTCGCAGTGGCACAGAGTCGCAGACGGACAGAGACGCAGTGGCACAGAGTCGCAAACGGACAGAGTCGCAGACGGACAGAGTCGGAGACGGACAGAGTCGCAGACTGAAAGAGACGCAGACGGAAAGAGTCGCAGACGGACAGAGACGCAGTCGGACAGAGACGCAGTGGCACAGAGTCGCAGACGGACAGAGTCGGAGACGGACAGAGTCGCAGACTGAAAGAGACGCAGACTGAAAGAGTCGCAGACGGACAGAGACGCAGACGGACAGAGACGCAGACGGACAGAGACGCAGTCGGAAAGAGACGCAGTCGGAAAGAGACGCAGTCGGACAGTGTCGCAGACGGACAGGGTCGCAGACGGACAGAGTCGCAGTGGCATAGAGTCGCAGACAGACAGAGACGCAGTCGGACAGAGTCGCAGACGGACAGAGACGCAGACGGACAGAGTCGCAGACGGACAGAGTCGCAGACGGACAGAGTCGCAGACGGACAGAGACGCAGTCGGACAGAGTCGTAGACGGACAGAGTCGTAGACGGACAGAGACGCAGACGGACAGAGTCGCAGATGTACAGAGTCGCAGACGGACAGAGACGCAGTCGGACAGAGACGCAGACGGACAGAGACGCAGACGGACAGAGTGGCAGACTGAAAGAGTCGCAGACTGCGGACAGAGACGCAGACGGACAGAGACGCAGACGGACAGAGTCGCAGTCGGACTGAGTCGCAGTCGGAAAGAGACGCAGTCGGACAGTGTCGCAGTGGCACAGAGTCGCAGACGGACAGAGACGCAGTGGCACAGAGTCGCAGACGGACAGAGTCGGAGACGGACAGAGTCGCAGACTGAAAGAGACGCAGACGGAAAGAGTCGCAGACGGACAGAGACGCAGTCGCAGATGGAAAGAGTCGCAGACGGACAGAGACGCAGAGTCGCAGACGGACAGAGACGCAGACGGACAGAGTCGCAGATGGACAGAGACGCAGTGGCACAGAGTCGGAGACGGACAGAGTCGCAGACTGAAAGAGACGCAGACGGACAGAGTCGCAGTCGGACAGAGTCGCAGACGGACAGAGTCGCAGACGGACAGAGACGCAGTCGGAAAGAGACGCAGTCGGAAAGAGACGCAGTCGGACAGTGTCGCAGTGGCACAGAGTCGCAGACGGACAGAGACGCAGTGGCACAGAGTCGCAGACGGACAGAGTCGCAGACGGACAGAGTCGGAGACGGACAGAGTCGCAGACTGAAAGAGACGCAGACGGAAAGAGTCGCAGACGGACAGAGACGCAGACGGACAGAGACGCAGACGGACAGAGACGCAGACGGACAGAGACGCAGTCGGACAGTGTCGCAGACGGACAGAGTCGCAGACGGACAGAGTCGCAGACGGACAGAGTCGCAGTGGCACAGAGTCGCAGACGGACAGAGACGCAGTGGCACAGAGTCGCAGACGGACAGAGTCGGAGACGGACAGAGTAGCAGACTGAAAGAGACGCAGACGGAAAGAGTCGCAGACGGACAGAGACGCAGACGGACAGAGACGCAGTCGGAAAGAGACGCAGTCGGACAGTGTCGCAGACGGACAGTGTCGCAGACGGACAGGGTCGCAGACGGACAGAGTCGCAGTGGCATAGAGTCGCAGACAGACAGAGACGCAGTCGGACAGAGTCGCAGACGGACAGAGACGCAGACGGACAGAGTCGCAGACGGACAGAGTCGCAGACGGACAGAGTCGCAGACGGACAGAGTCGTAGACGGACAGAGACGCAGACGGACAGAGTCGCAGATGTACAGAGTCGCAGACGGACAGAGACGCAGTCGGACAGAGACGCAGACGGACAGAGTGGCAGACTGAAAGAGTCGCAGACTGCGGACAGAGACGCAGACGGACAGAGACGCAGATGGACAGAGTCGCAGTCGGACAGTGTCGCAGTGGCACAGAGTCGCAGACGGACAGAGACGCAGTGGCACAGAGTCGCAGACGGACAGAGTCGGAGACGGACAGAGTCGCAGACGGACAGAGACGCAGTCGCAGATGGAAAGAGTCGCAGACGGACAGAGACGCAGAGTCGCAGACGGACAGAGACGCAGACGGACAGAGTCGCAGACGGACAGAGACGCAGTGGCACAGAGTCGGAGACGGACAGAGTCGCAGACTGAAAGAGACGCAGACGGAAAGAGTCGCAGACGGACAGAGACGCAGACGGACTGAGACGCAGACGGACAGAGACGCAGTCGCAGATGGACAGAGTCGCAGACGGACAGAGACGCAGAGTCGCAGACGGACAGAGACGCAGACGGACAGAGTCGCAGACGGACAGAGACGCAGTGGCACAGAGTCGCAGTCGGACAGAGTCGCAGTCGGACAGAGTCGGAGACGGACAGAGTCGCAGACTGAAAGAGACGCAGACGGAAAGAGTCGCAGACGGACAGAGACGCAGACGGAAAGAGACGCAGACGGACAGAGACGCAGTCGGAAAGAGACGCAGTCGGAAAGAGACGCAGTCGGACAGAGTCGCAGTGGCATAGAGTCGCAGACAGACAGAGACGCAGTCGGACAGAGTCGCAGACGGACAGAGACGCAGACGGACAGAGTCGCAGACGGACAGAGTCGCAGTGGCATAGAGTCGCAGACAGACAGAGACGCAGTCGGACAGAGACGCAGACGGACAGAGACGCAGACGGACAGAGTCGCAGATGGACAGAGTCGCAGACGGACAGAGACGCAGACGGACAGAGACGCAGACGGACAGAGACGCAGTCGGACAGAGTCGTAGACGGACAGAGACGCAGACGGACAGAGTCGCAGATGTACAGAGTCGCAGACGGACAGAGACGCAGTCGGACAGAGACGCAGACGGACAGAGTGGCAGACTGAAAGAGTCGCAGACTGCGGACAGAGTCGCAGACGGACAGAGACGCAGTCGCAGACGGAAAGAGTCGCAGACGGACAGAGACGCAGACGGACAGAGACGCAGACGGACAGAGACGCAGTCGCAGATGGACAGAGTCGCAGACGGACAGAGACGCAGACGGACAGAGTCGCAGACGGACAGAGACGCAGTCGGACAGTCGCAGTGGCACAGAGACGCAGTCGGACAGAGTTGGAGACGGACAGAAACGCAGTCGGACAGAGTCGCAGTCGGACAGAGTCGCAGTTGGAAAGAGACGCAGTCGGAAAGAGAAGCAGTCGGACAGTGTCGCAGTGGCACAGAGTCGCAGACGGACAGAGACGCAGTGGCACAGAGTCGCAGACGGACAGAGTCGCAGTCGGACAGAGTCGGAGACGGACAGAGTCGCAGACTGAAAGAGACGCAGACGGACAGAGTCGCAGACGGACAGAGACGCAGACGGACAGAGACGCAGTCGGAAAGAGACGCAGACGGACAGAGTCGCAGACGGACAGAGACGCAGACGGACAGAGACGCAGACGGACAGAGACGCAGTCGGACAGTCGCAGATGTACAGAGTCGCAGATGTACCGAGTCGCAGACGGACAGAGACGCAGACGGACAGAGACGCAGACGGACCGAGACGCAGACGGACAGAGACGCAGACGGACAGAGTCGGAGACGGACAGAGTCGCAGACGGACAGAGTCGCAGACGGAAAGAGACGCAGTCGGACAGAGTCGCAGTCGGACAGAGTCGCAGACGGACAGAGTCGCAGACGGACAGAGAAGCAGACGTACAGAGTCGCAGACGGACAGAGACGCAGACGGACAGAGTCGCAGTCGGACAGAGACGCAGTCGGACAGAGACGCAGACGGACAGAGACGCAGACGGACAGAGACGCAGTCGGACAGTCGCAGATGTACAGAGACGCAGTCGGACAGTCGCAGACGTACAGAGTCGCAGACGTACAGAGTCGCAGACGGACAGAGACGCAGACGGACAGAGACGCAGACGGACAGAGTCGCAGACGGACAGAGACGCAGACGGACAGAGACGCAGTCGGACAGAGACGCAGTCGGACAGAGACGCAGACGGACAGAGACGCAGACGGACAGAGACGCAGACGGACAGAGTCGCAGACGGACAGAGTCGCAGTCGGACAGAGTCGCAGTCGGACAGAGTCGCAGACGGACAGAGACGCAGACGGACAGAGTCGCAGACGGACAGAGACGCAGACGGACAGAGACGCAGACGGACAGAGACGCAGTCGGACAGAGTCGCAGTCGGACAGAGTCGCAGACGGACAGAGTCGCAGACGGACAGAGTCGCAGTCGGACAGAGTCGCAGACGGACAGAGTCGCAGACGGACAGAGACGCAGATGTACAGAGTCGGAGACGGACAGAGTCGCAGACGGACAGAGTCGCAGACGGACAGAGACGCAGACGGACAGAGACGCAGACGGACAGAGTCGGAGACGGACAGAGTCGCAGACGGACAGAGACGCAGACGGACAGAGACGCAGACGGACAGAGTCGCAGACGGACAGAGTCGCAGTCGGACAGAGACGCAGACGGAAAGAGACGCAGACGGACAGAGACGCAGTCGGACAGTCGCAGACGTACAGAGTCGCAGACATACAGAGTCGCAGACGGACAGAGACGCAGACGGACAGAGACGCAGACGGACAGAGACGCAGTCGGACAGAGACGCAGTCGGACAGAGTCGCAGACGGACAGAGTCGCAGACGGACAGAATCGCAGTGGCACAGAGACGCAGACGGACATAGACGCAGTGGGACAGAGACGCAGTGGCACAGAGACGCAGTCGGACAGAGTCGCAGACGGACAGAGTCGCAGTCGGACAGAGTCGCAGACGGACAGAGTCGCAGACGGACAGAGTCGCAGACGGACAGAGACGCAGACGGACAGAGACGCAGACGGACAGAGACGCAGTGGCACAGAGTCGCAGTCGGACAGAGTCGCAGTCGGACAGAGTCGGAGACGGACAGAGTCGCAGACGGACAGAGACGCAGACGGACAGAGACGCAGACGGACAGAGACGCAGTCGCAGACGGACAGAGTCGCAGACGGACAGAGACGCAGACGGACAGAGTCGCAGATGGACAGAGACGCAGTCGGACAGTCGCAGTGGCACAGAGACGCAGTCGGACAGAGTCGGAGACGGACAGAGACGCAGTCGGACAGAGTCGCAGTCGGACAGAGTCGCAGACGGACAGAGTCGCAGTGGGACAGAGTCGGAGACGGACAGAGTCGCAGACTGAAAGAGACGCAGACGGACAGAGACGCAGTCGGAAAGAGACGCAGTCGAAAAGAGACGCAGTCGGACAGTGTCGCAGACGGACAGAGTCGCAGACGGACAGAGTCGCAGTGGCACAGAGTCGCAGACGGACAGAGACGCAGTGGCACAGAGTCGCAGATGTACAGAGTCGCAGTCGGACAGTCGCAGACGGACAGTCGCAGTCGGACAGAGTCGCAGACGGACAGAGTCGCAGACGGACAGAGTCGCAGACGGACAGAGTCGCAGACGGACAGAGTCGCAGTAGGACAGAGTCGCAGTCGGAAAGAGACGCAGTCGGAAAGAGAAGCAGTCGGACAGTGTCGCAGTGGCACAGAGTCGCAGACGGACAGAGACGCAGTGGCACAGAGTCGGAGACGGACAGAGTCGCAGACTGAAAGAGACGCAGTCGGACAGTGTCGCAGACGGACAGAGTCGCAGACGGACAGAGTCGCAGTGGCACAGAGTCGCAGACGGACAGAGACGCAGACGGACAGTCGCAGACGGACAGAGACGCAGACGGACAGAGACGCAGTCGGACAGAGACGAAGTCGGACAGAGTCGCAGACGGACAGAGTCGCAGACGGACAGAGTCGCAGACGGACAGAGACACAGACGGACAGAGTCGCAGACGGACAGAGACGCAGTGGCACAGAGTAGCAGTCGGACAGAGTCGGAGACGGACAGAGTCGCAGACTGAAAGAGACGCAGACGGAAAGAGTCGCAGACGGACAGAGACGCAGACGGACAGAGACGCAGACGGACAGAGACGCAGTCGCAGATGGACAGAGTCGCAGACGGAAAGAGACGCAGAGTCGCAGACGGACAGAGACGCAGACGTACAGAGTCGCAGACGGACAGAGACGCAGTGGCACAGAGTCGCAGTGGAACAGAGTCAGAGACGGACAGAGTCGCAGTCGGACAGAGTCGCAGTCGGACAGAGTCAGAGACGGACAGAGTCGCAGACTGAAAGAGACGCAGACGGAAAGAGTCGCAGACTGAAAGAGACGCAGACGGAAAGAGTCGCAGATGTACAGAGTTGCAGACGGACAGAGACGCAGTCGGACAGAGACGCAGTCGGACAGAGACGCAGACGGACAGAGACGCAGACGGACAGAGACGCAGTCGGACAGTCGCAGATGTACAGAGTCGCAGACGGACAGAGACGCAGACGGACAGAGACGCAGACGGACAGAGACGCAGACGGACAGAGACGCAGACGGACAGAGACGCAGACGGACAGAGACGCAGACGGACAGAGTCGGAGACGGACAGAGACGCAGTCGGAAAGAGACGCAGTCGGACAGAGTCGCAGACGGACAGAGTCGGAGACGGACAGAGACGCAGACGGACAGAGACGCAGACGGACAGAGTCGCAGACGGACAGAGTCGCAGACGGACAGAGTCGCAGACGGACAGAGACGCAGTGGCACAGAGTCGCAGTCGGACAGAGTCGCAGTCGGACAGAGTCGCAGACGGACAGAGACGCAGACGGACAGAGACACAGTCGCATACGGACAGAGTCGCAGAAGGACAGAGACGCAGACGGACAGAGTCGCAGACGGACAGAGTCGCAGACGGACAGAGACGCAGACGGACAGAGTCGCAGACGGACAGAGACGCAGACGGACAGAGTCGCAGATGGACAGAGACGCAGTCGGACAGTCGCAGTGGCACAGAGACGCAGTCGGACAGAGTCGGAGACGGACAGAGACGCAGTCGGACAGAGTCGCAGTCGGACAGAGTCGCAGACGGACAGAGTCGCAGTGGGACAGAGTCGGAGACGGACAGAGTCGCAGACTGAAAGAGACGCAGACGGACAGAGACGCAGTCGGAAAGAGACGCAGTCGAAAAGAGACGCAGTCGGACAGTGTCGCAGACGGACAGAGTCGCAGACGGACAGAGTCGCAGTGGCACAGAGTCGCAGACGGACAGAGACGCAGTGGCACAGAGTCGCAGATGTACAGAGTCGCAGTCGGACAGTCGCAGACGGACAGTCGCAGTCGGACAGAGTCGCAGACGGACAGAGTCGCAGACGGACAGAGTCGCAGACGGACAGAGTCGCAGACGGACAGAGTCGCAGTAGGACAGAGTCGCAGTCGGAAAGAGACGCAGTCGGAAAGAGAAGCAGTCGGACAGTGTCGCAGTGGCACAGAGTCGCAGACGGACAGAGACGCAGTGGCACAGAGTCGGAGACGGACAGAGTCGCAGACTGAAAGAGACGCAGTCGGACAGTGTCGCAGACGGACAGAGTCGCAGACGGACAGAGTCGCAGTGGCACAGAGTCGCAGACGGACAGAGACGCAGACGGACAGTCGCAGACGGACAGAGACGCAGACGGACAGAGACGCAGTCGGACAGAGACGAAGTCGGACAGAGTCGCAGACGGACAGAGTCGCAGACGGACAGAGTCGCAGACGGACAGAGACACAGACGGACAGAGTCGCAGACGGACAGAGACGCAGTGGCACAGAGTAGCAGTCGGACAGAGTCGGAGACGGACAGAGTCGCAGACTGAAAGAGACGCAGACGGAAAGAGTCGCAGACGGACAGAGACGCAGACGGACAGAGACGCAGACGGACAGAGACGCAGTCGCAGATGGACAGAGTCGCAGACGGAAAGAGACGCAGAGTCGCAGACGGACAGAGACGCAGACGTACAGAGTCGCAGACGGACAGAGACGCAGTGGCACAGAGTCGCAGTGGAACAGAGTCAGAGACGGACAGAGTCGCAGTCGGACAGAGTCGCAGTCGGACAGAGTCAGAGACGGACAGAGTCGCAGACTGAAAGAGACGCAGACGGAAAGAGTCGCAGACTGAAAGAGACGCAGACGGAAAGAGTCGCAGATGTACAGAGTTGCAGACGGACAGAGACGCAGTCGGACAGAGACGCAGTCGGACAGAGACGCAGACGGACAGAGACGCAGACGGACAGAGACGCAGTCGGACAGTCGCAGATGTACAGAGTCGCAGACGGACAGAGACGCAGACGGACAGAGACGCAGACGGACAGAGACGCAGACGGACAGAGACGCAGACGGACAGAGACGCAGACGGACAGAGACGCAGACGGACAGAGTCGGAGACGGACAGAGACGCAGTCGGAAAGAGACGCAGTCGGACAGAGTCGCAGACGGACAGAGTCGGAGACGGACAGAGACGCAGACGGACAGAGACGCAGACGGACAGAGTCGCAGACGGACAGAGTCGCAGACGGACAGAGTCGCAGACGGACAGAGACGCAGTGGCACAGAGTCGCAGTCGGACAGAGTCGCAGTCGGACAGAGTCGCAGACGGACAGAGACGCAGACGGACAGAGACGCAGACGGACAGAGACACAGTCGCATACGGACAGAGTCGCAGAAGGACAGAGACGCAGACGGACAGAGTCGCAGACGGACAGAGTCGCAGACGGACAGAGTCGCAGTCGGACAGTCGCAGTGGCACAGAGACGCAGTCGGACAGAGTCGGAGACGGACAGAGACGCAGTCGGACAGAGTCGCAGACGGACAGAGACGCAGACGGAAAGAGTCGCAGTCGGACAGAGACGCAGTCGGACAGAGTCGGAGACGGACAGAGTCGCAGACTGAAAGAGACGCAGACGGACAGAGACGCAGTCGGAAAGAGACGCAGTCGAAAAGAGACGCAGTCGGACAGTGTCGCAGACGGACAGAGTCGCAGACTGAAAGAGACGCAGACGGACAGAGACGCAGTCGGAAAGAGACGCAGTCGAAAAGAGACGCAGTCGGACAGTGTCGCAGACGGACAGAGTCGCAGACGGACAGAGTCGCAGACGGACAGAGTTGCAGTGGCACAGAGTCGCAGACGGATAGAGACGCAGTGGCACAGAGTCGCAGATGTACAGAGTCGCAGTCGGACAGTCGCAGACGGACAGAGTCGCAGTCGGAAAGAGACGCAGTCGGAAAGAGAAGCAGTCGGACAGTGTCGCAGTGGCACAGAGTCACAGACGGACAGAGACGCAGTGGCACAGAGTCGCAGACGGACAGAGTCGCAGACGGACAGAGTCGGAGACGGACAGAGTCGCAGACTGAAAGAGACGCAGTCGGACAGTGTCGCAGACGGACAGAGTCGCAGACGGACAGAGTTGCAGACGGACAGAGTCGCAGTGGCACAGAGTCGCAGACGGACAGAGACGCAGTGGCACAGAGTAGCAGACGGACAGAGTCGGAGACGGACAGAGTCGAAGACTGAAAGAGACGCAGTCGGACAGAGTCGCAGACGGACAGAGACGCAGACGGACAGGGTCGCAGACGGACAGAGTCGCAGTGGCATAGAGTCGCAGACAGACAGAGACGCAGTCGGACAAAGCCGCAGACGGACATAGACGCAGTCGGAATGAGTCGCAGACGGACAGAGTCGCAGACGGACAGAGACGCAGTCGGAATGAGTCGCAGACGGACAGAGACGCAGACGGACAGAGACGCAGACGGACAGAGTCGTAGACGGACAGAGACGCAGACGGACAGAGACGCAGTCGGAATGAGTCGCAGACGGACAGAGACGCAGACGGACAGAGACGCAGACGGACAGAGTCGTAGACGGACAGAGACGCAGACGGACAGAGTCGTAGACGGACAGAGACGCAGACGGACAGAGACGCAGACGGACAGAGTCGGAGACGGACAGAGTCGCAGACGGACAGAGTCGCAGTCGGACAGAGTCGCAGTCGGAAAGAGAAGCAGTCGGACAGTGTCGCAGTGGCACAGAGTCGCAGACGGACAGAGACGCAGTGGCACAGAGTCGCAGTCGGACAGAGTCGGAGACGGACAGAGTCGGAGACGGACAGAGACGCAGACGGAAAGAGACGCAGACGGAAAGAGACGCAGACGGAAAGAGTCGCAGACGGACAGAGACGCAGACGGACAGAGACGCAGTGGCACAGAGTCGCAGTGGCACAGAGTCGCAGTCGGACAGAGTCGCAGTCGGACAGAGTCGGAGACGGACAGAGTCGCAGACGGACAGAGACGCAGATGGACAGAGACGCAGACGGACAGAGACGCAGTCGCAGATGGACAGAGTCGCAGACGGACAGAGACGCAGACGGACAGAGTCGCAGATGGACAGAGACGCAGTCGGACAGTCGCAGTGGCACAGAGACGCAGTCGGACAGAGTCGGAGACGGACAGAGACGCAGTCGGACAGAGTCGCAGTCGGACAGAGTCGCAGACGGACAGAGTCGCAGTGGGACAGAGTCGGAGACGGACAGAGTCGCAGACTGAAAGAGACGCAGACGGACAGAGACGCAGTCGGAAAGAGACGCAGTCGAAAAGAGACGCAGTCGGACAGTGTCGCAGACGGACAGAGTCGCAGACGGACAGAGTCGCAGTGGCACAGAGTCGCAGACGGACAGAGACGCAGTGGCACAGAGTCGCAGATGTACAGAGTCGCAGTCGGACAGTCGCAGACGGACAGTCGCAGTCGGACAGAGTCGCAGACGGACAGAGTCGCAGACGGACAGAGTCGCAGACGGACAGAGTCGCAGACGGACAGAGTCGCAGTAGGACAGAGTCGCAGTCGGAAAGAGACGCAGTCGGAAAGAGAAGCAGTCGGACAGTGTCGCAGTGGCACAGAGTCGCAGACGGACAGAGACGCAGTGGCACAGAGTCGGAGACGGACAGAGTCGCAGACTGAAAGAGACGCAGTCGGACAGTGTCGCAGACGGACAGAGTCGCAGACGGACAGAGTCGCAGTGGCACAGAGTCGCAGACGGACAGAGACGCAGACGGACAGTCGCAGACGGACAGAGACGCAGACGGACAGAGACGCAGTCGGACAGAGACGCAGTCGCAGATGGACAGAGTCGCAGACGGAAAGAGACGCAGAGTCGCAGACGGACAGAGACGCAGACGTACAGAGTCGCAGACGGACAGAGACGCAGTGGCACAGAGTCGCAGTGGAACAGAGTCAGAGACGGACAGAGGCGCAGTCGGACAGAGTCGCAGTCGGACAGAGTCAGAGACGGACAGAGTCGCAGACTGAAAGAGACGCAGACGGAAAGAGTCGGAGACGGACAGAGTCGCAGTCGGACAGAGTCGCAGACGGACAGAGTCAGAGACGGACAGAGTCGCAGTCGGACAGAGTCGCAGTCGGACAGAGTCAGAGACGGACAGAGTCGCAGACTGAAAGAGACGCAGACGGAAAGAGTCGGAGACGGACAGAGTCGCAGTCGGACAGAGTCGCAGTCGGACAGAGACGCAGACGGACAGAGACGCAGACGGACAGAGACGCAGTCGGACAGAGTCGCAGACTGAAAGAGACGCAGACGGAAAGAGTCGGAGACGGACAGAGTCGGAGACGGACAGAGTCGCAGACGGACAGAGTCGGAGACGGACAGAGTCGCAGACTGAAAGAGAGGCAGACGGAAAGAGTCGCAGACGGACAGAGACGCAGTCGGACAGAGACGCAGTCGGAAAGAGACGCAGTCGGAAAGAGACGCAGTCGGACAGTGTCGCAGACGGACAGAGTCGCAGACGGACAGGGTCGCAGACGGACAGAGTCGCAGTGGCATAGAGTCGCAGACAGACAGACGCAGTCGGACAGAGTTGCAGACGGACAGAGACGCAGTCGGAATGAGTCGCAGACGGACAGAGTCGCAGACGGACAGAGTCGCAGACGGACAGAGTCGCAGACGGACAGAGTCGCAGACGGACAGAGTCGCAGACAGACAGAGTCGCAGACGGACAGAGTCGCAGACGGACAGAGTCGCAGACGGACAGAGACGCAGACGGACAGAGACGCAGTCGGACAGAGACGCAGTCGGACAGAGACGCAGACGGACAGAGTCGCAGACGGACAGAGTCGCAGACGTACAGAGTCGCAGACGGACAGAGACGCAGTCGGACAGAGACGCAGTCGGACAGAGACACAGACGGACAGAGACGCAGACGGACAGAGACGCAGTCGGACAGTCGCAGATGTACAGAGTCGCAGACGGACAGAGTCGCAGACGGACAGAGTCGCAGACGGACAGAGTCGCAGACGGACAGAGACGCAGACGGACAGAGACGCAGACGGACAGAGTCGGAGACGGACAGAGTCGCAGACGGACAGAGTCGCAGACGGACAGAGTCGCAGACGGACAGAGACGCAGACGGACAGGGTCGCAGACGGACAGAGACGCAGTCGGACAGTCGCAGATGGACAGAGTCGCAGTCGGACAGAGTCGCAGTCGGACAGAGTCGCAGACGGACAGAGTCGCAGTCGGACAGAGTCGCAGTCGGACAGAGTCGCAGTCGGAACAGAGTCGCAGACGGACAGAGTCGCAGACGGACAGAGTCGCAGTCAGACAGAGTCGCAGTCGGAAAGAGACGCAGTCGGAAAGAGAAGCAGTCGGACAGTGTCGCAGTGGCACAGAGTCGCAGACGGACAGAGACGCAGTGGCACAGAGTCGCAGACGGACAGAGTCGGAGACGGACAGAGTCGGAGACGGACAGAGTCGCAGACTGAAAGAGACGCAGACGGAAAGAGTCGCAGACGGACAGAGACGCAGTCGCAGATGGACAGAGTCGCAGACGGACAGAGACGGAGACGGACAGAGTCGCAGACTGAAAGAGACGCAGACGGAAAGAGTCGCAGACGGAAAGAGACGCAGACGGACAGAGACGCAGACGGACAGAGACGCAGACGGACAGAGACGCAGTCGCAGATGGACAGAGTCGCAGACGGAAAGAGACGTAGAGTCGCAGACGGACAGAGACGCAGACGGACAGAGTCGCAGACGGACAGAGACGCAGTGGCACAGAGTCGCAGTGGAACAGAGTCAGAGACGGACAGAGTCGCAGTCGGACAGAGTCAGAGACGGACAGAGTCGCAGACTGAAAGAGACGCAGACGGAAAGAGTCGGAGACGGACAGAGTCGCAGTCGGACAGAGTCGCAGTCGGACAGAGACGCAGACGGACAGAGACGCAGACGGACAGAGACGCAGTCGGACAGAGTGGCAGACTGAAAGAGACGCAGACGGAAAAGAGTCGGAGACGGACAGAGTCGGAGACGGACAGAGTCGCAGTCGGACAGAGTCGCAGTCGGACAGAGACGCAGACGGACAGAGACGCAGACGGACAGAGTCGCAGTCGGACAGAGTCGGAGACGGACAGAGTCGCAGACTGAAAGAGACGCAGACGGAAAGAGTCGCAGATGGACAGAGTCGCAGACGGACAGAGACGCAGAGTCGCAGACGGACAGAGACGCAGTGGCACCGAGTCGCAGTCGGACAGAGTCGGAGACGGACAGAGTCGGAGACGGACAGAGTCGAAGACTGCGGACAGAGAAGCAGACGGACAGAGACGCAGACGGACAGAGACGCAGACGGACAGAGACGCAGTCGAAAAGAGACGCAGTCGAAAAGAGACGCAGTCGAAAAGAGACGCAGTCGGACAGTGTCGCAGACGGACAGAGTCGCAGACGGACAGAGTCGCAGACGGACAGAGTCGCAGTGGCACAGAGTCGCAGACGGACAGAGTCGGAGACGGACAGAGTCGCAGACGGACAGAGTCGCAGACGGACAGAGTCGCAGACGGACAGAGACGCAGTGGCACAGAGTCGCAGACGGACAGAGTCGGAGACGGACAGAGACGCAGACTGAAAGAGACGCAGACGGACAGAGTCGCAGACGGACAGTGTCGCAGACGGACAGAGTCGCAGACGGACAGAGTCGCAGTGGCACAGAGTCGCAGTGGCACAGAGTCGCAGACGGACAGAGACGCAGTGGCACAGAGTCGCAGATGGACAGAGTCGGTGACGGACAGAGTCGCAGACTGAAAGAGACGCAGACGGAAAGAGTGGCAGACGGACAGAGACGCAGACGGACAGAGACGCAGTCGGAAAGAGACGCAGTCGGACAGTGTCGCAGTGGTACAGAGTCGCAGACGGACAGGGTCGCAGACGGACAGGGTCGCAGACGGACAGAGTCGCAGACGGACAGAGTCGCAGACGGACAGAGACGCAGTCGGACAGAGTCGCAGACAGACAGAGACGCAGTCGGAAAGAGTCGCAGACGGACAGAGACGCAGTCGGAATGAGTCGCAGATGTACAGAGTTGCAGACGGACAGAGACGCAGTCGGACAGAGACGCAGTCGGACAGAGACGCAGACGGACAGAGACGCAGACGGACAGAGACGCAGACGGACAGAGACGCAGACGGACAGAGACGCAGTCGGAAAGAGACGCAGTCGGACAGAGTCGCAGACGGACAGAGTCGGAGACGGACAGAGACGCAGACGGACAGAGACGCAGACGGACAGAGTCGCAGACGGAAAGAGTCGCAGTCGGACAGAGTCGCAGACGGACAGAGTCGCAGTCGGACAGAGTCGGAGACGGACAGAGTCGCAGACTGAAAGAGACGCAGACGGACAGAGACGCAGTCGGAAAGAGACGCAGTCGAAAAGAGACGCAGTCGGACAGAGTCGCAGACGGACAGAGTTGCAGTGGCATAGAGTCGCAGACGGATAGAGACGCAGTGGCACAGAGTCGCAGATGTACAGAGTCGCAGTCGGACAGAGTCGCAGTCGGACAGAGTCAGAGACGGACAGAGTCGCAGACTGAAAGAGACGCAGACGGAAAGAGTCGGAGACGGACAGAGTCGCAGTCGGACAGAGTCGCAGTCGGACAGAGACGCAGACGGACAGAGACGCAGACGGACAGAGACGCAGTCGGACAGAGTGGCAGACTGAAAGAGACGCAGACGGAAAAGAGTCGGAGACGGACAGAGTCGGAGACGGACAGAGTCGCAGTCGGACAGAGTCGCAGTCGGACAGAGACGCAGACGGACAGAGACGCAGACGGACAGAGTCGCAGTCGGACAGAGTCGGAGACGGACAGAGTCGCAGACTGAAAGAGACGCAGACGGAAAGAGTCGCAGATGGACAGAGTCGCAGACGGACAGAGACGCAGAGTCGCAGACGGACAGAGACGCAGTGGCACCGAGTCGCAGTCGGACAGAGTCGGAGACGGACAGAGTCGGAGACGGACAGAGTCGAAGACTGCGGACAGAGAAGCAGACGGACAGAGACGCAGACGGACAGAGACGCAGACGGACAGAGACGCAGTCGAAAAGAGACGCAGTCGAAAAGAGACGCAGTCGAAAAGAGACGCAGTCGGACAGTGTCGCAGACGGACAGAGTCGCAGACGGACAGAGTCGCAGACGGACAGAGTCGCAGTGGCACAGAGTCGCAGACGGACAGAGTCGGAGACGGACAGAGTCGCAGATGGACAGAGTCGGTGACGGACAGAGTCGCAGACTGAAAGAGACGCAGACGGAAAGAGTGGCAGACGGACAGAGACGCAGACGGACAGAGACGCAGTCGGAAAGAGACGCAGTCGGACAGTGTCGCAGTGGCACAGAGTCGCAGACGGACAGGGTCGCAGACGGACAGGGTCGCAGACGGACAGAGTCGCAGACGGACAGAGTCGCAGACGGACAGAGACGCAGTCGGACAGAGTCGCAGACAGACAGAGACGCAGTCGGAAAGAGTCGCAGACGGACAGAGACGCAGTCGGAATGAGTCGCAGATGTACAGAGTTGCAGTCGGACAGAGACGCAGTCGGACAGAGACGCAGACGGACAGAGACGCAGACGGACAGAGACGCAGTCGGAAAGAGACGCAGTCGGAAAGAGTCGCAGACGGACAGAGTCGGAGACGGACAGAGACGCAGACGGACAGAGACGCAGACGGACAGAGACGCAGACGGACAGAGACGCAGACGGACAGAGTCGCAGACGGACAGAGTCGCAGACGGAAAGAGTCGCAGTCGGACAGAGTCGCAGACGGACAGAGTCGCAGTCGGACAGAGTCGGAGACGGACAGAGTCGCAGACTGAAAGAGACGCAGACGGACAGAGACGCAGTCGGAAAGAGACGCAGTCGAAAAGAGACGCAGTCGGACAGTGTCGCAGACGGACAGAGTCGCAGACGGACAGAGTCGCAGACGGACAGAGTTGCAGTGGCATAGAGTAGCAGACGGATAGAGACGCAGTGGCACAGAGTCGCAGATGTACAGAGTCGCAGTCGGACAGTCGCAGACGGACAGAGTCGCAGTCGGAAAGAGACGCAGTCGGAAAGAGAAGCAGTCGGACAGTGTCGCAGTGGCACAGAGTCACAGACGGACAGCGACGCAGTGGCACAGAGTCGCAGACGGACAGAGTCGCAGACGGACAGAGTCGGAGACGGACAGAGTCGCAGACTGAAAGAGACGCAGTCGGACAGTGTCGCAGACGGACAGAGTCGCAGACGGACAGAGTTGCAGTCGGACAGAGTCGCAGACGGACAGAGTCGCAGTCGGACAGAGTCGGAGACGGACAGAGTCGCAGACTGAAAGAGACGCAGACGGACAGAGACGCAGACGGACAGAGTCGCAGTGGCACAGAGTCGCAGACGGACAGAGACGCAGTGGCACAGAGTCGCAGATGGACAGAGTCGGTGACGGACAGAGTCGCAGACTGAAAGAGACGCAGACGGAAAGAGTGGCAGACGGACAGAGACGCAGACGGACAGAGACGCAGTCGGAAAGAGACGCAGTCGGACAGGGTCGCAGACGGACAGGGTCGCAGACGGACAGGGTCGCAGACGGACAGGGTCGCAGACGGACAGAGTCGCAGACGGACAGAGTCGCAGACGGACAGAGACGCAGTCGGACAGAGTCGCAGACAGACAGAGACGCAGTCGGACAGAGTCGCAGACGGACAGAGACGCAGTCGGAATGAGTCGCAGATGTACAGAGTTGCAGACGGACAGAGACGCAGTCGGACAGAGACGCAGTCGGACAGAGACGCAGACGGACAGAGACGCAGTCGGACAGAGTCGCAGACAGACAGAGACGCAGTCGGACAGAGTCGCAGACGGACAGAGACGCAGTCGGAATGAGTCGCAGATGTACAGAGTTGCAGACGGACAGAGACGCAGTCGGACAGAGACGCAGTCGGACAGAGACGCAGACGGACAGAGACGCAGACGGACAGAGACGCAGTCGGACAGTCGCAGATGTACAGAGTCGCAGACGGACAGAGACGCAGACGGACAGAGACGCAGACGGACAGAGACGCAGACGGACAGAGACGCAGACGGACAGAGTCGGAGACGGACAGAGACGCAGTCGGAAAGAGACGCAGTCGGACAGAGTCGCAGACGGACAGAGTCGGAGACGGACAGAGACGCAGACGGACAGAGACGCAGACGGACAGAGTCGCAGACGGACAGAGTCGCAGACGGACAGAGACGCAGTGGCACAGAGTCGCAGTCGGACAGAGTCGCAGTCGGACAGAGTCGCAGACGGACAGAGACGCAGACGGACAGAGACGCAGACGGACAGAGACGCAGACGGACAGAGACACAGTCGCATACGGACAGAGTCGCAGACGGACAGAGACGCAGACGGACAGAGTCGCAGACGGACAGAGTCGCAGACGGACAGAGACGCAGTCGGACAGTCGCAGTGGCACAGAGACGCAGTCGGACAGAGTCGGAGACGGACAGAGACGCAGTCGGACAGAGTCGCAGACGGACAGAGACGCAGACGGAAAGAGTCGCAGTCGGACAGAGACGCAGTCGGACAGAGTCGCAGTCGGACAGAGTCGGAGACGGACAGAGTCGCAGACTGAAAGAGACGCAGACGGACAGAGACGCAGTCGGAAAGAGACGCAGTCGAAAAGAGACGCAGTCGGACAGTGTCGCAGACGGACAGAGTCGCAGACTGAAAGAGACGCAGACGGACAGAGACGCAGTCGGAAAGAGACGCAGTCGAAAAGAGACGCAGTCGGACAGTGTCGCAGACGGACAGAGTCGCAGACGGACAGAGTCGCAGACGGACAGAGTTGCAGTGGCACAGAGTCGCAGACGGATAGAGACGCAGTGGCACAGAGTCGCAGATGTACAGAGTCGCAGTCAGACAGTCGCAGACGGACAGAGTCGCAGTCGGAAAGAGACGCAGTCGGAAAGAGAAGCAGTCGGACAGTGTCGCAGTGGCACAGAGTCACAGACGGACAGAGACGCAGTGGCACAGAGTCGCAGACGGACAGAGTCGCAGACGGACAGAGTCGGAGACGGACAGAGTCGCAGACTGAAAGAGACGCAGTCGGACAGTGTCGCAGACGGACAGAGTCGCAGACGGACAGAGTTGCAGACGGACAGAGTCGCAGTGGCACAGAGTCGCAGACGGACAGAGACGCAGTGGCACAGAGTAGCAGACGGACAGAGTCGGAGACGGACAGAGTCGAAGACTGAAAGAGACGCAGTCGGACAGAGTCGCAGACGGACAGAGATGCAGACGGACAGGGTCGCAGACGGACAGAGTCGCAGTGGCATAGAGTCGCAGACAGACAGAGACGCAGTCGGACAAAGCCGCAGACGGACATAGACGCAGTCGGAATGAGTCGCAGACGGACAGAGTCGCAGACGGACAGAGACGCAGTCGGAATGAGTCGCAGACGGACAGAGACGCAGACGGACAGAGACGCAGACGGACAGAGTCGTAGACGGACAGAGACGCAGACGGACAGAGACGCAGTCGGAATGAGTCGCAGACGGACAGAGTCGCAGACGGACAGAGTTGCAGTGGCACAGAGTCGCAGACGGATAGAGACGCAGTGGCACAGAGTCGCAGATGTACAGAGTCGCAGTCGGACAGTCGCAGACGGACAGAGTCGCAGTCGGAAAGAGAAGCAGTCGGACAGTGTCGCAGTGGCACAGAGTCACAGACGGACAGAGACGCAGTGGCACAGAGTCGCAGACGGACAGAGTCGCAGACGGACAGAGTCGGAGACGGACAGAGTCGCAGACTGAAAGAGACGCAGTCGGACAGTGTCGCAGACGGACAGAGTCGCAGACGGACAGAGTTGCAGACGGACAGAGTCGCAGTGGCACAGAGTCGCAGACGGACAGAGACGCAGTGGCACAGAGTAGCAGACGGACAGAGTCGGAGACGGACAGAGTCGAAGACTGAAAGAGACGCAGTCGGACAGAGTCGCAGACGGACAGAGATGCAGACGGACAGGGTCGCAGACGGACAGAGTCGCAGTGGCATAGAGTCGCAGACAGACAGAGACGCAGTCGGACAAAGCCGCAGACGGACATAGACGCAGTCGGAATGAGTCGCAGACGGACAGAGTCACAGACGGACAGAGACGCAGTCGGAATGAGTCGCAGACGGACAGAGACGCAGACGGACAGAGACGCAGACGGACAGAGTCGTAGACGGACAGAGACGCAGACGGACAGAGACGCAGACGGACAGAGACGCAGTCGGAATGAGTCGCAGACGGACAGAGACGCAGACGGACAGAGACGCAGACGGACAGAGTCGTAGACGGACAGAGACGCAGACGGACAGAGTCGTAGACGGACAGAGACGCAGACGGACAGAGACGCAGACGGACAGAGTCGCAGACGGACAGAGTCGCAGACGGACAGAGTCGCAGACGGACAGAGTCGCAGTCGGACAGAGTCGCAGTCGGAAAGAGAAGCAGTCGGACAGTGTCGCAGTGGCACAGAGTCGCAGACGGACAGAGACGCAGTGGCACAGAGTCGCAGTCGGACAGAGTCGGAGACGGACAGAGTCGGAGACGGACAGAGTCGCAGACGGAAAGAGACGCAGACGGAAAGAGACGCAGACGGAAAGAGTCGCAGACGGACAGAGACGCAGACGGACAGAGACGCAGACGGACAGAGACGCAGACGGACAGAGACGCAGTGGCACAGAGTCGCAGTCGGACAGAGTCGCAGTCGGACAGAGTCGGAGACGGACAGAGTCGCAGACGGACAGAGACGCAGACGGACAGAGACGCAGACGGACAGAGACGCAGTCGCAGATGGACAGAGTCGCAGACGGACAGAGACGCAGACGGACAGAGTCGCAGATGGACAGAGTCGCAGACGGACAGAGACGCAGACGGACAGAGACGCAGTCGGACAGAGACGCAGACGGACAGAGACGCAGTCGCAGATGGACAGAGTCGCAGACGGACAGAGTCGCAGATGGACAGAGTCGGAGACGGACAGAGTCGCAGACGGACAGAGACGCAGACGGACAGAGACGCAGACGGACAGAGTCGCAGTCGCAGATGGACAGAGTCGCAGACGGACAGAGACGCAGACGGACAGAGACGCAGACGGACAGAGTCGCAGACGGACAGAGACGCAGACGGACAGAGACGCAGTCGGACAGTCGCAGTGGCACAGAGACGCAGTCGGACAGAGTCGGAGACGGACAGAGACGCAGTCGGACAGAGTCGCAGTCGGACAGAGTCGCAGACGGACAGAGTCGCAGTGGGACAGAGTCGGAGACGGACAGAGTCGCAGACTGAAAGAGACGCAGACGGACAGAGACGCAGTCGGAAAGAGACGCAGTCGAAAAGAGACGCAGTCGGACAGTGTCGCAGACGGACAGAGTCGCAGACGGACAGAGTCGCAGTGGCACAGAGTCGCAGACGGACAGAGACGCAGTGGCACAGAGTCGCAGATGTACAGAGTCGCAGTCGGACAGTCGCAGACGGACAGTCGCAGTCGGACAGAGTCGCAGACGGACAGAGTCGCAGACGGACAGAGTCGCAGACGGACAGAGTCGCAGACGGACAGAGTCGCAGTAGGACAGAGTCGCAGTCGGAAAGAGACGCAGTCGGAAAGAGAAGCAGTCGGACAGTGTCGCAGTGGCACAGAGTCGCAGACGGACAGAGACGCAGTGGCACAGAGTCGGAGACGGACAGAGTCGCAGACTGAAAGAGACGCAGTCGGACAGTGTCGCAGACGGACAGAGTCGCAGACGGACAGAGTCGCAGTGGCACAGAGTCGCAGACGGACAGAGACGCAGACGGACAGTCGCAGACGGACAGAGACGCAGACGGACAGAGACGCAGTCGGACAGAGACGAAGTCGGACAGAGTCGCAGACGGACAGAGTCGCAGACGGACAGAGACGCAGACGGACAGAGTCGCAGACGGACAGTCGCAGACGGACAGAGTCGCAGACGGACAGAGTCGCAGTCGGACAGAGTCGCAGACGGACAGAGTCGCAGAAGGACAGAGACGCAGTCGGACAGAGTCGCAGTCGGAAAGAGACGCAGTCGGAAAGAGAAGCAGTCGGACAGTGTCGCAGTGGCACAGAGTCGCAGACGGACAGAGACGCAGTGGCACAGAGTCGCAAACGGACAGAGTCGCAGACGGACAGAGTCGGAGACGGACAGAGTCGCAGACTGAAAGAGACGCAGACGGAAAGAGTCGCAGACGGACAGAGACGCAGTCGGACAGAGACGCAGTGGCACAGAGTCGCAGACGGACAGAGTCGGAGACGGACAGAGTCGCAGACTGAAAGAGACGCAGACTGAAAGAGTCGCAGACGGACAGAGACGCAGACGGACAGAGACGCAGACGGACAGAGACGCAGTCGGAAAGAGACGCAGTCGGAAAGAGACGCAGTCGGACAGTGTCGCAGACGGACAGGGTCGCAGACGGACAGAGTCGCAGTGGCATAGAGTCGCAGACAGACAGAGACGCAGTCGGACAGAGTCGCAGACGGACAGAGACGCAGACGGACAGAGTCGCAGACGGACAGAGTCGCAGACGGACAGAGTCGCAGACGGACAGAGACGCAGTCGGACAGAGTCGTAGACGGACAGAGTCGTAGACGGACAGAGACGCAGACGGACAGAGTCGCAGATGTACAGAGTCGCAGACGGACAGAGACGCAGTCGGACAGAGACGCAGACGGACAGAGACGCAGACGGACAGAGTGGCAGACTGAAAGAGTCGCAGACTGCGGACAGAGACGCAGACGGACAGAGACGCAGACGGACAGAGTCGCAGTCGGACTGAGTCGCAGTCGGAAAGAGACGCAGTCGGACAGTGTCGCAGTGGCACAGAGTCGCAGACGGACAGAGACGCAGTGGCACAGAGTCGCAGACGGACAGAGTCGGAGACGGACAGAGTCGCAGACTGAAAGAGACGCAGACGGAAAGAGTCGCAGACGGACAGAGACGCAGTCGCAGATGGAAAGAGTCGCAGACGGACAGAGACGCAGAGTCGCAGACGGACAGAGACGCAGACGGACAGAGTCGCAGATGGACAGAGACGCAGTGGCACAGAGTCGGAGACGGACAGAGTCGCAGACTGAAAGAGACGCAGACGGACAGAGTCGCAGTCGGACAGAGTCGCAGACGGACAGAGTCGCAGACGGACAGAGACGCAGTCGGAAAGAGACGCAGTCGGAAAGAGACGCAGTCGGACAGTGTCGCAGTGGCACAGAGTCGCAGACGGACAGAGACGCAGTGGCACAGAGTCGCAGACGGACAGAGTCGCAGACGGACAGAGTCGGAGACGGACAGAGTCGCAGACTGAAAGAGACGCAGACGGAAAGAGTCGCAGACGGACAGAGACGCAGACGGACAGAGACGCAGACGGACAGAGACGCAGACGGACAGAGACGCAGTCGGACAGTGTCGCAGACGGACAGAGTCGCAGACGGACAGAGTCGCAGACGGACAGAGTCGCAGTGGCACAGAGTCGCAGACGGACAGAGACGCAGTGGCACAGAGTCGCAGACGGACAGAGTCGGAGACGGACAGAGTAGCAGACTGAAAGAGACGCAGACGGAAAGAGTCGCAGACGGACAGAGACGCAGACGGACAGAGACGCAGTCGGAAAGAGACGCAGTCGGACAGTGTCGCAGACGGACAGTGTCGCAGACGGACAGGGTCGCAGACGGACAGAGTCGCAGTGGCATAGAGTCGCAGACAGACAGAGACGCAGTCGGACAGAGTCGCAGACGGACAGAGACGCAGACGGACAGAGTCGCAGACGGACAGAGTCGCAGACGGACAGAGTCGCAGACGGACAGAGTCGTAGACGGACAGAGACGCAGACGGACAGAGTCGCAGATGTACAGAGTCGCAGACGGACAGAGACGCAGTCGGACAGAGACGCAGACGGACAGAGTGGCAGACTGAAAGAGTCGCAGACTGCGGACAGAGACGCAGACGGACAGAGACGCAGATGGACAGAGTCGCAGTCGGACAGTGTCGCAGTGGCACAGAGTCGCAGACGGACAGAGACGCAGTGGCACAGAGTCGCAGACGGACAGAGTCGGAGACGGACAGAGTCGCAGACGGACAGAGACGCAGTCGCAGATGGAAAGAGTCGCAGACGGACAGAGACGCAGAGTCGCAGACGGACAGAGACGCAGACGGACAGAGTCGCAGACGGACAGAGACGCAGTGGCACAGAGTCGGAGACGGACAGAGTCGCAGACTGAAAGAGACGCAGACGGAAAGAGTCGCAGACGGACAGAGACGCAGACGGACTGAGACGCAGACGGACAGAGACGCAGTCGCAGATGGACAGAGTCGCAGACGGACAGAGACGCAGAGTCGCAGACGGACAGAGACGCAGACGGACAGAGTCGCAGACGGACAGAGACGCAGTGGCACAGAGTCGCAGTCGGACAGAGTCGCAGTCGGACAGAGTCGGAGACGGACAGAGTCGCAGACTGAAAGAGACGCAGACGGAAAGAGTCGCAGACGGACAGAGACGCAGACGGAAAGAGACGCAGACGGACAGAGACGCAGTCGGAAAGAGACGCAGTCGGAAAGAGACGCAGTCGGACAGAGTCGCAGTGGCATAGAGTCGCAGACAGACAGAGACGCAGTCGGACAGAGTCGCAGACGGACAGAGACGCAGACGGACAGAGTCGCAGACGGACAGAGTCGCAGTGGCATAGAGTCGCAGACAGACAGAGACGCAGTCGGACAGAGACGCAGACGGACAGAGACGCAGACGGACAGAGTCGCAGATGGACAGAGTCGCAGACGGACAGAGACGCAGACGGACAGAGACGCAGACGGACAGAGACGCAGTCGGAAAGAGTCGTAGACGGACAGAGACGCAGACGGACAGAGTCGCAGATGTACAGAGTCGCAGACGGACAGAGACGCAGTCGGACAGAGACGCAGACGGACAGAGTGGCAGACTGAAAGAGTCGCAGACTGCGGACAGAGTCGCAGACGGACAGAGACGCAGTCGCAGACGGAAAGAGTCGCAGACGGACAGAGACGCAGACGGACAGAGACGCAGACGGACAGAGACGCAGTCGCAGATGGACAGAGTCGCAGACGGACAGAGACGCAGACGGACAGAGTCGCAGACGGACAGAGACGCAGTCGGACAGTCGCAGTGGCACAGAGACGCAGTCGGACAGAGTTGGAGACGGACAGAAACGCAGTCGGACAGAGTCGCAGTCGGACAGAGTCGCAGTTGGAAAGAGACGCAGTCGGAAAGAGAAGCAGTCGGACAGTGTCGCAGTGGCACAGAGTCGCAGACGGACAGAGACGCAGTGGCACAGAGTCGCAGACGGACAGAGTCGCAGTCGGACAGAGTCGGAGACGGACAGAGTCGCAGACTGAAAGAGACGCAGACGGACAGAGTCGCAGACGGACAGAGACGCAGACGGACAGAGACGCAGTCGGAAAGAGACGCAGACGGACAGAGTCGCAGACGGACAGAGACGCAGACGGACAGAGACGCAGACGGACAGAGACGCAGTCGGACAGTCGCAGATGTACAGAGTCGCAGATGTACCGAGTCGCAGACGGACAGAGACGCAGACGGACAGAGACGCAGACGGACCGAGACGCAGACGGACAGAGACGCAGACGGACAGAGTCGGAGACGGACAGAGTCGCAGACGGACAGAGTCGCAGACGGAAAGAGACGCAGTCGGACAGAGTCGCAGTCGGACAGAGTCGCAGACGGACAGAGTCGCAGACGGACAGAGACGCAGACGTACAGAGTCGCAGACGGACAGAGACGCAGACGGACAGAGTCGCAGTCGGACAGAGACGCAGTCGGACAGAGACGCAGACGGACAGAGACGCAGACGGACAGAGACGCAGTCGGACAGTCGCAGATGTACAGAGACGCAGTCGGACAGTCGCAGACGTACAGAGTCGCAGACGTACAGAGTCGCAGACGGACAGAGACGCAGACGGACAGAGACGCAGACGGACAGAGTCGCAGACGGACAGAGACGCAGACGGACAGAGACGCAGTCGGACAGAGACGCAGTCGGACAGAGCCGCAGTCGGACAGAGACGCAGACGGACAGAGACGCAGACGGACAGAGTCGCAGACGGACAGAGTCGCAGACGGACAGAGTCGCAGTCGGACAGAGTCGCAGTCGGACAGAGTCGCAGACGGACAGAGACGCAGACGGACAGAGTCGCAGACGGACAGAGACGCAGACGGACAGAGACGCAGACGGACAGAGACGCAGTCGGACAGAGTCGCAGTCGGACAGAGTCGCAGACGGACAGAGTCGCAGACGGACAGAGTCGCAGTCGGACAGAGTCGCAGACGGACAGAGTCGCAGACGGACAGAGACGCAGATGTACAGAGTCGGAGACGGACAGAGTCGCAGACGGACAGAGTCGCAGACGGACAGAGACGCAGACGGACAGAGACGCAGACGGACAGAGTCGGAGACGGACAGAGTCGCAGACGGACAGAGACGCAGACGGACAGAGACGCAGACGGACAGAGTCGCAGACGGACAGAGTCGCAGTCGGACAGAGACGCAGACGGAAAGAGACGCAGACGGACAGAGACGCAGTCGGACAGTCGCAGACGTACAGAGTCGCAGACATACAGAGTCGCAGACGGACAGAGACGCAGACGGACAGAGACGCAGACGGACAGAGACGCAGTCGGACAGAGACGCAGTCGGACAGAGTCGCAGACGGACAGAGTCGCAGACGGACAGAATCGCAGTGGCACAGAGACGCAGACGGACATAGACGCAGTGGGACAGAGACGCAGTGGCACAGAGACGCAGTCGGACAGAGTCGCAGACGGACAGAGTCGCAGTCGGACAGAGTCGCAGACGGACAGAGTCGCAGACGGACAGAGTCGCAGACGGACAGAGACGCAGTCGGACAGAGACGCAGTCGGACAGAGACGCAGTCGGACAGAGTCGCAGTCGGACAGAGTCGGAGACGGACAGAGTCGCAGACGGACAGAGTCGCAGTGGCACAGAGACGCAGATGGACATAGACGCAGTCGGACAGAGTCGCAGACGGACAGAGACGCAGACGGACAGAGACGCAGACGGACAGAGTCGCAGACGGAAAGAGACGCAGTCGGACAGTCGCAGAGGTACAGAGTCGCAGACGGACAGAGTCGCAGTCGGACAGAGTCGCAGACGGACAGAGTCGCAGACGGACAGAGTCGCAGACGGACAGAGTCGCAGACGGACAGAGACGCAGACGGACAGAGACGCAGACGGACAGTCGCAGTCGGACAGAGTCGCAGACGGACAGAGTCGCAGACGGACAGAGACGCAGACGGACAGAGACGCAGACGGACAGAGACGCAGACGGACAGAGACGCAGTCGGAAAGAGACGCAGTCGGACAGAGTCGGAGTCGGACAGAGTCGCAGACGGACAGAATCGCAGTGGCACAGAGACGCAGATGGACATAGACGCAGTGGGACAGAGACGTAGTGGCACAGAGTCGAAGACGGACAGAGTCGCAGACGGACAGAGTCGCAGTCGGACAGAGTCGCAGACGGACAGAGACGCAGACGGACAGAGACGCAGACGGACAGAGACGCAGACGGACAGAGTCGCAGTCGGACAGAGTTGCAGACAGACAGGGACGCAGACAGAGAGAGACATAGTCGGACGAGAGACGCAGTGGCACGGAGTCGCAGTGGCACGGAGTCGCAGTCGGACAGCATCGCAGTCGGAAAGAGACGCAGTCGGACAGAGTCGCACACGGACAGAGTCGCACACGGACAGAGTCGCAGACGGACAGAGTCGCAGACGGACAGAGACGCAGACGGACAGAGACGCAGACGGACAGAGTCGCAGACGGACAGAGTCGCAGATGGAAAGAGACGCAGTCGGACAGAGTTGCACACGGACAGAGTTGCACACGGACAGAGTCGCAGACGGACAGAGTCGCAGACGGACAGAGTCGCAGACGGACAGAGTCGCAGATGGACAGACAGACAGTTTCTTTGCATCAGGATCTAATTTGGTCCATTTTCAGGAGGCTTAGCTTTGCGTCACTGGACGCAGAAAACGGTGCAACGCCGCCGCTAACCATGACGATGGTTATGTATGACTGTGTTAGACATGGACGTCCATGTTTCCATACATCAGGGAGCAGAAAAGACCCTAACATCATGTCTTTGGACGGTGGGAGGAAGCCAGTATACCCAGAGAACCTACGGAGAACATGCAAGCTGCACAGAAAGGCATCTGTTTGAACCCCTCCCAGCCAGGACTAAAACCAGCGACCTTCTGGCTGCGAAGCCGTGGTGCTAACCCACTACTGCGCAGCTCCACCGTGGTCACCGAACACACTGAGCTACATAGCAGGAGGAGATGATTGGGAAAGTTCCCTCAGCCGGGGCTTGTTCTGGACTTACTTGTCTACGAGCGTTCTGATGACGGCCAGCGTGTCCAGCACCAGGCCGTCCACATTCTGCTTCTTCCGTCTCGGCTCATGGGGCCCTCGCCCTCTGCGTGGCGGCCTGACCGGGTCTCTCGGTCGACTACTTCTAGCCTCTCCGGCATCGACGCTAACAGCTGTGCTGTGATCCACCCGTCTAGCTTGTCCTCGGGTCGCCCTTGCAGACCCGTGATGGTGGTCCTCCAAGTCACTGTCCTCGCGGCAAACGCAGCTGTTACCCATGGTGTCAGAGCCGGAGACCACGCCAGCAAGGGTCTCCCAGAATTGAGGGAGGGAATGGGAGGAGAGGAAAAGCAGAACCTGAGCAAGGCTCCTGCAGGCGCAGAAAGTGATCCAGGCAGCTACTATCATATCATTTGGAGGGCTTGGTTTCGGAGGATTCTTGTCCCTGTGGACAGTGTGGGGTCAGCATGAATCAGCATACTGTTGCCAAAGAGGAGACTTGTTTGGGAGTTAACAGTATATGGCGGATGAAGTGGAGCGGCAACAGTCTGGTGAAGCTCAGACAGCCTCAGGTCCAGCTCTCATCCAGCGCTCTCACAGCTGCAAAACAGACAGAAACAAAACTAAATGTAGACGTTTAGCTCAGACCAGAGGCTGTTAATGTAACAGGTCGAGACTGGATCAGCAGAAACTTCAAGCTTTCTGAAACGATACAACTGAGATGAATGTCGATGTCAGAAATAACAGGCGGGAACTAAAACTCAAACACAACCTGGGGTTTCTGTCAGAAATGAAAAGTACATTCAGGTAAGTGCCGAACGTTTAAATTCGCTTCTAGTTTATCATCAGAACTGCCTTTAAGAAGAAAAAAGGAATAAAGTCATCTCATAAATAATTCATGCCAGTTATCTATTTATCCTTTTCAAACAGGAAGCTATTATAAACACTTCATTCTGCATGATGAATCGATAGCTTCAGAAACATTTTAAATGGATTTACAAACTTTTAAAAGCTTATAGACAGCAGTATGTTAATCATGACAGCTTGTTTCCCATCATTCTGATTTCTGATATGGTATATAAGACCCCAAAAAAAAACCAGTGTTTCTTCAGGTTCAACCCCCTCCATCCCATAAAAAACACATTTCTCATAGTACTAGTAGTTATTTATTATTTACATAGTTTCAGTAAATAATATTGAAAGATGTTTAGGTTTTACAATAACATGGAAGATAAGAACAAAATCTAAAACACATAGGGAAACCACACCTCTTTGGAAGAATGCAGTTTTCTTTTTAATTAATTCTCTATTTTCTTTTTATTTGAGTTGTTTTTAATTAGTCTCCGTCCCCACCAGAAGGCAGCGACTCGACAGTAATATGTTCTGTATGCATTGTCCCTGGTTAATAACCTAGGTATAAAGTTGGACGGAGTATTTGCAGTTGCGGCTTCTAAACTGAGGAATTTTTTGTCGCTGCAGGTTGGAGAATCCACAAAAAACCCACCTAAAGACCCAGTTTTATGAGCTGCATTTCACCAAGTTTAAGACTGTTTCTTTTCCCTTATCGACTTTTATTTCTTTTACTTCTTTGATTATTTGACCTTTTATTCCTATGACTTCGATTGAGATTTCACTCTGCAGGTTTTAATGTTTTACTTCTTTTTTCAGCCCTTAGTTACAGCTGGTGTTGTGTTAAAGTTCTTTATAAATAAAGTTAGTATTGCCACCTCCACATGCTGCTTATTCAGTGATGCTACGGAATATAAAACAGTATGAAATAATATACTACAACTCTTGTTATGCGATTAGTTCTTACAGCTGAAGGACTTTTTATGTAGATGTTATGATGTTATGTAGCTTAGTTCTGGTGGGATAAGTTTTTCTCCTCTAATCATCAATAATAAACTAAATATCAGCTCCAGAATATCATATTTCTTGTTAACATGAAGCAGTAATTGTGGAAAAGCAGTGTGTGGACTAATGGAGGTGATCAATGAGGCACATTGTTGAATTGTTGACAAACAGTTAGCTAGCTAGCCACCCATAGTCAGCACAGCAACGTTTTCCTATTAAAAGCAACTTTCACACATTCTGACTTAATTATCATTAATATGTAGTTATTAAATTCCCAGATGAAGGTATACTCACGGAGCTTCCACTGGAGTAGCAGCGGCATTAAACCAGTAAATCCAGACCAAAGTACAAAACCCAGAGCTAACCAGCTAGCCTGCTAGCCGTTAGCCTAGCTGAACACACCTCTGCTTCTCCTGTCATTCCACACAACGACGTTGGAGCAGGTAAACATGGTACATAAGCCTCTGTGAGGTAGACACGTTCTTTTACACTGCAGGTCTATTTTCAGCCACAGATCTATGCAGAACTATAAAGCGGCACAATCCCAACTAACACGCCGCACTGAGGACGCTGCTACACGGCTAGCCGCTGGTTAAGTTCCGTAGCGTTAGCAGCTAAAGGCTAAAGGCTGCTCGTCATCAGCTGGGAGGGAGGGGCGGGGCTAAGGGAGGAGGAGGAGGGGCTGAAGGAAGAGGCGGGACCATGGACCGTATGTGAGACATGGACGGAGCCTCCGGCGGTTAAAAGTGAAGCCTATGTGGAAGTGCATAAAACTGCAGTTCCCCCTTCATCCACTAGGGGCTACAGAACAGAGCAAATCTCAAAAGACCAACTTCACAGCAGAAATAAACATGTTTACAGCAGAAATAAACATGTTTACAGCAGAAATTACATGTTTACAGCCTGGTACAAAAATCCATTTTAGGTTTAATAGGTCAGGTTTACCTTCATGACAACTGTGGGGGGAGTGAATTTTTTTCTAACTCGCCCGTTTAGAAGTAATTTAATATCGAAGTTCGGCATGTTTAGTGGCGTGTCCTTTTGATTGACAGGTACCCAATCCCCCGCTTCAAGTAGGACTGACCGATCAGGTCTTAATCAATAATGTATTTTAATGTAATGTCTTTTTTTTAAAAAACAATATGTAAGATATATATATATATATATATATATATATATATATATATATATATATATATATATATATATATATATATATATATATATATATACATG